>NW_027509193.1:33345000-33372500 GCF_051911475.1 Siphateles boraxobius
ATATGGAATTGAGTGCTTTATTTAATAATGATAATCAGCACAATCTTATTATTAATCAGTATAATTATATAATAATATGATTATTGTAAAATATCATCACTGTTATATTTTTTTAACAAATTGTTATAGACATGATTTTCATCTAATAATATAGAATATGTTACTTCTGTTTTGTTTTTAATTTTTGTAGTTTTTTTTTCTTCAAAATTTACATTTGAGGTATACTTGAGGTGTATAACTTGTATTGTAGAACAAAACCATTAAAACAACCCATAAGAAATTTTTGAGAGAACCCATCGCAAATTAAAATAAACTGAACAATTGATATATTATATTATATTATATTAAAGTGGTACACCATTGTATTCCAAGGGATTCAGTTATTAGAGTTATTTAAAGAATCTAAATATAGATAGTTTTTCAGTCATTTTGAAAACCAAAATTATTTTATTTATTTTATTTTATTTTATCATGCAATTAAAACAAGACAAGACAGTAAAGAACAATAATAGACAATAATGAGGGTACAAAACAAAACCACAAATAATACTAAATTAGCTTAAACGTTTTACACCATAACCTTCTTACATGCAGTAGAGTTTTAAAAGTTCCTCAATGAGTTTAGATACATATCAAACTCTTTCTTAAAAATAAAAATATTATATTTTATGGTGTCCGTGTTGCCCTACAACTGTCCTGCGGTGACATCCTCCAGCCAGCAGGAGTCAGTGTGTGTCAGTGTGTGTTTGGGGCTTTTCTTCGCCGGTTTTATCAACATTGATGGAGTTGCACGTGAAAACGTTCGTCCTCAACAGAAGTGTTTAACATCAACAGAGTATATCCATCATGGTACGTTCATATATTCTTATACAGATTATGGTCGTTTAATGTCGCATGCTCTATATTTAATCTCAAGGAATGATATTGAATGTGTCATTCGCTATCAGATAATCTTATGCAACGACCTTGTATTTCATTTTCATAATAAGAATAATGTCATATTATATTATGAACAGAATATGGTTATATGAGCAATTAATGAATATTTATGACTGCAGAAGTGATATAAAGAGGCTGGGTATTTTGTGAAGCAATGATTAAATATGTTGGCTCAAAAGATGTTTGTGTGTAACGTTATATAATATTGGTTATTTCATTCATTATTAAACATTATTTATGATGACACTATTTTATATATATATATATATGTATGTATGTATGTATATATATATATGTATGTATGTATGTATGTATATATATGTATGTATGTATGTATATATATATATATATATATATATATATATATATATATATATATATATATATATAAACCTTTTTATCATTTTTGCCCCTCTCTATGCAATCTTAGGACCCTGTCCTAATTGTGTATGTTGTGTTTTTGTGTTCACACAGGCCAAATATCTGGCTCAGATCATTGTGATGGGCGCTCAGGTGGTTGGACGAGCTTTTGCAAGAGCTTTACGTCAAGAATTTGCAGGTCGATGCAAATTAATGCTGTATTATGTTCATTTATTTTCATATTTTAACTCATTTCAGTATCATATTTATAATTAATAGCAGGTTCATATTGTTAATTAATTTCGCACCATTTTATAATTGGTAAATGCCCTTGTTGTTAATATGTTATTTATTTATCTAATTTTATTTAAAGGGATTGATGACCCAAAAATTAAGTTTCTGTCATTATGATCACCCTTATGTCGTTCCAAACCAGTAAAACTTTCGTTCATCTTCAGAACACAAATTAAGATATTTGTTTGGCAAAAAACACAATTGTTCACGAGAGCACAACGACACATGCGTGTTGTGTTGACACGAGAGCAGACGTTGTTGCATGAACGCATGTTGGAGATTAATATTTTGTAAGTAAAGTGGTAAATTGTTTTTTTTTTTTTTTGCTGTAAATTACTTGCGTCGCTTCATAATATTGAGGTTAAACCACTGTAGTCACATGGATTACTTTAATGATGTCTTTACTACCTTTCTATGGCTTGAAAGTGGTAGTTGTGTAGCTGTCAATGGAGGGTCAGAAAACTCTCAGATTTCATTAAAAAGATCTTAATTTGTGTTCTGAAGATGAACGAAAGTCTTACAGGTTTGGAACGACGTGAGGGTGAGTTAATGATGGCAGAATTTACATTTTTGGGTGAAATATCCCTATAATGTCTCCATAAAATAAATTAAATTTAAATCTGTCTTCATTCATCTAATTCTATAATTTTGGGGCTCTTAAGAGGATATGACAGCAAACTAAAGTTTCTTAACATGACTGATAACATGACTTATTACACTGCTCTGTTGAATACTTGATTCTGATTGGTCAATCGCGCCATCCAGCGGTAAGTTATTCCCCGATAACAACCGCTGAAAACTGATAACACAGGCTCATCCGGGTCACTGAAGTCACCAGTGCCATACGCTTGCTAGGAACGTTTTTTTCTTCGCAGAAGTTTTGCTTTTGGTGAGTCTTAAAATATTAAAACTCAAATCAATATTTTGTGTACAGTTATTTATTTATGCCATCTAGTATTGTGGACTCTCTTGTTTCATATAAAAACAGCTGCTGCCATTTTGTGACTGCACATGTTCTTGTTTTGTACACTGTTGGATTGTAAAACAGTTTTAAAACAGTTAAATCTGAAATCAATATCTCTTATTTCCATAATTATTTATGTGGTGAAACGCCGTATCTCTTAAATGTCCGTTTAGTTTGAACTTCCTGCGCTGAACTGCTCTCTCCGTGGAAGCTTTGTGTTTGAAGACCTAATAAAATATTTCAACTCAGACAAATAATTCATGTCTAATTATTTACTTATGTGGCAAGTAGCCATGTAATAAGTGGGATAATGTAGCCTACATCCAGCCGGTTGTGATCGCTCCGCTTCGCGCCGGGGTCCTCATCACCCTGTCGGGTTTATTCTGAGATAACAACCCGGCTGGATGTACATTATCCCTTACTTGAAGGAAAATTCCGGCCACAAAAATAACTAAATAACACATGGGTACCGAGTCGACCGTTCTCTGGGATGCGTTTTCATGATAATCGAATGTACCCAGTTTTAACGTTAGTTTTAGTTTAACCACAGATTAGCTTATAATGCTAGTGTATGGGGCATTGAATAAGTAAGAATAAAAATCGCTAGTTAATACCACTAACAAGGCTCAAAATAGCCCCTCACTAACACTGTAGCATAATGAGGGTCTCTACCTGCAAACCGAAGCATTGAGAACTTTGTAAGTGTACAGACAGTTTAATAAGAAGATACTTTATATAGACAGTTCATTTCATGTATACAAGCAGGAGCCATCTTTGGAAAACAGTGTCGACCAGTCGAATCATGAACGACTATCATCGATAGTCATAGTTCAGCTCACGTAGCACGGCGTTCGTGGTTCAACTGGTCGACACTGTTTTCCAAAGATGGCTCCTGCTTGCATACATTAAATGAACTGTCTTTATAAAGTATCTTCTTATTAAACTGTCTGTAAACTTACAAAGTTCTCAATGCTTCGGTTTGCAGGTAGAGACCCTCATTATGCTACCGTGTTAATGTGGGGCTATTTTGAGCCTTGTTAGTGGTATTAACTAGCGATTTTTATTCTTACTTATTCGATGCCCCATACACTAGCGTTATAAGCTAATCTGTGGTTAACTAAAACTAACGTTAAAACTGGGTACATTCGATTATCATGAAAACGCATCCCAGAGAACGGTCGACTCGGTACCCTTGTGTTATTTAGCCCTAGGTTCATTTTTGGCCGGAATTATCCTTTAATAATTAGCAATGTAAGGAATACTTGTGAATAACAGTAGTATGTTGTGTCAATGTGAATGCAGCCAGTCAGGCGGCTGCTGAGGCACGAGGTCAAGCGGGCAGACAGTCTGCGGCTGCGTCTAGTTTCACGGGAATGACTTTACAAGAAGCCCAACAGATCCTCAACATATCCACATTATCACCAGAGGAGATCCAGAAGGTAAGAGTCTGTTTCTGCATTATACACTTATTATTACAGTATTCTGTGGCGAAATATGGTTTCACTTGATGTGCTTTCATTTTCTCTTCAGAATTATGAGCATTTATTTAAAGTCAATGACAAGGCTGTTGGCGGTTCTTTCTATCTTCAGTCAAAGGTAAGCAATGATGCTGTCAATCAAACTGATTATTTTTGTAGTTCCAGAGACATGTTTGTAGGTTTTTGTTAACATCAAGTCGCAGGGTAGTGCAAATTAAATGAGGTCGAGACATTTTGAAACCAAACACTCGAAATATAAATAAGAGTCGTTTAGATTTAATAAATTGCATTTATTTAAGTCGCGTTCTCATAGTCTTTTTCACAAATATGCACCAAGAGATCTTTTAGAAAATAACTAAATTAAGGCAATTGAATTCTCACATAATCTAAGGGGTCGTTTACACAACACCGTTTTCAACTAAAAACAGTCCATCTCAAAGAGGCACAAAATCTCTTTCTCGGACCTTTACCATGACTGTTCCCTGTTGGTGGAATGATCTGCCTAACCCTACCAGACGTATCTTTTTCGGCAGCACCTGATTCAGTAATAATAACACTTGCTCTTCTCTTCTATTCTATTATTTCTAAAAAAAATAAAGTGTGTTAAATTAAACTGAAAGAGGTCATAGCACTTACGTATTGTTGTCCTATTGTTAGTTTAACTGCTTCTATTGTTCTCATTTGTAAGTCACTTTGGATAAAAGCGTCTGCTAAATGAATAAATGTAATGTAAATGTAAAAACTGATTTTTTTTATATATTCTGGCCGTTCGTTTACACAACAACGTTTTTGGTTCCTGAAAAATGCAAACTTTTGAAAACGTGTTTTAAGTGCACGTTTTTGAAAACGATACCATTATCGTCTCTGTGTAAACTACAAAAACGTGAATTTGTGAAAACTGTGACGTCATACGCATGTGTATTACGTGTTCAGTCTATAGGTGTGTAATGTTTCTTTACAAAGTGTCATCGCCACCTACTGGGCTGACATGAATAATACAGCATTTTTAGTCCTTTTTTGTTGTCGCCTGGACGATATATCGGCCACCATATCGGTATCGGCCGATATATGTTCATTTTTAATGTTATCGTTATCGGCCTGATAAGAAAATATGGCCAATGTATTATAGCCGATAAATAATGGATTATTTCCTTAAGCTGAGACACTTCAGATGAGCACCATTCACCATGATGGTTTTGAATTTCTTGAAATATTATTGAAATCACTTCAAAAAAGGAAAATATATGTTACATAAAATGATAACATTATAATTTTGTGCTTGGGACATGGCTTTTAATTGCAAGACTTTTGTTTTTGTAATCAGGCTCTGAAAATTTTGATTTATCGGCCAATATATCGGTTACCGGCTTCCAAATATAAAGAATTATCGTATCGGCCAAAATTTTCATATCTGTGCATCCCTAGTTTTTTTTACATGGTTGTCGTTTAAACGTACCCTGAGAAGATTCTTAACCTGTAAAGAAGGTAAAGTCTGTCCCTACTGATCTACACTTAGAATCAGCAGTTTGATAAAAACGTGCTTGTAATTACCAGTAAATCCAGCGACATCATAGAAATAAGGATGTATTTGTGTTTGGACTATTATAGGTGGTGCGAGCGAAGGAGCGTCTGGATGAAGAGCTCAGCATTCAACAGCAGGACCAGAAGAAACCACCAGAGCAGCAGCAGCAGACATGATCTCCATCCTCACGTCCTCCCACTGTAATTATCACCCAGACCCCCCAATAAAACCTCTTCTTTTTCTACATCCAAATCTCAATCATTTCTTTATTCATCCGAGTATTTTCTGGACATTACGTGATGGAATGAAGGAAATTCATCTGGAATGTTCTTGAGTTCTAGAATGTTGGATCAGGGATTTGTTGGACTTCAGCCAGGAGCTCATGAAACTTTTTAACGTATTAAAATATGTACACTATTGTTCAAAAGTTTGGGGGTCGTAAAATTTTATGTTTTTGAAAGAAGTCTCTTATGCCCCCAAGGCTACATTTATTTGATCAAAAATCCAGTAAAACTGTAATATTAAGAAATATTACAATTTACCTTTTTTATTTTAATTTATTCCTGTGATCAAAGCTGTATTTTCAGCATCATTACTCCAGTCTTCAGTGTCACATGATCCTTCAGAAATCATTCTGATATGATTTGCTGCTCAAGACACATTTCTGATTATTATTAATGTTTAAAGCAGTTGTGCTGTTATACTCTTTTCATGATTCTCTGATGTATAGAAAGTTCAAAAGAACAGCATTTGTTTTAAATAGAAATCTTATGTAACATTGTCTTTACTGTCACTTTTGATCAATTAAATGCATCCTTGCTGAAAAAATGATGTATTCATCCATCTGTTTATGTTTAACGGAAGGATCTGGATTCAATACAAGGTGAGCTGTTTCAACAACATTTCAGGCTTGATGTAGATTACAACAAAAGTTCATTTGAAACTGTGTAAAACAAGTCATCTTCACTGTAATTCAACACTTGAGTTCTACAGGTCAAAGATTTTGGATTTAAAAAGCAGTTGTGGGTGAATTAACTCATTGTATGTGACTGAAATAATTACTGAGTGGATCTGTTTCCAGCTATGAAAGATTGGCCAGACAAGGTTAGTAAGTAATTGTTTTACACCTATCATGATAGTCGTGGATGTACTTGTGAAACATTCTTTTAATTTTTTATCACCATGTAACATCTTCCTCATAGACATCAGTTGTGTTCATTCAAGCAGGAATATTGAAATAGTCACACCATAAATACTGGCAGTGTGAAGCAATATACAACATGTGTTGCCATTCGAGTGATTAATGATATTCGGGAATGTTAGATTATCCTTGCTGGTTGGTTGACACATAATACTGTAAAACACACACACACACATATATATTAGGGCTGGGAAAAGATTAATCGCATCCAAAATAAAAGTTTGTGTTTACATAATATATGTGTGTGCAGTGTGTATAATTATTTTGTATATATATAAATACACACACATGCATGTATATATTTAAGAAATATTTGCATGTATAAACTGTATATATTTATTTATTTATAATTTATATTATATATAAATATAATTTTTTTATATATAAATATAATTTTTTTCTTATATGTATACATGCATGTGTGTGTATTTATATATACAAAATAATTATACACAGTGCACACACACATATTATGTAAACACAAACTTTTATTTTGGATGCGATTAATCGCGATAAATCTTTTCCCAGCCCTAATAGATATATATACTCAACTCATCTGAGGTTGTGAGTTAAAGCCCTAATGTGAGATAATACTGTAAACAATACAGCTTTCTGTACACGAATGTCCCAAACAAAAAAGATGCAGCAAAACACAATATACATACATGTATATATATATATATATATATATCAAATGCAAATTTATTAAACATTTGTTTCTTTTATTTTCATTGACATCCTTATCAATATCGTAATAAAATTCCTCTAAAACAGGAGCACACACACCAATATTGTACCAACTGGAGACTTTTACAGCTCTTCGGCTTCAGAACATGATGCTGGGAAAAATATATATTTATTTATTTATATATATATATTTATTTATTTTCATATACTGTATTACATCTACATTTCAACTATAATAAAAGGCACTTGGAAAAAAAATTAAAATACTGATATACAAAAATGTGCAAAAAAGGAAAAAAAAATACAAATGGATAATGGCCTTTTCAGGCCATAGTCTTTTTGTTAACCCTTTGTGCATCTCTGCGTCAAGAATTGTGAAACTATTATTAGTTTACTTTAGGAACAGACAAACCTCTTTACTTTTAGTGTGAGCTGATTTTTTATTTATTTTATTTTTTTACTTATTCTAACATGGTGCTTAATTCATGTACCGTGTTTATTTCTCTCTTTTTTGTACATCATTTGTGTTTTACTGCATTTAATATTTAAATTTGAATATCTAGCTATGACATCATCCCTGCCATTGGATGTATTGCTTAAGTCTCTCACATACAATTGTAGTAACGGGAACGCACCATCATTTTATCAAGGCCTTTGGAGTCTCCTGTGAGAAACAGTGCGCCTGTCTTCAGAGTGCTCAAAGGGTTAAAGGTTCAAACAGCTTATCTGATATTGAACATTGATGTAGACCTTAACAGGTCTGTGTCAGTATCAGCTTTCTCCAGACAACAACATGAGGGGAGGGAGTAGGAGAAGGTGGACAAAGAGATTTCCAGCTTGTTTGAAAGATGCGAGGGTTTATAAACATGTCATTTCTGTTGAACCGTCCTAAATGCACGCTGATGTCAAAGCTCTGCAAACCTGAGAGGATTGTGTTCGATTACTGCACGTGTTTTAAATGTGAGTTTTTTTTATTTTTTTTATTCAAACCCTTCCTGCAATCTAATCTATCACCTCCTCCTGTCATTTCTCCCTCTTTCCTCTCAATTCATCAGCTGGAGAAAGCTGAACATAGAGTAGCGTTAGCAGAAACGAAGACATAAAGCAACTTCAACATCAGGAAATGTCACGTCCAAAAAAGAAGAAGTCAGTAAAACAAAACAGCATTAATTGTATAGTTTCCACAAACAATAAAACAAAATAATTATGGAATAAGACTCTTGAGTGTAAAAATGGTTTGGAGAGGAGGGTGGGGCACATGCTTTAAGGAAGTGTGATTATTTCAGTCGGAATGTTTTTACATTCGTTTGTTTTCTAAAACTGATTTTTTTTTCTGCCAATCTATGGGGGGGATAATGGCTGTTATTGAAGGATGCTTTAACTATGTCGTCTCTGTTACAGAGAGGACAGAGACTGTTACGTGCCTGAGTTCAGGAGAGAACACTTGATCAAGAGTGTTATTTTAATCTGAATGAGGTCTTGATGGCGACAGGATGATCATTAGTGGAGGATGACAATGGCTGCATTAAGTCTCTCTCACTTGACCCACTTCAGGAATTCAATGCACCTCTCAACACAAGCACCAGGACATTGTAGATAGTGTCACAGAAGGTTGATTTTGCTATTTATTAATTCATATAGAATATGAATATAAAATATGATTATTTTCTGAATGTCATGACATGCCTTAAAGGTTGTGTTGTATAACTTGATGTTTCTAGATTTGCACAGAATCAGTTTTGAGTTTTCATTTTCAGTTTGTATGATGCACAAAATAACACATCATGCAACTGGGGAAAATCTGAAGCAAATGGGGTCAAATGTGAAAACGTAGTTCTTGGAGCATTGCCTTAGAACATGTGTGCAATGGGATGTCAGGAATAACCCTGAAACTTGACGCTTTGCTTAACAGAGTTCGATCCATTGGAGAAAGTGGATGTGGGTCATGTGAAAGGGTCTTAAATCAAAATGCTATTTTTTGGACACCTGAATAGAGTTTTCTGCACTTTATTATTAAGTCCCTAATTCAATCTCTGGGTGTACGTTTAGATTTTTAGCACAGTGATTTAATATGGGACAAACCATGAAAGCAAAGTTCTGTTAAACAAACAGGCACAACCAAACTGTTGCGATACACGCAAACTGGTGTATTGCAAGTGTCAATGTGTTCATTGGTTGTGGATAGCTGTTATTTTAAACATCTCACTATTCTGCATCAGCCAAAGGTTCTTCGTTTTACCCTGCCAAGCTAGTATACCGCAAAGCAGGATAATACTGTTAAATCTAGCCCTTTGTTCAGCTAGTAGTGTGCAGTACATTTAATGACCAGAAGATGGCACTATTTACAATAATGCCATGTCCTGTGGGGCGTTAGCATAACTGCTGGGTGAGTTTGTGCCCTTGTATGACTTAAAACTCAGTCAGTCTGAGCCTTGTGTCTGTAGATCTCTTATTCAACAAAATAGAGCTAGTCAAGGTTTTCTATTTCCTCCTCCTCAGAGGACAGATTGTCGTACATGTCTATTTTTTATTCAATGATGTATGCTTACAATGCAGTGACACAGCTAGCAGCAAATGCAAGGTTCGTCATATAGCTTGCAATAGCATTGAGCTAAGGAAGTTCACTTGCAAGGGATGCAGATGGTGCCTACTGACTGAGGTGGGACTTGGGACAGTCCGAAGCAGGAGGGTACCAAGTGTACAAACCTGCTCCTGGAGGGCCACCTTGCAGGAGAATTTAGCTCTAGCCCTAATTAAACACACCTTAACCAGCTACTCAGTTTCTTTAGGATAACTAGAACTTCCAGTCAGGTGTGTTGGAGATAAATTCTGCAGGAAAGTGGCATTCCAGAAAAAGGATTGGTCTGAAGGGTACAAGAGATTTGATTGTTGGCAAGTGAACAAGCTGCTCTCGTCACCTACGACCTCAGCACCTCTTTGCAAACCTGACCAAACCCATACGAGTTAGCCTCAAAGATCTCTAGCTTGCTAAGCTTAGAGGTCTTATTGTAATGCACGGAATGGCTTGAAAAAAATAGCATACATTTGTGTCTTTAGTGTGTTGCGTACACTGTCGTCCAAAAGTTTCTCTTACACATAAATACACAGAAATTGTCTCTTGAAGCAAGGGCACAGATTCTCAAGTCTGCTGTTTAGATCAGTGCTCTCATAAAAAAGAAAACAAAGTTTATAAGACTTGGGGTGTCCCTTCCTGCTTCTGGAGGGCCACCTTCCTGCAGAGTTTGGACCAAGGGTGGGCAACTTTGGCCCTTGAGGTCCACTGTCCGGCAGAGATTAGCCCCAACCCTGATCAAACTCACCTGACTGTAATTTTTGTGTAGGTTGTTCAGGTGTGTTTGGTTAGGGTTGGAAGTAAATCTGCAGGACAGTGGACCTTGAGGGCCATAATTGCCCACCTCTGGTTTAACCCCAACCATAATCAAACACACCTGAATTAACTGACCAATTAATCTAGGTCATCGGGATTACTTGAAATTTCCAAGCAGGTGAGTTGGAGCAGGTTGGAGCTAAACTCTCCAGGAAGGTGGCCCTCCCGTAGCAGGATTTGATACCCCTTACCCCTGGCAATAAGATAAGCCAAATTGAGAATGATATGGAGGTGAATGTTTGGGCTCTTTCGGAACTGTTATGCTGATTTAGTTTCCTCGTTATTACCACAAGAAACAGGTAGCCGTGTCTGGCTGAAAGGTAGAAATTAGAACCTAAGTAGTGTTAAAAGTTGAAGAAGAGGGCGTCACCTCCATGCAGAACTGAATTTCCTTTGTGCAAACCCCCCTCAGGCCTGCCTCTGACCTCTGACCCCTGTTCCACCCCCACCCTTCCCCAGCCGTTCTTCTGGAATGTCAAGCTCAGTTGACCACAGCTGGCTTCAGTACCACCTGGCCAGAGGGGATGACAACCCAAGACAGGGGGTCGTGGGACACTCCCGTAGACAGGTTGAGCACGCCACCGTGGATCTCGTCCTCGCCTTCCTCGCCCCTGGTCTTGCCCTTGGCATGGTCCCTGCGTTCCGAGCCCAAAATAGGAACCATGGGCAAACCCAGCGTGGAAGATGAGAAGGTATGAGACAGCAATGGTGACTTGGCTAGGCCAAGTGGGGAACCGCTGAAGGACAGAATGGGTGTCCCCCCAAGCCCAGCTGAAGGGGAGCTCGGGCAGCCCAGCGTGCTCAAGTCCAAGGGGCGGGGACTGAGGGGGGACAAGGGGAGGGAGCCTCCAAGACCCTGCAGACCGTGACCACCCAAAAGAGCAGCGGCAGCACCAGGAATGATGATGTGGGCCCCGCTGATGTAAGTCAGCTCAGATTCTTTCCCCACCCCAGCGATCGGCCCTGGCTTCATCAAGGAGCCCACCCCACCCGGACCTCCCTGATCCTGGGCTACAAAGTGCCCGTGAGCCTTGATATGCTTCCTCAAGGAGCTGGGGTCTGTGTAGCGTTTCAAGCAGCCCACCATCTTGCAGTAGTAGGGCTTGTCCACATAGTGTGTGCGTGTGTGTTTGAACCGGTCACTGGAATTGGAGTAGCGCTTGTTGCAGCCCTCGTAAGGACAGATGTAGGGCTTCTCTCCTGAAATACAAGCACCAAGTTAGCCAGGTCATGCAATCTTCATGTACTATCTATACATTTATCTTGTCACTGACCTGTGTGTGAGCGGTTGTGAATCTTGAGGTTCTCCAGTCGGGAGAAGCTCTTGTTGCATGTTGGACAACGGTGAGGTTTTTCATTGGTGTGAGTGCGGATGTGGATCAGCATCTTGTACCTAATGAGGCAGACATTAGACTTAAGGGTACGTGTTATGTGAAACTTAAGATTGGCCGCAGTTGCAACATTTTCCTTTCCAAGGAAATTAACACTATAAATGTGATTATATGGTTAGTATTTTAAAAACTAAAAAAGACTTGTATTAGACCACAAAAATTATGTTTGACTTGATCTTTGACCTGTTGTTCTGCAAAAACATTTTAAAAATCCCTAAAATAAGATTTTGTAGATATTGTTATTTTATAAGACAAAAATATTAATTAAGAATAGGACTTTTTTGCAGTGTTGTGTATGGTGTATTGTGTATGGTGCTTGTGTGATGCCTGTTGTCGAGTCCCTATATGAGTTTTCAGCCTGCATAGACACCAACTACCAAGGGGGCACCAAACAGCATGTAAGACCCCCCAGAATGCAGATTTATGTAGGACACCCATTTGGCCAGCAGCAGCCCTGGTGGCGGAAGAAGTTGGTGCTCGTCTGGTCATCTCAAGTTGCACTTTCTTATAGTGACCATTTGACTTTCTTTTTATTTGCAAATATAAAATTTGTACTTCTTTTTCATTTTTTTATTAGTGTATTTAAATCTTAATTTAGTTTAAATATGCATGGTTCCTTTTAGTTTCTTGAATATTCATGGTTACTTTTTATTTTATTAAATATTAATGGTTACTTTGTGATCTTATAATTTAAAAGGCAAATTTAGTGTTTAAAATGTAAATATAATAGTCATTAGAAACAACAACAGTTTGTTTATTTTTTAGCATGTTTTATAATATAAAGTGTTTGTTTAATGTGTTTCATTTAAATGTTTTATTTCTTCTGTATTAATACTGTATTAATTTTACTGTAACTGTTTTTCTTCATACCCAAAGAAAAAGATGCTACAAGCATCAGTCAGTTTCGCCCTATTTCACTATTAAACGTCGAAGGCAAGATTTTCTTCAGCATTATTGCTCAGAGATAGTCAACCTACCTATTAAAGAATGGCTTCATTGACACTTCAGTTCAAAAAGCAGGCATTCCAGGATTCTGAGGATGCTTAGAACACATCAGTGTTATCTGGCAACGAATTCAATCAGCTAAAAAGGAGAGGAAGGAGCTCCACGTGACATTCCTGGATTTGGCTAATGCATATGGTTCAGTGCCACATGAGCTTCTTTGGGCATCATTTGATTTTTTCAGGGTACCGATGTCGATAACAAATTTAGTGAAAGCCTATTTTGGAGATTTGCAATTTAGTTTCTCAACTCCACAATTCAGCACTACATGGCAATGCTTAGAGGTTGGAATAATGGCAGGATGCACCATTTCTCCAATGGCTTTTACCATGGCAATGGAAGTAATCATTAGGGCGTCAAAATGGGTAGTAGGAGGAGAGCGCGTGGCTTCTAGGATGCGACTACCACCAATCAGAGCATACATGGATGACATGACAACCATGACTACAACGGTAGCCTGCACTAATCGGTCATTGGGGAAGTTAACAGATAATATTGAATGGGCACGAATGCAATTTAAGCCCTCTAAATCAAGGAGCATCTCAATAATTAAAGGCAAGGTAGTAGATAAAACATTCTTCATTAATGGTGAGGCAATACCAACAGTTTCTCAGAAGCCAGTGAAGAGTCTAGGGAGATGGTACGATGGGGATCTAAAGGACACAGTTCGAGTGGTTAGACGACAAGCGGTGGAAGGGTTGAAGAGCATGAACAGCTGTGCTCTACCAGGCAAGCTTTCAGTTTGGTCTACTGCCAAGGTTGCTGTGGCCACTGACTGTACGAGGTTTCTTTGACAACAGTGGATAAACTGGAAGCGTTAATAAGTTCATACATCAGGAAATGGTTGGGAGTTCCACGCTGCCTCAGCAGAGTGGGACTTTATAGTAAAGGAGTATTGCAGCTGTCAGTCTCTGCTTTAACCGAGGAGTTTAAGTCTGCCAAGGTCAGACTGGAAATGACTTAAGCAGTTCACGTGACAAATGTGTAAGGGAGGCAGCCCCTGTGGTAAAAACTGGTAGAAAGTGGTCAGCAAAGAAATCTGTAGTAGAGGCAAAGGCTGACCTTCAAATTGGGGATATCGTGGGACAGGTACAGCATGGAAGAGGCGGTTTTGGGCTGAGTTTAGCTCCTCCTAAATGGCACAAGGCAGGCCCAGCTCAAAGGAGGAAGCTGGTAGTCAACGAGGTGCGAAAGCAGGAGGAGACGATGAGATGTATAAAGGCCATTTCCCAGGCCAAGCAGGGAGAGTGGATGAGATGGGAGAGTGTGGAACAACGCAAAATGGGCTGGCAAGACCTTTGGTCAATGGAAGAGAGTAGGATCAGTTTCCTTATTAGGTCAACATATGATGTTCTCCCATCACCGCAGAACCTAAACCTCTGGTTAGGAGTGGATCCCTCTTGTCCTTTGTGTTCATCACCTGTCACATTAAGGCACATTTTGACAGGATGTAAGGTGGCTCTTAGCCAGGGTCGGTTTACTTGGCGCCATGACCAAGTATTGCGATGTTTGGCTTTAGCATTAGAAGGCAAGCGTAGTATGACCAATAAGTTGCCGCCTGTTCTAGCAAACATTACACGCAGAAGACAATATTCCTCCGCCCAGGCGAGCAACCATCAAGAAAAGGTTCTAACACCAATTCTCGCCCAGGACAACTGGAAGCTGCTAGGGACTGGAAGATAATGGCTGATCTTGATCAACGGATTATTTTTCCACCTGAGATTGCCACCACTAACCTACGACCAGATATTGTTTTGTTGTCTGGATCAGCACGCATTTTTCAACTGATAGAGTTAACAGTGCCATGGGAGGATGCGGTAGATGAGGCATATGAAGGGAAGAAACTGCGGTATGCTCATCTGGCCACTGAAGCATTACAGCGAGGATGGAGAGTCCAGGTTTATCCAGTGGAGGTGGGTTGTCGAGGTTTTGTGGCACACTCTACAACCCTGTTCCTCAGAGACGTCGGATTCAGTGGCCAAGAGTTGCGTCGCACAGTAAAGAACTTATCTGAAGCAGCAGAAAGGAGCAGCAACTGGCTGTGGTTGAGATGGAAAGATTCTAGCTGGCTGTGTACAGGCCGCCATGCTACGGTTTTGTAGATTTCTTGAAAACTTGAAGAGTCTGTTGGTTTATTTGTATAGGTTGTATAGTATTTAAAGTCATTACGTTCCTGTGTATATTGCGTGAATGACGGGTGGTTGGGCAGATATTGTGTTTTGTGGTAGGTGGTATACCATACGGAACCGTTGCCACTGAAACTGCATATTAACGCACCAGAGGTCAGTAAGCTGGGCTGAGTTGAGTGGGGGACGGAGGGGGGTGACTCTGGGACGCCAGAGTCACTGTCGAGCCCTCTTGAGGTGTCGTGGGCCAGTCGACGAAACACTGAGGACGGAAGGTGCCCACTTGAAGACCCTAGAGATGTCCCCTACTTCGCTCAATCCAGAGGGTTGTTACTGTAAAGCTACGTCTTAGTTGGTGATTATCTTGGCGAAAGCCGAGTACAAATCAGCATGAAGTTTTAACACCTACTCTCGTGTAATGGAAATTATATCATGATAAAAGCTTCACCAATTATCAAGAAATTAAAATTGGATTAATGTTGTATTTCGGGTAAAGCTACACACCTGGCGTTGAATCCCCGTCCTTTGCGTGCACACCCCTCCCAGTGGCAACAATACCCAGAATCCTTCTCAGGCTTCACATGGAAGTCATTGACATGATCCACCAGGTCTTGCAAGGAGTCAAAAAGTAGGTGGCACTGTGACATGAAAAAATATGCACAATCAGCTCAGGTGAAAAATACACTTTAGCATCTGCGTTAAACTGCTTCAATCTCTCACCTTCCTCCAGCGACAGGCCAGCTGTTCATCTGCGGAGAGGTCTGGAGAAGCTCTTGTGTCCCTGGGCTGCCGAATGAACATGGAGGAAGGCAGGTGAAGCCCTCCTCCTCCTCCTCCAATGGGCACAAAGATCTGGAACGCTTGAGATGTGGCTCCTCCCTCCACGTAACGGATATGAGCCGAGTCCTGCGGGAACCAAACGAGAAAAGGCAAACATAATTCAAGCCTCTTCTTCTTTTTTACAGCAGGACAGTGAATCTAGTAATAGTTGTTAAACTGACAGTAACAGGAGCTACAGGAGGTCCGTGTTCTGTAATTGTCCTCACAGCAGGAGAATCAGGAGCGTTTTGCTGGATGTGGCAGCGTGTTGTCCTCGTGTTTCTGCCCCCAGCTGTGCTGATCTGAACACTATGCTCAACCACAAGTTTTAGACTTGCGAGATGGCAAGCCACCAATACTACAGAATAATACATAGAGCTTTATTTTGCACAATTGCTCCCTTAGGGTGCTTTTACACTGGCAGTTTAGTTTGAAACAGCGCACGGTTCGCATTAAAGGGGTGGTTGATTGCGATTTCACTTTTTTCATTTTAAATAGTGTGTAATGTTTCTGTTGGTGCATGAACAGTATCTGCAAAGTTGCTGCGCTGAAAGTTCAATGTAAGCAGAGATATATCTTTTAAAAATCAGGAAGTTTAGTGCCTACAAAAACGACTCGAATGGGAGTACAACGAGATACTCCCGGGTTTTATACGTAACTAACCCATAATCAACCCTCCCTCCGGAATATTAAAAAAGGGGGGCATGGCCATATTTCTGCTGCTTTGTCGTAGAGGAAGAGTTATAGTGGAGAGCATAGCCATGCCGTCGAAAGTGTGTTATTTTCACCCAGCTGTCAGGTCTTCTGTGTTCGGGCTTCCTACGGACTCTGTAGTTCGTCAACGATGGCTACAATTTATGTTTGATTATGTTCCTGAAAATTACAATCACAATTTAGCTCTCTGTGCTGCTCATTTTACGGAAGACAGCTTCCAGAATCTCCACGAATTCAATGCCGGATTCAACAACAAACTGTTACTAAAGCATGAAGCAGTTCCTACTTTAAAACCAGAGGCAACAGTTGTTGGACCACAACCAGTAAGTAAGACTTATTCATTTTAAATGTATATACATGTATAATTTCAGACCTAATGTTTTAGTTTTATCAAGGACGTAAAATGCCAGGGCTGGCTTTAGTAGCCACTTAGTTACGCGTACAAACATTTTGGACCTGAATTTGTAATCATGCACTAATTTTGTAAATGTATTTTCCATGTATACTTTAAGAAGTAATTTTTCGATTTGATCAAGAACGTAAAACAATGCCAACGCTGTTTGTTTATAGTAGCCAGTTAGTTCGATGCTATTTTGTGTGTGTAAGACAAACGTATACACCTAAAGAAAACGATACACTGAGTAAACTAAGTTTTGTGAATAGATAAACGGTTGTTCATTATATCGATAAAATAATAACTTTAAAACACGGTATTACTCCGTCATTTATTCAGTTATATTAAATGTTTAATCAGGAGAAAACCGTATCTCAAAAGCTATAAGCAGCAGTAGCATTTTTAAGTAACAGCGTATTGAAATTGTTATATAATAATAGTAGAATAGAATAGAATAATAATAATAATAATAATAAAATGTACCATTCAGAAACATTTTGTAAGAGCCATGGGGAGGTTCTGCTTGACTCTCTTCATTGCCTCTTTCTGGGTCTGATTCTGGCTCAAACTGATACGGCACTATTGACACTATTTACATTTGACCGGAGCACATGCAGCTTTCGCCTGTAAAGGTAATGGGCGTGAAGTTTCCGGACTACGTGCACTACGCAGTTTAGCCAATTACAACACACCGGCCCAACTAACCAATCTGAGCCCATTGCCTGTTTCTGAGGGAGTGTTTTCATAGAGTCAGGAAGTCAACCGGTCGTTCAAATGACAGAGGAGAAAGCGGCTTACAATAAAGGTGAAATTTATGAAAAATAAGGCTTTTTTTTTTTTTTTTTAAATACACACTTAGACATGTTATATTGCACCCCATAAACACAATCATGCAAAGAAAAAAAGCAGTAAACCACCCCTTTAATAACTGGTAATGTGAAAGCTGTCATGCGGACCCGGGAAAGCCCTGGGGTACCGAACACAAGACTACCTGTAGGAGGTGGTCTGAGATCGGTTGCACTCGAACTGTGGCTCGATCGTGTGAATGTGAAAGCAACTCGGACTTAGGTGTGCACTTGTTCAGGAAGTAAAGTAACCTGTGCATGCGTTTTAGCCGATGATATTAGACGACATCCTTAGTTCAACAAAACACATATACGGGATGACAGTGGTGATGATTTACCTTGGATACAAGTGAGACTGGGTCTACAGTGTAATTATGCATATGTAACCGGTCCTACTCAACCCACTATGAGTGGGATTCGAACCGGCATGGGAGGCAGGCAGGCTAACAAGAACATTAAATACCACAGTCACTAGCGTCTGTTGCTGGTGCGCCTCTTGAGATCAGGGGAGTGAGGTTTACCCAAACAGCTCCCACCCCCCCTAAACCTCACTCCCGTTCGGGTCACGGCATCAATTGTAAATGGTTCTACTCAACCCGCTCTGAGTGGGATTCGAACTGGCATCTCTGACATGGGAGGCGGGCGCGTCAACAAGGGCGCTAAAGACCGGAGTCTCTTGCATCTGTCGCTAGTGCCCCTCTTGAGACCAGGGAAGTGCCGCCTTCAGGACGTGATGATTTTGTTCTCTTTATTTGTGAATGTTTTATGCGATATTCCAATTTTGTGCACAAGTTAAGTTTGCAACTTGGATGGAAACAGCTTATGGCACAAACGTGCTATATGAGTTTGCAAAGCTTGCTGCTTAGTGTTAGGGATGTGTTCATATTTCTCACTCTATGTGTGAGCAATAGTAATAGCGATGCTTAGGAAGGGTTAATTAGAGAAGAAACAATGAGGACTTTGACTGCACAACAGTGTCGTTGCTGTCTGGGAAGGTTTCGGCAATGTGAGAAATGTGCATGGAGAATTGTGTAAAATGAGGCTGATTGCTCTGCTCTTCGGTGGTGCCATCATCTAAGACCTGGCCACTGTTCATCCATTAGCTTGAAGGAGGGGTGGCAGGCATCTGAGACACACATAGTCACAAAAAGCCATGCATCTCATTCCCAATTCAATTTTGAGTGAATTGAATTAGGCAGAAAGAGCTCTGTGTGGCTGAACCTCGCTGTAAATCTGATTTAACCTCGAGTCCCAGCCGTCAGCCCCACGGACAGAGAAAGAGAGACACCTTTGTGAAGGGACACAGGGGGCATTTGATAAGAAACAACACCACATCTGGGTCAGCGAGGGTAAGAGATCTGAATGTCTCATGTTGAGGCGAGGTGCAGGACGGGCCGGTGCATGTAATCCGCTTTAATGCTAATGACCCAAACGTAATCACCATCAGAACTGAGTCTTTGGTTGCTTCTTAGTCTCTAATACTGCTCCTCACCTCCGCTGATTTGCTTAATGAGCAAGATATCTCATTTAAGAAGTAGTAAACCTAGTCTAAAGCTAATTATAGTACACTTAAAGGGACACAGCAAAAATAAAACTGTTTTTTTCCATCTTGTATTTAAGTTAAAATATCTACAAATCCTTGAAAACAAGACGCATGTAAGATTGCATATGAAGAGAACTTATTTTAAAACGTGTTTTTTCTTAATGCACTGGCAGTTTGCAATTTAATGCATTTTTTTCTGCCGAAAATACATTAAAATAGCAATATTGTAAGATATTATTACAATAGAATAATAGCTATTTTTTATTTTAATCTATTTTAAAATGTAATTTATTGCCTGTGATCAAAGCTGATTTTCAGTATCATTACTCCAGTCTTCAGTGTCACATGATCCTTCAGAAATCAGTCTAATATGATGATTTGCTGCTCAAGAAACATTTCTGATTATTATCAATGTTAAAACCACTTCCTTTAAATTTTTGTGGAAACCGTGATTTCAGTATTCTTTGATAAAGAAAGTCTTTTGTAATGGTATAAATGTCTTTTCTGTCACTTTTAAATGTTTAACTTGTATTAAAGATAGGCTACATTCTGTAAAAAGTCTTATCTGAAGCAGTGTAGCGTCTTATTTTTAAGAACATTTTGATCTTGAATTTTATTTTAACTGGACAAAAAGTCAAAAAGCCTTGTTAAAAACCTATGAAGTCATATTTTCAAATGGTCTGTAGCGTACAACCCAAAATGTCTCTTTAACGGATCAGAAAACTGAAGCTAGGTTTTTGCTTGCATTAATAGTACTAGTATATTTAGACTTGCTGTATATTTAGTATATTTAGACTTGTAGCCATGCTGTGCTCTTCCCTAGTTTTGTCGACTTACCCCGTGGAAAATGTGAGCTGAGCCGTTCCCATTGGAAAGATCCGGAGAGCTGGCAGTGTTGCGGGAGGACGGGGACATGCTGAGGTCCACGGCGGGCGGTGTGGGAGTCTCGGACTTGTCCTGCAGGACACCTGCAAACACACATCTCTGTTATACTCCCTGCAATTTTATTTTCTGTTATATGATACGGAATCTCTCTGTGTTTACCTGTGTGTGGGGAGGCAGGAGACGCTGGAATGATGACTGCGGTACCGTCGTCTGCCATCCGCAGCTGTCCGGCCCCCCTGGCGTGTATGGGAGAGGGAGTGAGAGTGGGCGGAGACATTGTACCTCTGTCCCGCCCACCGACACGCCCCCTGGGCACCTTCAGGTCCAGTGGCTCATCTAAGGACAGCATGACAGCATGCGGACCGGAGCCTGAAACCTTTACAGACAGACACAGAGAGCAATGTAGGTGAGAATTGATTGATCTTTTGAACTTTCTATTCATCAAAGAATCCTGAAAACATGTATCAGTTTCACAAAAATATTAAGTAGCACAACATTGATAATAATTAGAAATGTTCTTGAGCATCAAATCATCATATTAGAAGGATTTCCGAAGGATCATACTGAAGGCTGGAGTAATGATACTTCAAATGAATGAAAATTAAGCTTTGATCACAGGAATAAATTACATTTTACAATATATTCACATAGAAAAAGTCATATTAACCCTCTGGTGCTCTTCGGTTTTTAAACCAAAATGTTTCGGAATGGAATTCATCGGAATGGTACGAAACTTGGTAACGGTTTTGGCACTCGCTATGTGAAGACACACGTACAGTAAAATCATGGAAATGAATCGAATAGGTTAAATGGTTCTGAAAAAATAGTCACACTTGTGCTCCTCACGGTCAAAAATGGCCGCATTGGAAATGAATGGGAGACGAATTTCATCTTGTGGAAACTTTTGGTACTGCGGCCGAACAAAATCTTACTGATAGCAAATTTTTTTGAGATATCAAACTCAAATTTGGAACACAACTTGTATAGATTTGTGGATTTTATTTTATTGCAGTTTTAGAGTAAAACATGTTTTTGAAAATATATATTTCACATACATATTGAAAATAATTTTTTGGGCATTTTTCACAACAATAAACTTAAAATTGTGTAACATTTTTATAACTTCACTTTTTTAAACTTTTCACAATAATCTGCCAAGATTAATTAATAATCTGTGCTTTAAACCAGTGTTTCCAACCCTGCTCCTGAAGGACGCCCAACACTGCACGTTTTCTTTGTCTCCCTAATCAAACACCCCTGATTCAACTCATCAGCTCATTATCACATATATCCCCATGTGATAATGAGCTGATGAGTTGAATCAGGTGTGTTTCCTTCAGGAGCAAGGTTGAGAAACACTGCTCTAAACCACTCAATAATTATGACAGTTTAAGTTGTAAATGTAATATTCAGGTCTATGCTCAAAAAGTTAATAAATGGATAATAAATACAGCGTAAATATAATTTAGTACCATAAAATCCCCTAAAAATACAAAATATTAAATAAAAAATAAAAAAATCAAACTAGAATAGAGTAAATTCATTTCATTTAAATAAATGTTAAAAAAATTGTTACATTTTGACTGACATGCGAAGAGCACCAGAGGTTTAAATTCTAATATTTCATAATTTTACTGTACTTTTGATCAAATAAATGCAGCCTTGGTAAACATAAGAAACTACTCTAGTGTACTAAATTGCATACTGCGCGTATTTTGTACTGTAGTGCAGAAATAGTGTGAGTAGTATACAGCTTCATATATACACACACACACACACACACACACACACACACACACACACACACACACACACACACACACACACACACACACACACACACACACACACACACACAATTTCACCAGAGACATTCATACTTTGCAAGAAAGTTTTGTCCCTCTTGCTCAATGTCTCTCTAAACACCACAAACACACATTCAGCCCCTCTAAAAAAACCATCCCCGATCTTCTCACACAATTACTTCCCCTCATTCCCCCCACCTCAAACTGTCCTCACAAAGCACACTGGCAATTACACCCATTACTGCTTCCACATTCCTCCCGACTCCATGTGAAATACGACATTCACTAAGCTCCACCTTTAACCACAGTTTCACATCTCTTTTTGTCTGACATATATAACATGCGTCCAGTCGTGCTGAAAGGCTCTTTGAGAGG
Source organism: Siphateles boraxobius (assembly GCF_051911475.1). Taxonomy (NCBI): domain Eukaryota; kingdom Metazoa; phylum Chordata; class Actinopteri; order Cypriniformes; family Leuciscidae; genus Siphateles; species Siphateles boraxobius. The sequence continues at coordinate 33,367,733 of NW_027509193.1, forward strand.
CTTTAGCTTGTGCCAACATGAGGAAGGTCAGCGAGGTCAAGGCTGCGGGTGACCGAGTTCAACAACCCAGTCGACAGGACCAATAATCAGCAGATAACCGCACACAGAGCAGCATCATCAACCAGATCTGTGTCTTCCGCCCCACACACAGTCTCGCACAACATCTTCTGACCCAGAACTGCGTCCTGAAATGATCTGTGTCCTCGGAAATGTTCTCAAATGCTCCTTTTTTTTGGTCTTTGATGGCATGCCAAAGACACAGACAGGCAACGACTTGCTTAGGAGGAAAAAAAGAAAACGCTGATTGGTCACATGAACAAACAGGTTGCGTCATGGCAGGAGTTAATGTGCAATCTTTAGTATCTCCAGCCGTCTGGTGTTTTTTGCAAGCGTCCTGAAGCGGAGAGGTTACCCATGCAGCGCTATCTCAGACTGGGGTGCGGTTAGAGATGTGATATGTGTGGCATGTTAAGGGTTTAGTTAATGATTTTCACATAATTGTGTCTCAATGCAGCGGATAAAAACTCACCCTGTGTAGCTCGACTCTATTAGGTACTCCAGTCAGAATCTCAAAACAGCATTCACAGCCCAACAATAACTATTTCTGAATGAATCGGAACATTGAACAAGAAAAACGTGTTGGGAAGGACTTGATTTAATCCAGTAGGAATTGAAGTGTCAATGTTTTTCAGGTGGTTGAACAATTAGAGGCATTGTGGACATTTAAGGTTATGGATTTAAGGTTTTGAAGGTGAACACTAATTTATTACTAAATAACATGCGCTGATGAATTGTGAACAATAGAACCAGGAATGTTATACAAATGTAAATAATTCCATTTTAAGAATGCATCCAAAATTGCTTATTTTATTTTATTTACTTTTTACTATTGAGCAGTATCGGTATTGAATATCATTCAATATTTAAATACTTCTATGTGTTTTTTTAATCATCTGATGCTCAAAGTTAATTTTAATAAAATACAAATAAATTAATAACAGTGCTATTTGTAATCTTTATTTTTATTTGTAATCTATCAGGTCTCAAAAGAATATTTATCTTTCATACTTTCCGTTAAAATACTGTGATATTTATTTATTTAAAATCATGGTAACACTTAGGTCCCATTACTTAATGTTAGTTGACACATTAGTTAACAATGAGCAATGTATTTTTCAGTATCTATTAATGGTATCACTTTATCTTACGTTGTCCTTGTTACATATGTTATATGTAATTACCATAGCAATAACAGTAAATTATGCATAATTACATGCAACTAACCCTCAACCAAATCCTAATCCTACCCTAACCCTATAGTAAGTACATGTAGTTAATTAATATTACTCAGTAGGTAAATATATAATTACACTGTAACAATGACACCTTAAAATAAAGTGTAACCGTATTAATTTTTGTTAACATTAGTTAATACAAATACAACTGTTCATTGTTAGTTCTTGTCAGCTCAGGTATATTATAAATCACATTAACAGACTGTTAATTGTAATTATGTATATTAGTAGCCCAAATGTTCGAATTAACATTAACTAAGATTAATGCATGCTTTAAAAACATTTTTCATTGTTAGTTCCTATTAACTTAAGTAGTTAACTAATGTAATTATATATAACTAGCGGCATAGCCTATGATTCAATAGGTGTCATCATCATACAGCCTACATACTGTACATGTCGTACCCAAGTTTTATCTTATAGGATTGCTGAAATCTCACCGTCTGAAGCAGGCATTATGGCCAAAGACTCATAGCAACTATACAGTGAGTGTGCCGCCACAAACCTGTAGTGGAGGAGTGTGTTGAAGACAATAGTACTGTTAGCCAAGGGTTGTGTGTTTCTTCTGGTTCTCCTGCTGTTTAGTTTACTTTAGGTGTGTGTGATTAAAGCTGGACCAGCAGAAGAAGGGAAGACCTCCAGGGAACTTCATACTTCATAAGAAATTGGTTGTATGTTCAAGTGATTTTTGGTAAATACGATATAAACATTTTGGCAAATTCTATCTCTCTATAGTCTATCTCTCAGTTTCATTTCTTGATAAAGAAAGGATGCTTTTTGCGCAAACGTGTTGCTAAATGAGTATATTCTGACATCGCCATTCCTCAGTACACTAAAATGTGCCAAAGAAAAATCCTACACAATGAAAACTAATGTTCAATACAAACTAAAGTAGCTTCCGCCATAATTCCTGAGCTCCCAACATGGTTCGGTCAGAAGTTTCGAAAACAAAAGAGCTCCTCACACTGGATCCGGCTGTGTAAATGTGTAAACCATTACTAGTCCATGCCTAAGGCCAGCTGCAATAAATCATCTCTTCCTTATTTTAATTATCCCCCCAAACCGTCCACGTCCGACCCCCCTCACATTTCCGAGACTGCTCTGCAATGGTACGATCCAACCGTTTCTTTAAGAGAAGATTCTTGATGAGGAGGGGGAAGTGGTTTGGCTTTTCTGCTGAAAGGTACCAGGTGTTAAATGGGTCGGGGTCAGGTATTTTTTGACAGGCTACAGATGTATAGTGCACGCCTGTCATACAGCTTCATAAACACCCAACAACGTAAGTTCTTCATGCCTGGATCAGCCACATCCCATCTGGGGTTAAAGATCAACTGGTTCGCTACACAAATGCAATCTTTTGTATAAGAAGGGATGATAAAAGCATTTCATCTGGAATATTTGGTTTTTTGAGACACACTTTTGCAATACATGTTAGACTAACAGTACTTCCCCCAAATGTGACTTTATCAAACAAAAAAATTAATTACAATAAGACTAATTTTTATTATTATTTTTGGTAGTTATAAGTTACTACATGTACTTACTATAGTAATAACAGTTTATTATGCATAATTACAAGTAACTGACCCTAAACCTAACTCTATAGTAAGTACATATAGTTTATTAATATGATTTATTAATATGACTTATTTGAGTAAGTACAATGTAAAATGTCAATGAAAATGAAGTGTAAGCATATTTTTGTGTTTGTACACTTTTGTAAAAATAAGATAAATGTACTTTTACTATATAGATTTTATAAATAGATTTAAATAGATTTTTTCTATTTGTTTTCTATTTGTTTATACTTGAAGCAAGTGAATAAAAACAGAATAGAATAAAAATATTTTATCTTAAAAAAGGACAAAAATTATTGTTAAGAATTAGATTCTTTTGCCGTTTGAGGCATGTATTGAAGTTTGTCTGTACATTTTTAAATGGTTTTGAAAGATGTCTCTTATGCTCACCAAGACTGCATTTATTTGATCAAAGTAATAAATCAGTAATAAATCAAACAAAAAACAGTAGCATATAACAGTAACTGTAATGTATTATATAAAAATGTTTTCTATGTGAATATATTGTAAAATGTAATTTATTCCTGTGATCAAAGCTGAATTTTCAGCATCATTACTCTAGTGTCACATGATCCAGTGTCACATGATCCTTCAGAAATCATTCTAATATGATGATTTGATGCTCAAGAAACATTTTTCCAAACAGTGTTGAAAGAACAGCAGAAAGACATCTAGCATTTAAAGAATTAACTCATTTAAATGGGCAAAACCAGTAGTTTGTTAAAGCATCATGTCGCCTTGACTTTGTTTCTCACTTTCTCTCTTGCAGTGCACATATGCTGACTGGAGAAGGTAAAATTAGCCTTAGATGCTGCGCTGTATCTTTCAAGCTCTATACATTGCTGGTTTTGTTATGTCTACATCATACATAAACACTGCATTTCTTTGTTCACCTCAGAAAACCTCCGAACTAACTCAAGAGTCGCAGGGAAACGGCCGGGTTAACTTTGGCCGAGGAGGTTCAGTGGTGAGACGGAGCCAAGCGGTAGCGCTTGAATGTGAAGTTTTGGGAGAAGGTGTTGCTCTGCCCCATGCAGACTTCCCCACCCCACCGTGGGCTTGGCAGGGCTTTAAAAGGCAGCATTGTCTGTGTCCTGCCACCCCCTCGTTCCTCTCCCCTGCAGAGTAAACACTGAAAGAGAGCGTTTGGAGCGGGACGCTGGGTTCCACATGGTGCGGCGCTGAATGAAATGTTTGTGCCTCCACTGTGAACCCTGTGGCCACGGGCCTCGCGACCGGACCCCTTCGCCCCCCTACAGTAGTCTCCATATCTGCCATTTCCTGGGTAGGGGTGATGTGGGCAACGAATGGGGTCAGGATAAGGCAGGGTCAACGAGAGGGTATGGGTTTCACCAGCTCTCTGAGGTCAAACCTCTGATTAACCCAAGATTTCAGCCCGCCACAGGTCACGGCGCACTCAGCGGGATCTGTTTCGGGTCAGGCGAATGGACATTTTTGTGAGTTAAGCACACTACAACTACATTACCAGTAGGAAGTTTGGTGTCAGAAGCTGTAATTGTGACTTCATAGGTTTTTAACATTGTAATTGTAATATAGAGTTAAGCTTTGTAGTGAGATACAAAAAAAAAAAAAAAACAGGAATAAAATATAAATATTAAACGGAAAACTGAAATTTAAAAGTTTAAAATTAGAAATGTTGGCTTGGCAACTAGTAAAATTTAAATATAAATTGAATATAAATTGAAATGTAAAAATGAAGTATTAGAAGGAAACCCTTAAAAGAAAATTCTAAATGTTTCCATTGCAACAAACTGAAATAAATAGGTTTAGGTTGAAGTGCTAAAATTACTAAAACTTAAAATTAAATATAAATTAAAGCGAAATAGAAATATTACAAAACTAATAAAAATGGCAAAGCACATAACAAAATCACCT
>NW_027509193.1:33377500-33777500 GCF_051911475.1 Siphateles boraxobius
ATAAGGACAACTTTAGCTTCACAGCCACACAAAATAACACTCTTAGTATGAAGCACACAATATATTTGATGGTGAGTATTGCATTAGCATATTTGTAACACAATACCCTGATTATCATTTAAAAATGAAAATATTGCGTACAATTATTTGGTAAAAAAATACAATACATTCAGTATTGAATTAACTATTAAGTTTATAGAGATTGTAGCAACGCATTCTGAGATTGCCAAAGATGCATGCAATGCTGCCCTAAAATTAGCTCAAAATGAGTCATCTTATGAGACAGCATATTTTGGAACAGCCTTCCCATTGGGAGCATGCATATGATGCCTTAAAAAGCTGTCTAGTTAGGGAGCTCACTGGTTTTTGGAGCGGAGAGAAGCAAGCGAGGTGAAGGACTGCAACAGGAAGCTTCTTGCCAGCCTATTGATGGCTCACAGCCAGCAATCTCAGACATTAAGGAATTCCTTACAGAGGGTTGGGAAGGAGGGAGGGAAAAACAGAGAGAACTGCGTGTAGGAAGGGAGCAAGACCTGGGAAAGACCCAAAAGGACCAAAAAAGAAGCGATTAAACACCGCTTATGCCAACCAAATGATCTCCTAAACACACTTTGATATTGTTATGGTGTCGACAGACAATGAAAAGTATGAAGATTTATAAAGCGAATTGATTTAACATCATAACAATTTCAGCTCTCAGCTTCTGTGTCTATCATCACTCACTGAAAACAGATGGAATATTCAGTTGTGTCATTTTGATTGAATATTACTAGGCCAAAATTTAACAATGAAACATATGAACTCTTCATAATAAGATCCAAAACATGTATAAAATAGCAGGCCGATATCCATTTCATGCCGACTTTCAAATCATCATGACGTTCTGTTAGTAATCCATTCTTCAAAATTTGGCCATATTTCCCAGTCAACCGGATATGCAAATGAGACAAAATGTAGGGCGGAGCTTTTATTTATTCTTCAGGAATTGATTGGATTGTAGAAAAGTGGGTGTGGCATACCAGACAGAAATCAGGTGTTCATAGGGGAGGGGTTAAAAAAGTAGGAGGGATTTGTGACATCATCCGAAAGGTTTTAGAGGCCGAGTAGGTCGTTATATTTTGAAAAGATTATGAATAGTATATAATCATGAATAGTATGGCCATTTTTAGTTCTTGTTTTTTTATGAACTGGAATTGCTTTGAAAAGGATATTTGTAAAAATTCTAAATTCTCCTTTTGCATTCCACAGAAAAATAACAGTAAATGAAAACAGAATCTTCAAGAGTGTGTAAATACAGTCAGTTTTGATTTAATGTTGCTATCCTGATGTTTGTTTGTTTATTCCCCAGCAGACTAAACATCACTGGTGGACTCGAGGCGTGTGAGGAGCAGGGGCAGTTTTGACGGTTTTACACGCTGTATTTATCGTTCCCGCAGTAAACACAGCCGAGGGTGGGATTATGAAACACTAGCTGACCTGACTTGACTCGGGGGTCTGAACTCAGGGTTGGAGGAAGGGTCACGCTCGGGGTTTTTGTGTCTGTCACAAGATACAACAGCTCTGCTACATGCTGTTCTGTATTACTGGCTGTCCTATCATTTCCCCCCGTCTGGAACAGTCACACTTTATCCTCAAAACTCATGTTTCAAACCAGCTTTAAACATCATATAATTCTTGACTCAATTACTCCACATGGAGTTTCATTGTAAACATTTTGCTATCAAGTATAAAAGATAAATACAGGCGAGGTTTAATCTTTTGTACGTATTTGAATCAGTATTTGGATTTAGGACATATGTTTGTGGAGCGTCTGATGTTTTTAGGGCGTTGTTCCATACATTTTTGTGAGGGCTTGTATAGCTTTAAGGAAACAGGAGGTATTGTGGGCCGGCATGGGGTTTAGATCTTTGGCTTTGGCAAAAGAAGCGTAAGCGCATTCCAAGCAGCAGGGAACTTTTATATTAGACTCTCATAGCTGAGTTCTGACGTTTAAAGTCACCATGAAATCAAAATTGACAGGTCTGGGTTTTTTTATGGAATATTGCAGTATTCATTATAAATGATTTATCAGTGCACGTCATTGTTTTGTTTTGTTTTTTTTGCCCACAATCTTTAATCAAAATAACTTCCCCTCCCTCTTGCAGCTCATCTCTTTGACTGCATCTGATGATGTTTACTGGCGTGAGGGCGGGGCAACCTGTCACTCACATGAGATCCACCAATGCCAAATCGTAACCATCCAATCAACTCCACATGGATAAAATAAAGCCCCGCCCTACATTTGTTCTTGTTCGAGAAGCCGTTTCACTTAGATATACGACACAAGAGAAGACAACTTCTAACTTTAACAGTGTCTGCATATGTTCGTATGTGCGTGTGCATTGGACTATTTGACTATTAAGTATTTATTCACATAATTAATCATAAAAATTTCGCTAATTATTTGCATTTTTTCAATTTGTTTGTCATTTTCTAGTTAAATATTTGTTTAAAAAATCTTTTACAAAAAATAACTAAAAAGAAGTTTAAAAAGAAGCAACATTGCATAAGATATTGACCCTTGTTTGTAGAGAATGTGTTTGTATCTTGAATGAAATAAAAAAAAAATACATGTTTTATGATCCACGTACAATCCTACTTAATATCCAGCATTATCTTTGGATATTTTAACTGAAAAATAGGCCAAAATACGACTAAACCGTGTACTGCAGGGTATGATTAAAAAAATTTGTTGCAATTTATAATTAAAAAAGTCCGTTCATAGGGGCGTGATTTTTATTTGTAGGTAATAGGCATACAAGTATATACAAGTAAAAATGGAGAAAGATTGAATCACTTCTTTTTTTTCTTTGATTAATAAAAAACAGACTCTTCATCTATTTGATCAACACATGCTGACCTTATTGCTATCATTTTGATGGAAACCGATGTCAATCTGAGTAAACAATGGAAAAGCATGTGGCTTTTTAACTGACATGCTTTATTGCTACATCCGCCATTTTGAGCGTTACTATTCGTTTTCTACAAACGTTCCCCTTTTTACTGCCTCTGATTACTATTTTCTTCTTATTTTAAGTGGGTTGTGTAGTAAAGGAGGGGCTTTCCCTTAAAATGATACAACGTCACCTAAGTATAATGCAAATAGTGGAAAACGGATGTAGAGAAGAAATACATAATTTCTAAAACACTGTTTACTTGCATGATGAATCTGGAAGGATGTTTTATTCTGAATGGCAGAATGCTCAAATTTTCTTTGTTTAGATCTTATCCTAATTCACAATAGCTCTTTAAATATCACCACTTTCAATTAACATGGCACTGTTATGTCATTTGTTATGACCAGCGTATGAAATGGCACTTATCCCTCGACTATAAAGCTCATGGCAGAGGACCACACAATTAATGTGACTTGGCGAGAGAGAGAGAGAGAGAGAGAGAGAGAGAGAGAGAGAGAGAGAGAGAGAGAGAGAAAGAGAGATACATTTTTGAAGCTAACAACACCATTGCCTTACAATGCAGCACATAAACCTGATAAAAGCGCTGTTTGAACTGAAATCACAGAGCCAGGAGTGGAAGCCAAGGTTAATACTGAACAAACAGCATAGGATCAGTGAAACAAAAAGGAAGATGAGTGATTAGGCATACACAGATGAATCACTTTTTGGCAACTGATAGCAGAATCAATGCTGAATATGTCGATAAAAATCCACAAACTAAAGCATCATTTGCAGTTTTTTCGTTCCATTTTACATTACATATAGAGTATAGCTTGAATTTGGTATAAAAGCAATCCATCTTTACTTAAAGCATTTATTGTATATATATATATATATATATATATATATATATATATAATGCATTATAAAAGTATTTTTTATCCATTGTATGATCTCGTGAATAATTGTAACCACAGTTATGCTAATACATTGTAATAATATAACAATCATTGTTACACCTTTATAAAGAATAATGCATTAAAACACATGATAAACAACCAATTTCAGAAGCAACAAGGCATCTGCAAATATAATGCATTTTAATTTTGATCACAATTATTTTTTATGGAAAGATACAATGCATTATAACGTACATTATGAAAAATGCATTATACATGATAAGCTTAAGTATACCATATCTTACATGCATTCGCTATTGATTGATGTTAAGCTAAGTTTGATGCAATTTGCACTATTATTGATTTGCTCTATAATTTGCCTTATTGTTGAACTGATTTTGCTCCATAACTAATGAACTTTGCAACATACACCCAGTTATTGAACTAAACTGAATCAATGAGAAACTAAACTGTGTAATGAATAACACATTTTCTTTTACATTTATGCATTTGGCAGATGCTTTTATCTAAAGTGACTTACATTGCGTTCAAGGTTCACGTTTACATTTGATCAGTTCTTGTTTTCCCTGCATCGAACCCAAGACCGTGCCGTTGCTAGCGCTATGTTCTACTGTTGTGCTCAACATTAATATTGCACTATACATCAATAAATGTGTCTCGACTCGAATAATGAATGATTAGTAACGTTGAATTCTCTCGGTCACATTTAGTGTAATGCATATTTCATAGCTGTTTATCTCTGAATAAATTGTCTTCGGAGAGCAGCTCTTTCAATCTTCGTGTCTCTTGCAGACTACAGTTGCTCTGTTCATGAAAATGTTTGCTGTAATATATAAAGGGACAAATATTTCATATTCATTTCCACAATAAAATATCTTTTTTTTATATTCATGATATGTTTTATTATACGGTGGTGCCCAAAAGTGATGTCTGGAGGGGATAATTGTTTTTAATTACCCTATAAGTTAAATTAAACCCTCAAAATATGAGGAAAATATTTTAAATTTGAGATAAAACCAAAACACTAAACTTGGTTAAGATATTTATCTGACAAATTTCTATCTTTTTTGGGGGGCAAGAATGGCAGACTACAGCTACTTTTTTAAAATAAATAAATAAAATTAAAAAAGCTCACAGGAGAAAGCATTAATTGACATAAGTTATTTATATTTCATTGGTTTTCTCTTGTTTGTGCATGTTCATAATTTATTTGTATGACAGCCTGGCCAAAAACTATGTCTGCATAACCTATATTAGATTTAGATTTTAGATTTTATTAATTTTGTTATGTCCATTTGTTTTATTATTTTTATTATTATTATTTATTTTCATTAAAATAGTTTAAATAAATTTTTATTTCATTTTATTTAGTTTATCTAGTTCTGTCAAATCAATTAATCGCAGCTAAATAAAAGTTTGTGTGTGTGTAAATATATAAGGGAATGGAATCGAACTTGGGTTTCGACTGTGAGAAAAGTCTCTACTTTCTCTCTCCGCTTATGTAACAAACCAAAAACATCTATCAGAGTAATGGGGTTGCTTTACGTCAAAGTTATTAAGCTTCGCGACCAATCTCAGGCAATTTGTCTAAATCGGCATTGGCCATCCCTTGACTTTTTTCCCCAACTCTGCATCATTTCGGTGTTTCTTTCTCTCTAACTCCTCCTTTCCCCTCTCCCTCCCCTCCCTCAATCCGTTTCGATTCCTGCCGCCTCCAGCCACAAACAGTGATGCAATCCGCAGACTCCTGCGTGCAATAACAGGGCCTGGAGAGTGCTAGCAGGGCAGGGCGGTCTGCATTTCTCTCGCCGTCTGAAACGAATAAAAAGCAAATTGGGAAGAGAGCACCAAAGAGTAGGAAAAAGAAAAGCAGGGGTCTGGAATGGTGAGAGCTAGACAGAAACGAGACAGCTCATATTAAGAGCTCATTGTTTGCTTGTGGTTTGATTTCTTTGCTAATTTGTGCTTTAAGGATAGAAGTAGATGGTTTTTTAGCATTCAAGCATGAGGGTGGCATTTTGTTTGCTTTTCTTCAAAGGTTGAGGAGCTTGACTTACTCTTAAAGCCCCCCTGTAATTAATTGTTTTATCCCTTAAAACTCATCTTTGATCACCAAAATGACATATTTAAATGTTTTTTTCCTTAAAATTCTTCATGCCTTATAATAGCTTGAATGTAACTCTACAGCCTTGCCTCATTTGGTAAACGCAGTTTTATGAATATGCAAATGATCCCCGCCTCTACTCACTCATTCCAGCTTAGAGATCCAATCGTTGACGATCACACGTTGATCTGATTGGTTACAAGGTAGTTTGTGACGTCGGAAACACCAGCGATTTCAAACCGTGTTTTTGAGACTGTCTTTGGTTCACTGTAGTTTTAAGGAGAAAATACTCAGCAATGGTGTTGACTTATGAATTTGCACATGGTTTGTCTTAAAGTATATTAAAAACACCACATAGACATATAAACAACTTTAAAGCTTGATTTTCACCACAGGGGGACTTTAAGGCATCCCCTAAATAGACAAGAATGTAATCTCAGAGAAGTGGAACGCACAATATAGTAAACAAGACGAGATCTATCCCTGACTACAACGTTCTAAAGGTAGAAAATTTATATCCGAGTCTGCAGTTAGCTTTCCTTTAAAAGAATAGTTCACCCTAAAATTACTTTTGACTATTTACTCACCCTGGTGTTTTTCTAATGCCATATGCCCTTATTTCTGTCATGGACTACAAAAGGAGAATTTCCTTGCGCTCCTCCATATAATGCCAGTGAATAGTGCCTAGCATTAAGCTTGTTAAAAAAAAGATGCAAAAGTATCACAGAATGATCCCATCCCATTTCTTTAAATTACACAAAAATTATAAAAAATAAAATAAAATTCAAAATATTATAGCATATAAAGATATAATACTAAAATAAAAATAAAATTAGTCCAACTGAAATTAAACCCTCTAAAGTGCACGTAAACTCTAAATCATAAGAATTCCCAATAGAATTCCCTACATTCTGGCTGTTTGAAGAAAAATGCATCTTTTTTCAAGACAGAAATGTGTCAGTATGCTTGCTGGCCCCATGCAGTTGAAGCAGAACCCGTTCTCTCCATTTTTCTATTCTACATTTCTGCAGTGAACTGTTGAACTTCTAAAAACAGCTTGCGAACGGCCTTTGACTGCACAGACCCCACTCTCCACTCACTGGTGAACTCTAACAGACCTCAGCGTAGATGGAGAGTACGATTATGGTCAGTTTATGGTGTTGTTTGTGCATATTTGTGTTGATTGTTCCTCAGATCCGCCCCTTGACTCGACCTAGCCCGCTCGGCCCTGCTGAGACAGACCTCCCCTGGAGGCGGCGGAGGGAAAAAGCATTCGAGGTCAGCGCAGGAATGCCAGGGGATTGGCACCTGGCTAAATCCTGGAAGAATACACACACACTCTCACTTTTTCCACTCTCTGCTGAGACTCCACGTGGAGCCTACCTACGAAAACACAGCATTCCTCTGCGTGCAATCAAACAATATTCCAAAGTCACCACACAGCCTGTGCAGACATGCAATAGGACGCGCCTGTCAAATGAACAGGTCAGTGAGTGCATGAAAACTTGAGAGCTGTACAAGATATAGTTCAACCAAAAATTAAAATTCTGTCATTATTTACTCACCATCATGTCATTCTAAACCCATTTTGCTTGCTTTCTTTTGCAGAAAACAAAAGAAGATGATTTGAAGAATGTTTTGGCTGTTTTAATCCATACAAATCATGCCAACAGAGTCCAGGGGCTGGAATCACGAAAAACTTCTTAAGAAAGTAATTTAAAGAGCATTACATTCTAAACAGTTCATAAGAATGTTCCAATTCTTGGAAAATTGTCTAATTATTTTCTTAACGTGCCCCTATTATGCCTTTTCAGATATTACCTTTGTAGTGAATAATGTTGCTGTTTGTGAATCTAAAAGCTCTGCGATGTTTCAAAGTTCAAAGTGCAGATAAATGGAGTTATTGTCTCCTAAAAGAAAGATTTGATTCTGAACTGCCTGAAACGAGTCGTCAGTAATTACAGTCTTAGTTCCTCCTGCATGAACCTACGTAGGTTTTGCTGTCCGTGAACAGCGTCTACTTTGACTCTTAAACACTGTAGTTGTAGCTGAGACTGGGCTATCTGGCCAATCAGAGCAGAGTAGACCAATCACAACAGACTGGGCCATCTGACCAATCAGAGCAGAGTAGACCAATCACAACAGACCGAACCATCTGACCAATCAGAGCAGAGTAGACCAATCACAACAGACTGAACTATCTAACCAATCAGAGCTGAGTAAACCAATCACAACAGACTGAACCATCTAACCAATCAGAGCAGAGTAAACCAATCACAACAGACTGGGCCATCTGACCAATCAGAGCAGAGTAGACCAATCACAACAGACTGAACCATCTGACCAATCAGAGCAGAGTAGACCAATCACAACAGACTGAACCATCTAACCAATCAGAGCAGAGTAAACCAATCACAACAGACTGGGCCACCTGACCAATCAGAGCAGAGTAGACCAATCACAACAGACTCGGTCATCTGACCAATCAGAGCAGAGTAGACCAATCACAACAGACTGGGTCATCTGACCAATCAGAGCAGAGTAGACCAATCACAACAGACTGGGTCATCTGACCAATCAGAGCAGAGTAGACCAATCACAACAGACTGGGTCATCTGACCAATCAGAGCAGAGTAGACCAATCACAACAGACTGGGTCATCTGACCAATCAGAGCAGAGTAAACCAATCACAACAGACTGGGTCATCTGACCAATCAGAGCAGAGTAAACCAATCACAACAGACTGGGTCATCTGACCAATCAGAGCAGAGTAGACCAATCACAACAGACTGGGTCTTCTGACCAATCAGAGCAGACCAATCAAAACAGACTGGGTCATCTGACCAATCAGAGCAGAGTAGACCAATCACAACAGACTGGGTCATCTGACCAATCAGAGCAGAGTAGACCAATCACAACAGACTGGGTCATCTGACCAATCAGAGCAGAGTAGACCAATCACAACAGACTGGGTCATCTGACCAATCAGAGCAGAGTAAACCAATCACAACAGACTGGGTCATCTGACCAATCAGAGCAGAGTAGACCAATCACAACAGACTGGGTCTTCTGACCAATCAGAGCAGAGTAGACCAATCACAACAGACTGGGTCATCTGACCAATCAGAGCAGAGTAGACCAATCACAACAGACTGGGTCATCTGACCAATCAGAGCAGAGTAGACCAATCACAACAAACTGGGTCATCTAACCAATCAGAGCAGTGTAGACCAATCACAACAGACTGGGCCATCTGACTAATCAGAGCAGAGTAGACCAATCACAACAGACTGGGTCATCTGACCAATCAGAGCAGAGTAGACTAATCACAACAGACTGGGCCATCTGACCAATCAGAGCAGAGTAGACCAATCACAACAAACTGGGTCATCTGACCAATCAGAGCAGTGTAGACCAATGACAACAGACTGGGCCATCTGACTAATCAGAGCAGAGTAGACCAATCACAACAGACTGGGCCATCTGACCAATCAGAGCAGAGTAGACCAATCACAACAGACTGGGCCATCTGGCCAATCAGAGCAGAGTAGACCAATCACAACAGACTGAACCATCTGACCAATCAGAGCAGAGTAAACCAATCACAACAGACTGGGCCCCCTGACCAATCAGAGCAGAGTAGACCAATCACAACAGACTGGGTCATCTGACCAATCAGAGCAGAGTAGACCAATCACAACAAACTAGGTCATCTGACCAATCAGAGCAGTGTAGACCAATCACAACAGACTGGGCCATCTGACTAATCAAAGCAGAGTAGACCAATCACAACAGACTGGGCCATCTGACCAATCAGAGCAGAGTAGACCAATCACAACAGACTGAAACATCTGACCGATCAGAGCAGAGTAAACCAATCACAACAGACTGGGCCACCTGAACAATCAGAGCAGAGTAGACCAATCACAACAGACGGGGTCATCTGACCAATCAGAGCAGAGTAGACCAATCACAACAGACTGGGTCATCTGACCAATCAGAGCAGAGTAGACCAATCACAACAGACTGGGCCATCTGACCAATCAGAGCAGAGTAGACCAATCACAACAGACTGGGTCATCTGACCAATCAGAGCAGAGTAGACCAATCACAACAGACTGAACCATCTAACCAATCAGAGCAGAGTAAACCAATCACAACAGACTGGGCCACCTGACCAATCAGAGCAGACTAGACCAATCACAACAGACTGGGCCATCTGACCAATCAGAGCAGAGTAAACTTATCACAACAGACTGGGTCATCTGACCAATCAGAGCAGAGTAGACCAATCACAACAGACTGGGCCATCTGACCAATCAGAGCAGAGTAAACCAATCACAACAGACTGGGCCACCTGACCAATCAGAGCAGACTAGACCAATCACAACAGACGGGGTCATCTGACCAATCAGAGCAGAGTAGACCAATCACAACAGACTGGGCCATCTGGCCAATCAGAGCAGAGTAGACCAATCACAACAGACTGGGCCATCTGACCAATCAGAGCAGAGTAGACCAACACAACAAACTGGGTCATCTGACCAATCAGAGCAGAGTAGACCAATCACAACAGACTGGGTCATCTGACCAATCAGAGCAGAGTAGACCAATCACAACAGACTGAAACATCTGACCGATCAGAGCAGAGTAAACCAATCACAACAGACTGGGCCACCTGAACAATCAGAGCAGAGTAGACCAATCACAACAGACGGGGTCATCTGACCAATCAGAGCAGAGTAGACCAATCACAACAGACTGGGTCATCTGACCAATCAGAGCAGAGTAGACCAATCACAACAGACTGGGCCATCTGACCAATCAGAGCAGAGTAGACCAATCACAACAGACTGGGTCATCTGACCAATCAGAGCAGAGTAGACCAATCACAACAGACTGAACCATCTAACCAATCAGAGCAGAGTAAACCAATCACAACAGACTGGGCCACCTGACCAATCAGAGCAGACTAGACCAATCACAACAGACTGGGCCATCTGACCAATCAGAGCAGAGTAAACTTATCACAACAGACTGGGTCATCTGACCAATCAGAGCAGAGTAGACCAATCACAACAGACTGGGCCATCTGACTAATCAGAGCAGAGTAGACCAATCACAATAGATTAGGCCATCTGACCAATCAGAGCAGAGTAGACCAATCACAACAGACCGAACCATCTGACCAATCAGAGCAGAGTAGACCAATCACAACAGACTGAACCATCTAACCAATCAGAGCAGAGTAAACCAATCACAACAGACTGAACCATCTAACCAATCAGAGCAGAGTAAACCAATCACAACAGACTGGGCCATCTGACCAATCAGAGCAGAGTAGACCAATCACAACAGACTGAACCATCTGACCAATCAGAGCAGAGTAGACCAATCACAACAGACTGAACCATCTAACCAATCAGAGCAGAACAAACCAATCACAACAGACTTGGCCACCTGACCAATCAGAGCAGAGCAGATCACAAAAGACTGAAAGAAAATCATACAGGTTTGGAATGACATGAGGCTGTGTATATGATGACAGGATTTTCATTTTTGAGTGAACTAACCTTTACCTAACTTTAAATACACATGAGATTATCTAGAAACTCAAGATGTTTGAGGTCTGTTTGAGATTGTCCTGTCTAGAAAAGCCAAACCGTGCCTCAACACTTCGACCATTGGGTGGGGTGGCAAATGCTTGGGCGTAGAGCGAGGGTCTGGCGTTCCCTTGCATCCCACAGCGTTAACAGACTCCGAGCCACAGATTTACGGGAGCTGACGAGCGCATGGAAACTCGGCATGGCGGGCAACGACCTTCTGCCATATTTCAGTTCTCTGCAGCGACGCCGAGAGCGAATGTCATGACAAGCATGAGCTTAGCCACTCGAGGGGCTCTTGCTTTTATAAGAGGAATAAAACATACAGCAGGCAGGCTGCACTTTGAGTTCGGGCCAACACTGGGCGCAGTGGATATACTTCAAACTTCGGGAGGTGCCGTCTCAGACTCGCACTCATTTCCTCAATCCGAATATTACAGAGGCGGCAAAAAAATCTCTTTTTGAGTTTCTGAATTTTTTTTTCTACTAAAAGGCCATGCACTCACTGCAAAAAAAAATCATTTTCTTACTCTTATTTATCAGTAAAATATCTAAACATTCTTAAATCAAGATACATTTACTTGAAAAGCAAAAATTAAGTCTAATCTCAGACTAAAATTGCATGTTTGAGCTGTTTTAACTGAAAGCAACTTGCACAGGCATATTTAAAAATATATCAATGCCATTGTTTTGTCTCAAGATTCACATCAGTAATGTTTTCTAAGGCATGTTTATAAAAGCCACTTAAATGTCCTATTTGAACTAAGGCCTAAACCTGGCTTAATCTAAGCCCTGTCTGTGAAACCAGGCCATTGAGTCTTGTTTTCTGAAGAAGAAAAAAAGATCAAAATTAAGTGACTTCATGCTAAAAACAAGTACAAATATCTGCTAATGGGGTCAGAAAAGTTTTTCTGCCCCCAATGGCAGATTTTTTTCTTGTTTTAAACATAAACTCACTTAATTTTGATACATTTTTCAGAAAACAAGACTTACCTCAAGTTATTTGCATCTATATTGAGTTAAGAGTGATATCAAGATAGATATCATTTATATATTTGGACTGGAAAACAAGTCAGAAATATTTCTTTGCAGTGTGGCATAGGTTCACGAAGAGCGTAATTTGATGGATGTGACTCTTAGCCGCTCGGCCTCAAGGGACGTCAGTGGTGTCAGGATCCCGGCGGTGCACATGATAGAGTATTGTGGTGATTTTTTAATTTGGCCAGGATTCCCACAGCATGTTGATGGACACCTGTGTGCCGGGCTGGAGGCGACGGGAAGGTTTCTGGGAACAAGGAGCTGTTCAGGAGTGAGAGGCTGGGCGGGTGTTCAGATCTCCAAAACCAAAACACACTGCGGTGGAAAAAAAACAGGAAGATGAAGGAACTCAGAACAAAACAATGTAATTAGATGACAAATTAAAGGGATGTTAAATCATGCTGGTGGTTGTTTAACCCAGAAACATTTCATCTGCCGAACCCCTTTGACCTAAAATATTTACTTAACAGCACCCTCTGAGATTTAAAGGTAATATTTTAATAATTTAACAACACATTTGCATATTCATGGTTTTCTGATGTAGGTTAATGGTCACATGATATTCAAGTAAACAATGTTTTTATAGGGTAAAATGTGTGCTTACATGAATATTATATATATATATATATATATATATATATTTAGTATACGCAGTTCTATGAATATGCAAATTCGCCCCGCCTCCACTCACTCACTCCAGCTCAGAGATCCACTCGTTGACGATCACACGCTGATCTGATTGGTTACAAGGTAGTTTATGACGTCAGAAACACCAGCGATTTCAAACCGTGTTTTTGAGATTGTCTTCGGTTCACTTTAAAGAGAAAATACTCAGCAATGGTGTCGACTTATGAATTTACACATGGTTTGTCTTAAAGCATATTTTATTGTTTCATTTTACATTGACCAGAAATCATGTGATTAATTATTTAATGAATGGACAGCTTTAGTTTTTTAACAGAAATAAAATAAAACAAATCTAGTATTGTGTAAAATATACAAATATAGTTGTTAATCTGTCTTTCCTAAATCTATGAATATTGGTTTGTATTTATGTTGTATCTTTTTTAGTGAGCTTCTTGCCTTTGTTGATCTTGAGGATCATAAGAAATGTGTTTATTCTCTTTTTTTATATAAGTCTTTATTTGGGGTTATACTGTACATCTAAAAATGGAATAGATGGTAGAAACAATTGACAAAACATATTTAATAAATATTTAAAAATTGTATTATTATAAGTTTAGACTTTTAAGATACATTTTATATATTATATTCATTTTAATATTTATTTATTTGTAAGATAATAAATAATGCATTTTAAGATGCCATATTTTTGACTTTTGCTTTAGTACAGTAACAATATAAAGGACAATAATTTTGTTTTCTCAAGCATGAAAATATATGGCTGCCATCATTTTTTTATCATATTTGAGTTACTTAAAATCTAAAAGACCCAATCCACACATTTTTTTAATTTAAATCTTCAAACCATGCACCTCAAAACCACCAAATGGTCCAAAATGACCGCGCAGGACCATGATGTGGCCCTGAAAACCTTAAATGAATGTTTATTGCAATATAAATACTTTTTGCAGGAAGACACAGTGGACGTCGTTTCTGATCTTCTACCTATTTTCCCTGTCGGGCACCTGCACACACACACTCTCTTTTCCCTCTGCCTCTGTTCTTCTTTCCTTCTGTGTCTCTGCCAGCCTCACTGTGTGCCTGTGTTCTCTCGTTCCCCTCACATGGGGCGCCTGTTTTCTCAAAGCAAGACCGCCCTCCCCTCAATACTCCCTCCCTCCGATCCCTGGCAGCCAGACAAGGTCAACATGACAGGATTTTCCCCCTCCTTCCCTCTCTCTCTCTCCCCCTTTATCTCCCTCCGTTTCTTTGACTCAGCTGAGCGGCAGGCTCCTCCAGAAACACAGGGTCTTTCATCTTCGTCTCCGTCAGAGAGAGCAGACAAGGGACACTGGAGAGGTATCATCTCGGTGTGATGGATGGAGTGAGAGTTTCAAAACAAAACAACAAATAATGCAGCGCAGTTGTCTGTAGTCAAATTTTAGAGGCAAGCAACTCAAATTAGAGGCCTTTCTTGAAGAGTACTGTGCTTGTGGTACTGTACCATATTTATATACCATGGTATTTGCACGGTACTCCAATTAAGAGTCAAAGAATACCATGGTATTACCGCTGTGGCTGGTGGCGCATCTAAAACATACTTTTTAATCATGATGATTTTTCTAGAGATATAAAATTAAACAATACCCTGAATATCACAGTGATTTTACTGGACTTTTTATTTGGCAATTCAGTTTTATTAGATTTGTGACTTATATTAAGTCTCTGATTTAGGAGCAAAAGCGGCGAGTTGGATTCATTTATTCACTGTGAATCACTGTTCAAATATTCGTTTGCATCAAAAAAATTCACAAAAGTTTCTGCATGGCATTTTTCAAAAAACATTACAAAAAGCTTTCCGACCCCAAACTTTTGAGCACTAGAATATGTTGCTAAATATAGCTGTTTAGCTTTTTTTGTTGTTTTATATTGGCAGATACAAATGAAAATGAAATCCGTTCTTTTATTTATTTTTCACTAGACTTTCAACTGTTTAGTTCTTATATTAAACAATACTAAACATTCTGAATCTACAAGTAGCGTTGGTTTATTTTACAGTTTTAGAGTAAAAGCATAAATATCAAGACATATGTTGACTATCATCAGAAGGCGAATATATATATATATATATATATATATATATATATATACACATACATACATACATACATACATACATATATATATATATATATATATATATATAATTTTTAAAGTATTTTAAAAAAGGCAAACTACAGCTACAGGTTTTATTTTACTATGCAAAAAAATGCATAGAAAAACAAAAAGCTCACGGAAAAAAGCATACATTGAATACAACATAATCAGTTATTAATATTTCATCTCTTGCTTTTGCATGTGTTGATAATTTCTTTGCATTATCACAAATTCAACAATTGACTCAACTACACAACATTTGAATAAAGGGTGAAGATGTCGGACACCATATCTATCGCCAAGCTCCAACTTCCCAAAACCAGATTAAATTCCTCCTAAGTAATTAATAGTGTCTCTTTATCTCGTAAGTTGTCTTGAAGTACACAAACAAAGTTGCATTGATGCTTTTACAGTTCGTGAACTTGTGTGCTTTTTAACCAAAAGCTATAGAAGGAAACACTCCCGTGTTTCATGGTAGAGTGCAATCTGACAAAGAGTTACGATTCACTGTAGAATTTACAGAAAGTACCAAAGATTCCCATTCAACAGCCTCAGCCGTGTGCCAAAGTTAACAGAGATACGAGAGCAGTGGGACAGGAGGACTGGAAAAGAGTTGTATCCTCAGATCATTTTATAATGAGGCAGAACACATTAACATTAGCTTCATCGTTCTTTCGGGCTCAAGACGTGCCACTCG
Source organism: Siphateles boraxobius (assembly GCF_051911475.1). Classification (NCBI taxonomy): domain Eukaryota; kingdom Metazoa; phylum Chordata; class Actinopteri; order Cypriniformes; family Leuciscidae; genus Siphateles; species Siphateles boraxobius. The sequence continues at coordinate 33,393,581 of NW_027509193.1, forward strand.
TGATGTACAACTCCAGAGTAACTGTGGGTAACTGGAGATCATGGAAAGAAGGCGGCAGTCCCGGACTCTCGCACACATTGACGGGAATGGATTTGCCCGGACACGGAGCCAAGCCCAGGCCCAGGCCCAGACTTGAGAGAGCCTTGTTACTCTTTCTGAAATGCTTTAACTCACTCCCTGCCCTCTTTCTCTTTTCAAACAGCTCAGTCTTATTCGCTTATTGTGTTCCAGTTGCGTTATTGTGGCTGTACTGGGAGATCCAGGCTGTTGGCTTTGCAAGTATATAATAATAACCAGCTGTGCCTCCAGTTTAACTGTTGAAGTCTTTGGCCTGTTATGATCCAGTGCGCAGCTTAGTGCTAACAGCTTACAGTTGGAAAACAATTGTGGTGATGTGGCTCTGCAAATTCAAAGTCATGCAGCAAATGCTTAAACCATTCTCACGATTCTTGAACTTATTATTCAATACCTGATGCCGGTATACGCAACCAGCCAAATTTGTACACACCTTTTCATTCTTTACTAGTACTTTATTCGCCATCTAAGAAGAATAGTCAAGAAACAAGCACTCTAGCTGGCCAAATTTTCTTCATTATCTGGTCAATTTCAGAAATGTTTAAATTCATAACCTTTGACCTAAGGATTTCTTTTGGGTTTCTTGACCTGTTCTGTTCATTTTTTCTCAGTCAAACTTTCTCCATTTTGTTGCAGTGGTCATAAGATGAAAGTATGTGGCTGAGAGGCATTAAAGAAAACAGAAAGTGGATAGAAGTGAGCGGTGTGGACGTAGTCTGTTTATTTTGGAGTGGTTTGCACAGGAGCCCAGGCCATTGGCGGCTCAGAGACGCAGGGTCGGGTGGCGTGGACCATCCTCCCATGTCCCGTGAAGGTTAAGTGGGGGGAGAGAGAGACCGATGGGTCCTCGGGCTGGGGCGGGACCAGGCTCTGCGCAGCAGGGAGGACGTGAGCGAAGCGTTCCAAGAGGAAACGGTGAGGCCACACTGTGATTAGTGGTTGCAGTTTAACTGCAGAAAAATGCATGGTCCAAGCCCAGCGAGAGAGGGTGGTTTAACTGGTCTCACCGAGCCTGTGACTCAGGGTCTCTCTGTACTGGACTGGAGTTTGTTTGCGCAGCTCTTTACTGCATCTATTTTTCACAATTGATTTTAAAGCAGCATTTTGTGGCATTTCTAAGCATTTAAAATGAGGTTTTCCAGAATTACAATAAGCATTTAAATTTACATTTATGCATTTGGCGGATGGTTTTATCCAAAGCGGCTTACAAAAGACGAACAAAAGTAATTTGTCATAGAGCCAACGATATATGTTATATACAATGCCAGGATTATAGATAAGTTTTTTCACGGACTTTGAAGGCAAGTTTTCACATCGTAAATCAAGCAAAGTATTTTCATATTTTCTTTTGTTTTTAAATTTTATGTACATGTATAAAACTATACTTGACGTTTTCTTAGCTTACAGAGAACTGGTTAACGCTGCTACATAAATATTTCAAATAGAAATTTGAACGTGGCCGAGAGAGCTCAACGCACTGCAACTGAAGAAAACTCATAATATACTCACAACGCAACCAAATGCAGAAACACACTGCAAATACTCACAACGCAACCAAATACAGAAACGTGCTGCTAATACTCACTACGCAACCAAATACATTGCAAATACTCACAATGTAACCAAACACAGAAACCCTCTGCAAATACTCACAAAACAATAAAATATTGAAACGTGCTTCAAATACTCACAACGCAACCAAATATAGAAACACGCTGCATATACTCACAACACAATCAAATACTGAAACAAACTGCAAATACTCACAACGAAACCAAAAAAAGAAATACGCTGCAAATACTCACAAGGCAAACAAATACAGAAACACACATACTGAAACTCGCAAATTAGACAACTAGATAAGGAGGTGTTGAAATAAGTAAAAGTTGCTTTTGTTATTTTTACAAACTATTTTAAACAAAATACATTTTTACAAAAGAAATGATTTTAGAAAGCACTGCATTCCACTACTGTTTCTACAAAGTATTCTTTATTGTTTAACATCTAGAACTCGGAATGTTTCTGCAATCTCTGATCATTTCAGTGAGGAATTCCAAGTTCCAGGACTTTTTCTCCGGTCTTTGTTAAATTCCCAGTCGCACTGACCTCCCCAAACCCTCCTCCCACCTTTTAGCAAATGCTAAACATTTATTCCAAGTGGATGTCAGCTGTCTCTGTCCTGAAGTAATGCAGAAGACCATCTGAAATTCCTATCACCGAAACCATCTCATACTCTCAATATTCTCAATCCCATTGCAGAACTCTCCTGAGGTTGTAAATCTAGCCCACGTGGAGGATCACGGGTGTCGTTGTTAAGGCTGAATGCCCTGTATGGGTTGCAGCCTCTACATACCCAAAGGGTTGTTCAATAAAAAAACAATAAAGCAAATTACTTGGTCCTACCAGATATTTAACAATCACCAGAGACACACAAGAATTTTCTTTTGGTGTGCAGACTAGCAATTACTAAGAGAAAATGGCACAAATTTAAAGTTACGGTTCTCTCAAAATTAAGATTTGTCATTATTTACTCATGTCTTTCCAAATTTTAATTTCTTTCAGATGTTATGCTGAATGTCCTGTTCTCTTCATCATAATGGCGACTGGGACTGACAAAGTCCAAAAAATGCTTGTGCACTATATTTCAAGTCTTACAATGGCTTTGAGTGAGGATCAGATCACTTTGAAGTGAAAATCTTCCCTGTTTCAGCTCTTGAATCTGACTGACGCTCAAATATAAAGGTTCCAAACTGGGATTTCCGATGCCATAGATCAATAATTTTGGGTTCCTCAATTAACCTTTCAGTGAACAGTTCTAAAAAGAACCATTTTTCTACTACAAAGAACCTTTTTGTACATTAGAAAGCTTCTAGATGTTAAAGTTTCTTCATGTAACCATCAGTACCAATAAAAACCTTTATTTTTAAGAGTGTGCACCAAGTTTGGCATTAGTTATTGTCATTGATTCCAAAATTGGCATGACAAGTTTTGACTTTCTGTGTTTAAATAAAATTGAATAATTAACCCCCCAAAAATGGGAAAATTAACCCAAAAATGCTGTTCCAAACCGGTATGACTTTTGCGGAAGACTAAAGAAGTCACCTAAAGTCCAAACAACACTGGACACCATTGACTTTCATTGTATGGACAAAAAAAAAGGCTGAAACGTTTTTCAAAATATCTACTTTTACACAGAATAAATAAAGAAAGCCATATGGGTTTGGAACAACATGAGGATGAGTAAATGACAGAATGGGTGAACTAACCCTTTAAATATTGGTCTGTTTCTCGCACAATGCCATCATATAGGATTTTGAATATAGTACAACAATTCTATGGAGTTTTTTTGTTCTTTATGGAGTTTTATAGACCATATAGCGTTTGATGATGGTGCTGGCGTTCCATTGATTCATGGGTAAAACACTCCCAAACATCTTCAAACGCTAACTAAAGCCAAGCACTTCTTTTGGTCTTTTGTCAAATGTTGTGTTTAGGCCTTGCAGTGTGCACACATAAGAACGTGTCCTAAGCTCGGCATATTCTTTCCGTTTGGGCCCACGTTTGAGTAAAGACCAGACCGGGGGCCCCTCTTTAGTCACTGAGCATTAGAGAGCGTAATGGGCATGAATTCACAGAAGCGCTTCAGGGTGGGTCATATTTGGCAAACCATCCTCAGCATCGAGAGGAACAAGCGGTATATTCACTGGCCAGACCCCTCACAAAAGTACGCCAAAGCTTCGGTGTGCCAAGATCTCAGATTTCTGCAACGTTCAGCTCTGCTTTAGCTTAAGGAGCTTCACTTCATATGTGAGCCAGAAGGATTTGAAGCGTCTTTTTTTTTTTGTCTTAGAGCACATCGTGAAACAGACAGTCCTATCGCAGAGCTGTCGGTTCGCACCGCGAAAACAAGTCAACGCCAGCACGCACAACTGGAGGAGAACATACGGTGAAGTGAGGACTCGACGGCAATAATATGAGATGTTTGCACTGCAGCATACGGCAGAAAGCTGTGCACACACACACACGTGAGAGAATGAGATTGACTATCTGTCAGTTTAAAGGCCAGGATTTCACCAAGGAATGACATCTGGCACGATTGGGTCACTTTAGGGACATCTCGATGCATTTATCAAGAATATGAACAGGGAGTTAAACAAAAAAGCAGGTTATAAAACATAACACGAAGAGGTCAAATGTCATGCAAACCATTGCACAAAATTACACAAGCTTGGGTTTAAATAAAGGCAATCATTAATCTCAAATGCATGCAGGTAAAACAGATTAAATCAAATCCTCCCAATGCACAATCTTTACTGGTTTTTGTCCCATGGTGTGAGATGCCCCTCTCAAAGTTGGTTAACTATGTCCTGGCAGGCATCTTCTTTATCAATGGCCCCATGTGTAGCAGCCAATGAGGGCGGGCTCCGTTCCAAAACACATCTCAATGTGCTCACAATTAAGCGCAGGGACATTGGAATTGCCTAATTGGATGATGGCTGCTTTATGTCCAGGCCTAAACCACTATGGACAATAACAGTAACTTTCCCAGAATGCATCATATCCGGATGCAAATACGTTAGCTTTCTGGTCTATATTTCACGCATGAGTCCTTCCCCAAAATAAGTATTTTATTTGCATCAGTCAAGCACTGCAAAAGATAACAAACTCATCACATGATGCTAGGTTTACAACGTGCTTCCAGACAGGGTGTCTGCTATTGAAGTGCATTAGTGGAAGCCCCGTTTCTCATTTTTTGGAGGCACTACAGGCGTCAACTCTTGAGAAATCAAACAGACCGTGGCATAACACACTCTTGGAAAATAGGTCAGGGTCTTTATTCTACCCTAACTGACCGTGCTCAGGGGACAAAACTAAATATGCATGCTTATATTGGCACGAGATGGGATCAATGATGCAAGGTTGCCGTGCCATTAGAGTTCATTAGACTGACTTACCTTCTGTAAAAAACCTCCTGGATATATGCTGTTGGCCCAGCACTGGTCTCCACCTTAAACTTTCCAGGGGGAATGTTTGCTCCAATTCCTTTGGGTTGCAAAATAATGCCTCAGTTTTTTTAAGGAAGGCCCAGCAGATGTCTGCAAAAGGACCTGTTAGACACTGTCACCAGTGGCTGAATAATCTACTGCTGTCTGAAACCATCAGACTGTTGTCTGGACACACATGACAGTGTTCGGAAAAAGCAGAAAACTAAAGACTTGCGAGGAAGAAAAAGCCGTCAATCCAGAGTGAATGCGCTGGATCGATAGTTTATGTCAGTTTCAGGCCATGAGAATATTCTCATGAAGCAGAAACCCGTTGAATGCATGCGTGTCAACACCAAGAACAGTGTCCGTACTGTTTTCGTTTTTTATCGACCCTGGAATGACAGCTTAAGAGTTATGCACTGTGAGAAAGAACAAAACACACACAAACAAACAAAAAATGGATCGTAGTGATCGTTGTCTTGACATCAAGGTGCATCGCTTTCTGGCAGCGCTGGTCCAGAGGGGTTTTTAATGGGTGGTCGTGCGCAAAGACGATGGAGAGGAGACGTCCCCCTTTACGGCTTCGTGTCCGGATGGTGAGTCGCCGTGTCGGGTTTGCGATTTCCTCTGGTCGTTTCCAGTCCTGGGACCTTCGTGTTGTCTATGGAGACTGTGAGCGGTGAGGTGGGTCTCCAGCACCCCGGACGCGAGCCTGTCCGTGTCTCCTCTCCTCTCCTCGGGCGCAGCGGGCGGAGGGATCAGCCCTGACTGACTGTGACTCTGCCAGCTCAGCGCATGTGTGCTGCTCCGCCCCATCCAGACAAGCCGAGGAGGAGGAGGCCGGCCTGGGCTCACATCCAAGCTAACTCCACTCCCTCCCTCCAGCGCTCTCAAGATTTTTATTGGCATGGTAATAAAGCTTTTTTTTATCGCCGAAGCTTTAATAAACATTACCTCCTTAGACCCTTTTCCTTAGATCTATTCATTTTGGTCAAGCATAGTGGACGCTCTTAATTAATTTCTTTCAGATAATTCATAATATATATTAAAACGCACACTCTTTGTTTCTTTATTGGTGTTATATTACATCAAAAATGAGCAAATATATGATGATCATGTCTAATAAAATAACAAATCATTATTTTATAATAGGTAAATAATATTTTCTACATGTTTTCTATAAAAATCTAATACAAAATTATAATAACAAATGTAGAACTAATTGTATAATGATACTGATATTCATATCGAAATGTAATATTAAATGAAAAATTAAATTAAAATCAAAATGCCTCAAATTCAAAATTCAAAAATAAAGGCCTATTTACGTGTAAATTACATTGAATTTTTTTGTCAGCTGCATGTGCAATTTATTGATTTTGATTTTTAATTTAGGTAGGCTATTATTTAAGTCAGAGTATTTTATTTAATATGTCTGAATTCGTCAAATTATAGTTAAATCTAACTATATTAGGACAACAAACGTCATTTTAGGTATTCAGATAAGGTTTCTCAGTCACTTTTTTTTACAGTGTGTGTGTGTGTGTGTGTGTGTGTGTGTGTGTGTGTGTGTGTGTGTGTGTGTGTGTGTGTGTGTGCGTGCGTGCGTGCGTGCGTGCGTGCGTGCCCGTGCGTGCCCGTGTGTGTGTGTGTGTGTGTGTGTGTGTGTGTGTGTGTGTGTGTGTGTGTGTGTGTGTGTGTGTGTGTGTGTGTGTGTGTGTGTGTTATTTGCGCCTGCATGTGCACTTGCTGAGGTTTCTTCTAGCAGATAAATTGAAGTATTGGATTTGAGCTGAAAGGATACTGATGGGCCTTTTATTTTTAAGTATAGACCATGCACGCTATATCATGACAAGGGTTTGAATTTTCATTTACATACATTTTGTTAACTATCTTTATTATTATCTTCAAATTCCATGTCCATTACAGTTGGACTATGATATTGGGCTTACATCAGATTCTCATCTTAATGGTTTAAAATTAGTTAGATTAATTTATTTATTTTACCCTTGTTAATTCATATTTTCTTCTGAAAATATACCTCTTGTGTATGCATTCCCAAAATCAGTTTTAATTGTAGTAGAGCTGAACTAGATGACCACTAGATGGCACCTGCCTAAAGCTGCACTGCTACTCAACATGAGCTCCATAAAACAGCATTGAGTAAAAGCAAAAAAATAAATAAATAATACATATCAAATATTAATCTCTCAATAAGCAGCAGTTTTAATGTATTACAATAATGTTGATTTATTGTTAAAATAAAAAAAAAAAAAATAAAATAAAAAATAAAATATATATATATATATATATATATATATATATATATATATATATATATATATATATATATATCTTTATATAGTAAATAAATTAGCAAGCTTCTATCTTTTATTTAAAATATTTCATATTCTCTTCATTTCTTTTATGTCTTTCTCAAATGCTTGACAGATTTCAAGGCATTTGAATAATGTTTTGTCAGCTGCATAAAATGTGTTTCATATGATAATATCTAATATATATTTATATAATTTAGGCATTATTTAAGTCAAGAAATTTGATTTAATATGTCAGAACCAATCTGACTACATTAGGCTACACCAACAAAAGTCCGATAAAGTTCCTCAAAGTCACTTTTTACAGTGTGTGTTTGTACATTGGGTTTCCTAAACCTAAAATCTAATCAGATTTTATGCATAATTATGCAATATATATATATATATATATATATATATATATATATATATATATATATATATAGTACCGGTCAAACGTTTGGAAACATTACTATTTTTAATATTTTTTTGTTTTAATGCTTCTGCTCACCAAAGCTACATTTTTTTTAAATCAAATATACAGAAAATATACGGTATACATATACAATATACAGTAAAATTGTGAAATATTATCACAATTTAAAATAATGATTTCCTCATATAGCTACTGTAAAATGTAATGTATTCCTGTGATCAAAAGCTGATTTTCAGCATCATTACTCCAGTCTTCAGTATCACCTGATCCTTCAGAAATCATTATAAAATTATGATTTATTGTCAATGTTGGAAACAGTTTAATATTGCTTAATATTTTTTTTATAACCTCTGAAACTTTTTTCAGGATTCTTTGATGAATAAAAAATAAAAAACAGAAACAAAAAAAAACAGCATTTATTTAAAATAAAAAAAAACTTTGGTAATAATATACTATACCATTCAAAAGTTTTGGGTCAGTAATTTTCTTTTTTCTTTTAAGGAATTAATACTTTTATTCAGCAAGGGTTTTAAATTGATTTTCAAAAAAGGTGATAGTAAAGATTTATATTTCGAATAAATGCTGTTCTTTTTAACTTTTTATTCATCAATGAATTCTGAAAAAGTATCAGTTTCCACAAACACAACAGCACAACTGTTTCCAACATTGATAATAACTGAGCATTAAATCATCATATTATTTCTGAAAGGTCATGTGACACTAAAGACCGGAGCTGAAAATTCAGCTTTATACATCACATAAATAAATTAGATTTATTTATTTAAAATAGAAAACCATTATTTTTAATTGTAATAATATTTTAAAATATTTTTTAAAAAAACTGTATTTTTGATCAAATAAATGCAGGCTTGACGAGCATAAGAGACTTTCAAAAACATTAAAAATAGTAATGTTTCCAAACTTAGATCTTTTTTAGATTAATTTTAATTTATATTTTTTATTATAATACAAATATTTTTATTTTAATACAAATGTTATTTTACAATATTATTATGTATAAAATAGCATGTATAATTATGTATATTTTATATAAAACACGTAAAAAGTGGAAATATTATGCAGTTGCAAGGAAACTGTGATATCCCTTGTCTCGTGCACGCGTGTTCGTGCGCGTCCGCGTTCTCGCCCTCAGCATGTAACACAGTAAAGCACATTTCCGGGTTCTTCATGACCGCTCCCATTTTGTCTGTGTGTGTGATTTGCGCTTACCGAGTAAGCGATTAGGTAACTCCTCTTCCTCCTCCTACAGCTACAACTTTCATGCACCCAAAATGGTGTTTGAGTGTCAGCCCTCTCTCTTCTCTCTCCTCCTGCCAGCAATGTCAGCTGATCCCGCATGCCCCCCCCCACCCCCCCAGTCAAAGAAAACCAGCCTTCACATTCACTGAGCGATAGAACAGACCGAGAGCAAGAGCATCATCCATTTACAATTGCATTGTGCAGTGATTCTTTTAAACATGTTTACATTCGTTTTCAAATATGACGCGCGCTTACCAAAGGAAATAATCTTTTGCAACTGAGCCAGATAAAATAGGCTCATATATTAATATCATAATATTTTAATGCGTAGACATTTTACATTAAGTTCTTTATTAGCTATAAAAGCTCGCTTAAAAAAATGATAACCCTATTTTACAAGCACTGATCATTTTAACAATACAGCATTCTGCACAGTGCGTTGGCATTTCAGGATCGTGCTTTCAAATACAAAAATAAAACTGTTTATTTAAGATATGTGGGCAATGCAAGACATATATTAATAATTGAATATTCATGCATTGATTTCGCTATAAAAAGCTCACTTACTAATACATGCACTGACTGATTTATTAAATCCACATCACAATCTTAACATAAGCATTATGGTGCTTTGATGCATATAGTTCACACATAAAACAACATATTTATATATATATATATATATATATATATATATATATATATATATATATATATATATATATAATATTACGTGAGTGAGCGAAGCAATAATGCATTTTGGATATGCACAATAGAAATGCGCGCATGAGGCAGATATTTAAATGCATTTAAATGGGTGTATTACAGTGCGCTTTCTGTCATGCAATAAGCGTGAAACAGTCCAGCTGATTACTGGAGAATAATATGGTCTCTGTTGCAATACTCCTTTGTTTACATGCAAGTCCTCCCGTTCGGCGGAAGGAGGCTTTTTGGTAGTGCAGTGCTGTGTGTGATTCCTACCAGCTGTTTCCCGCCTTGAAAGACATCCGATCAGCTGCAAACACACACACACGCACACATGCAGAAGGAGGGAGGGAAAGAGAGCAAGCGAGCGCCACACACACTACGAGGGAACCCCATCAGCTGGAAGAGTAGAGTAACCTTACAACTCAACACTCATCTCACGCGCTCATGCCCGAAATCAGCAGAACACGCTTCTTATTAAATGACAAATAGACGGTTTTGTTTTTTAAATCAATAAAGTACAAGAAGAATCGAGGAGCCAGAGCTGGAGAGAAGAGGGGAAGCATGGAGTATTTCATGGTACCAGCTCAGAAGGTGCCCTCCTTGCAACATTTCAGGAAAACCGAGAAAGAAGTCATAGGGGGCTTGTGCAGGTACGTGAGACCCTCTTTAAAATCATGGCTCTCGAAACGCACACATATGTGCGCGATTGTTTAATCGCGCGCCAACAGCGGCAGTACTAACTACTAGAGTAACATGCACGCATGATTTCTGTGTTATTGTGTACATGCGCCCATCTAGTGGGTTTAGACAGTACGTTACCCGCGCGAGACTCGGTTTTCTAAATTTAATTCATCTTCTGGGGGTCTATGAAACCCCCTTGGCTTGTCAGGTCAGTGTTACCGGTGTAATATCTCGGCGAAATCGATACATTTTGTGTCTAACAAACACAAACCACGTGGTTGCATGCACACACACCACGCTGCTGATCTCGCGCGCGTGTTTAATGTTAGAAACCGCGCATATTTCTTTACACCCATGAATCAGTCGTCATGCATAGAGGTTAACAGGGTAAAAGTATGTTTGGGTTGAAGTTCGCGTGTTCTGGTGTGTGTTTTCGGGGCTTAAGTTATTGTGGGCAGTGCGGCCATGCTTGTGGCTCGTGCATTTGGCGTCGTCTGTTTTTCAATGCAATTAAGTGTTAAACGTATCCAGACTGCCATTGCTCACGATTGTCTCCGATATGAGGTTGAAATAGGCATAACGGGCCAGAAATCTCGCCGTGCGCGCGCTGTGAGAGAGATCAGATGATATTTGGACTCTGCGTCGCTGCTGCCGCATGGACGGAGGAAGCGCGAGAGCGAGGCGCATTGTTGTAATGGCGGACCGTGTCAGCTGTGAACACGATGTTTTTTATTTAGGCCAGCGACTATGTTCGTTATCTCGCTTGATATTTTAGTTTTGGCCCACTGTGAATTAAATGTGAGGTATTTAGAGGTTAGTAAATTAATAACTGGTGTTATTTTAATAAGGGGGTGTGTATGCTGTTGAAGGAAGGCCCCGTCAACACATCTGCGATCCATTCTCAAAAGGGGGCGGGACCAGTGAACCGATTAGCGCAGGGCGTTCTGGGAATTGTAGTTTTTTCAGGCGATGTCAATTGGCTTACATATGATGTCTTCAAAGGGGTCGTTGTTCACGGTGAACTTTGCAGCTCTTTTTACAGGTAATTCCATGTTTCTTCAATAGATAATGAAGGCTTCCAAGGTACAAATAATACACAATTATTTATACAAAAGTCCACACAACACCAAGATAGTAACCTACATGTTTACCCTTTGTTTGTTTATTTGTTTACAGGGACAGTGCACATTAATAAACATGGATGTAAATGTGCCAGAATTTGACACAAATACTATTTTCATCTGTAGACCCTTGACAGACTGTTAAAAAGTCACCAAAACAAGACAAAGCATTAATACATGTTATTATGGTGGTGAAATTATGCTGTAGTTAAAGTATATCTAGTACACTGGCGATTTTATTATTTTTATTTTTGGTTTAAGTTGTCAAGCAAAGGCAATTATTCCTTCACATAATTTCAAAGCGGTCTCAAAACAAAGTCCAGTTTAAACTGAGGGATGCATTAAATTATTATTGTTATTAGAGCATTTAATTTGTGTTGTGATTTAAAACACACAGACAGATGAGTAGTGCTCAGTACTATTTTAGGAATTCAATCTTGTCATATCACTGCTATTATTGTATGATGAAATCATGAATTGAAATTATTATTGTTGTAAAGGAATACATTATTATTATATATTAATTTATTTTTAATAAACTATTTTAATTCTATATTTTATCGCTAGTTTTGCATATTGCTTTGTAATGGAAGTTTTAATTATACCAGTGCAAGTTCTCTCGCCTCGTACTGAAATCAAAATTCTCTTCTGACCGTTTCATTTTCATGCATAAAAGAAGCTGGGTCACATTCATGTGTACGGCTGGAAACGGCTGATCTGTGACCGTATCTCTTGTTCCACTATTGGCTCTTGTTGTGATTTTGGCATGGGATCTGTTTGCCGGGTTTTGAGCCGCTTGGACGTAAGGAAGCGAGCAGGGAAACCTCTCTCTCCCCTCATGTGCTCCTGCACAATTGTTCCCCGTGTTTGTCCTCACGCAGCTGAGGCGCTGTTGATAAGAGAGGCTTTCCAGAGATACCCCGTGAGATGCCCAGACATGGAGGAAGTTCAATTAGGGTTTGATTTCCTCGACCAAAGCACGCGTGTGATCGTGTGAGGCAGAGATTTCCAGGGGCTTGAGTTTAGAGACAATGGACTTGAATGCGCATTCAGGAAAGTCAATATTTTCTACTTCACACTGTTTTGCACTTGTTTTAGGGATGTAAGCAGAACGCATTAATTTTTATTTTATTTTTACATTTATTCAACTTTTATTGAAAGTCAGTATTTATTACTTCACACTCTTATAATCTTTATGTTGCGTTCTTTTTTAGGGATGTAAGCAAGGAAAAATAAAAATAAAATGTTATGTTAGAATGTTCAAAGAAATCCTATAACTCTATTCAACTTTTATTAAATCAGTGTTTAAATATAATTCCAAAACAAAACATTTTGACTGGTTTCCTTTACAAAAGGAATTATTTTATAAAATAAAAATAAAAACAATAACATTGTAATACCACTATTGGTGTTGCCATGGTATTCTTTGAAGTAAATTATAGCATTATTTAAATAACATAATGTTCATAGTAATCAAACTACAATTTCTTTAAGTGCTTTATGACCTCATTAATTAAAGGGTTAGTTCACCCAAAAATGTAAATCCAGTTGTCATTTACTCACCCACTTGTCGTTCCAAACCCGTATGACTTTCGTTTCATCTTCGGGACACAAATGAAGATATTTTTGATGAAATCTGAGAGTTTTCTGAGCTCTGTTTTTGTGACATCAACTTTAAATTTGTAACAGAACTTGGTTAGTCATATTGCTTATTTTGTAGCAATTTTCCAGTTCAAATTACTTTGCAAAATATATATTTTGTATTAAATTATAAATGTTTCATTTGAGTACATTTGCATTAAAGTAACCATAGACTTCCATGGCCTGGTTCCACAGACAGGACTTAGAATAAGCCAGGATTAGACCTTAGTTCAATTAAGGCATTTAAGTGGCTTTTATAAACGTGCCTTAGAAAAAAACATTACTGATGTGGAGACAAAACAATGCTGAAATATTTTAATATATATCAGTGCAAGATGTTTTCAGTTAAAACAGCTTAAACATGCATTTTTGTCTGGGACTAGACTTAAGCCTTGTCTGTGAAACCAGGGGTATCATTCTTTCTACACTTCCATTTTTTTTAAAGTACTTTCACTTCTGCAATAATCTGCCGAGTGTCTTCTTTAAAAAGAGTCCAAAGCATTCACCATTTATCTATGCTCGAAACGGTTAACAGGTTAAATGTAATGTTTATACCTTTTAATTTTCATGTAGTATTTATACCTTTTCATTCATTTGAAGACTAAAGTGCAGTATAACATTTCTTCTTCACAGCTTAGCAAACATTCCCCTCACACCAGAGACGGCGCGGGACCAGGAACGGCGTATTCGGCGGGAAATCGCCAACAGTAATGAGCGCCGGCGCATGCAGAGCATCAACGCTGGCTTCCAGTCGCTGAAAACGCTCATCCCGCATAGCGACGGAGAAAAGCTAAGCAAGGTGAGTCCGACAATCTGGGGAGAGTGGAAAAATCAAGTGCTGATCTCAATGAGTAGTTCTCTCAGAAATGACAATACTTTTATTCACCCTCATGTTGTTCCAAACGCAAATGAGTTTTAAGCTTTAATCAAGGATTGGAAAGCAGTCCATATCACTTACAATGCTAAATTGCAAACACTTCTGAAGACATCTGATAGTTGTTTGAAATGTTTTGAGTCATTGAGCTAAATCAGATCAGTCCAATGTTTGAATGAATCATTCAGAACAGTTTTGTGAGCCATTGCCACCAATGGTCTCTACGATTATCTCGGCTTACAATGCTTTTGATTTGATTGATTTTAAAGTGAATCATTTTTAAGAGTTATATCTTTTGAGAGACCTTTCAAAACTAGTGGCACTTCTACTGCGGATGTTTTTCAGTGAATATGTGGTCCATTCATGTCTTTTGAACCCTTAAGATAGGTTTTCTTTTTAAACGGACTGAAATTTAAGTCATTATTTATTGCTGACCTTCCTGTCTGCTTAATTGCATTGGAAAGGTCTGCATGAACATTATTTTCTGATTAAGGTTAAACAGGTTTGCCTGAGCATTCAAGTAATGACAATGTTCATTTTTGGGGTGAACGGTTAGCAAACATTCTCATTTAAATCTAGATTTGATCTCAGCGTATGGGCCAGCAAATTTTTTTTATTTTAATTTTAATTTTATTTTAATCAAGTTTTTTTGTGTGTGTGTTTTTGAAAGAAGTCTCCTGTTCACCAAGGCTGCATTTATTTGATAAAAGATACAGTAACATTTTGTAATATTATTACAATTTAAAATAACAGTTTTTCTATGTGAATATATACATATATATAGTAAAATGTAATTTATTCCTATGATCAAAGCTGTATTTTCAGCATCATTACTCCAGTCTTCAGTGTCACATGATCCTTAGAAATCATTCTAATATGATGATGTCAAGAAACATTTCTGATTATTATCAATGTTGAAAACAGTTGTGCTGCTTCATATTTTGTGGTAACCTTTTTTCCAGGCTATTTTGATGGATTGAAGAAAGACATTTTCTAACAACTGTCTTTTTTTGATCAATCAACTCATTCTTAAAGCATTCTTGCTGGATAAAACTATTAATTCTTGCCGACCCCAAACTTATGAATGGTAGCGTACTTCTAGCATCCTTCACATCTTACCAGTACATGTATGTAATGTGATCTCTTTCTCTTTCTCAGGCTGCCATCTTACAGCAGACGGCTGAATACATCTTCTCTCTGGAGCAGGAGAAGACACGGCTGCTGCAACAAAACACCCAACTCAAACGCTACATACAGGTGAAGCTCGTGAAACCGTCTTCTCCACTGCATGTCCTGTATCTTCACTCCTCTCTCTCTCTCTCTCACACACTTTCCTTCCTGCCGTCTCACCTTTTCCTCTTCCTGCCCTCAGAAGGAGTTCAGCGGCTCGTCTCCGAAGAGGAGGCGCGCCGAGGAGAAAGATGAAGGGATCGGATCCCCAGATATTCTGGAGGAGGAGAAGGTGGAGGATCTGCGGAGAGAGATGATTGAACTCAGACAACAGCTGGATAAAGAGCGCTCTGTTCGCATGATGCTGGAAGAACAGGTATATCTGTGGCCATATCAGTATTGGGCAATGTTTGTTGCTTAAGTTTTATCTTAAGCAGCAAACACACACTGAGCACACGGTGAACATGCACTGCTTACGGGTGTGTGTTCACAGTGTGTGTGTGTGTGTTCAATATTCACTGCTGTGTATATGTGTGCGCGTGTTCAATATTCACTGCTGTGTGTGTGCACTTGGATGGGTGAAATGCAGGGCACAAATTCAGATTATGGGAAACCATACTTGGCGTCACGTCACTTTCACTTCATCTGTATCAGTCTGAATTAGTACATGTGGCAACTTATTGGACTATTTTTACCGTAGCGGTCAAGTAAAAAAAAAAAAAATCAGCTAGTGTTGGTGGTTTTTATTGTTGTTTTATAAATAGATACCTATCTTATTATATGGTTATCATATACCTGTGTGTGTGTGTATGTTTTTGTTAATTTAAAATAATACTCTCTATCGTTCTCTGTATATAAATATGTGATAGATAGAAATATGCATAGATGGATGGATAGATAGACAGATGGATAGACATATGCAGATGGATAGAAAGATAGATGTATAGCATGAAATACGCACAGACACACACACAAACACACACATATAGATATCTGCAATCTTATTGGCTAAAATTTAAACAAGGATATGCTCAAGAAAATTGTAGGGATTTATGAAGTCATAAATTAATTGTAAACACATTTTAGCTTATTTTTGATCATACAGGTGAAACTCGAAAAATTTGAATATTGTGCAAATGTTATAATTTGGATGAGTATGGCTTACAGCTTATGAAAACCCCAAATTCAAAATCTCAGAACATTTGAATATTACATGAAATCAATAAAAAAAAGGATTTTAAATACAGAAATGTCGGCCCTCTGAAAAGTATAATCAAGCATATGTATATAGTTATATATACTAAATATATTAGTTTCACCTTTTAATTTCAATTACTGAAAAACTGTTGCACGATTTTCACATTTTTTGAGTTTCACCTGTATGCCATCTCCCATTACATAGGGTGTTCTCGTTCATAATAGATTTTTGTCATTGGTATTTGACAAATTTCAATAGAACTCATTAGGTGCAGTTTGATCCGTCACTAAAAGTTTTGATCTCTTTCGTATCTGTATTGATCGTGGCCCGGTGCTGTAGAGTTGTCATCTGTGACATCCGTTATCAAACTTTTCTTTTGCTGCATCGGTTCGCTAAAATTAGCTTGCTTTAGTCTTTGCATATTTAATGAGTTTTCACAGAAGGTGCACAACTCCCCTGAGAGCACGAATCGTTTCTGAACATCCCACTTGAAGTGCAAATTAAACCCCAATCTCTGCTGCTATCCATGAAACTCGCTGAAGAAACTTCCGCAGGCAAAAAAAGAAAAAACGTATTAAGAGGAAACACTGCTCTATACCCTATACCTTCTAGATATGTGCTGACCGAGGGTCTCTGTGTTTCTGTTAGATCCGTTCGTTGGATGCCCACTTGTACCCTGAGAAGCTAAAGGTGATCGCACAGCAGGTCCAGGAACAGCATGTGCAGTCGCAAACTCTGCTCCGCCTCCAACAGCATCAGCAGGAACAGCTGGGAAAAGAGACCAGCACCCCTGCTCGCAGCCCGCTGGTCAGACAGACTCGCTTTCTCGCTCATATCACTGATACACTAACACTGACCGACAGACTAACCGTCATTCAAGTACAGAATAAAAGAGAGGCAATGCAGCTTGTCAACTTGAGTTGATCTGATGTGATGATCCACTAGAGGGCATTAGAAGAGTTAAAGACCACATCAAATGACATTGAGCAAGCCATTTAACTTCTGTAACGTGACCGATTTCTGAGTGACGCAATATTCATATAATAATGTAGGGCGGGACTTCATTTTACCCATCATGTAATATTATTGTTGTCATTTTTTAGTATTGTTTTTATGTGAACCGAGAAATATTTTACAGTATTGTTGAAAAGTTTTGGGTCAGTGAGATTCTAAAATTAGTACTTTTATTCAGAATGGACACAAAAAAAATCATAAAAAGTGACAGTTTTTACAACATTATAAAAAATTTGTTTCAAATAAATGCCGTTCTTTTGAACTTTCTATTCAGCAAAGAGTCCTTAAAAATATCTCAATCCGAAATGTTTCTTGAGCATCAAATCAGCATATTAGAATGATTTCTGAAGGATCATGTGACACTGAAGACTGGAGTAATGATGCTGAAAATTCAGCTTTGATCACATGAATAAATTACACTTTACAATATATGATTTTAAGTTGTAATTATATTTCATAAAACAAATGCAGTCTTGGTGTGCATAAGAGACGTCCTTCAAAAACAAAAAAATCTTACTGACCCAAACTTTTAAGCTAGTGTAAGATTTGTTTTCCTCTTAAATGAGCACTGCTGAATTGTGCACAATAAGACCATAAAAATATAAGAAAGCAAATGTATGCATGAATAAAGTGTAGGTTCTTTGTTCCTTAATTTGTTGTCCTGCTTTATTCGTCAGGTGTTTTCTCCTTCCACGCCGCCTGCACCCACTCATCACGCCACAGTAATCGTCCCCGCCCCTGCGCCGCCCCCCCCTCCCCATCATGTCACCGTGGTTACCATGGGCCCCGCCTCCGTGATCAACGCAGCATCCACATCACGACAGAACTTGGACACCATTGTGCAGGTAAAACGCATGTCTACCCAGCTCCAGGAAAAAGTCATGAATGAGATTTAACTACTTATATGTGGCTTATTGGCCATATATGTTTTCACAGACACTAAGGAACGGCACCCGAATCCATTTAAAAGTGAGTGCAGCGCTACAAACAAGCAGAGAAAACCTGGAGCTTTAAAAAAAAAAAAAAAATCCATTATGAACCACAATTTTTTTTAATCAGAAAATGTTTTCGCTTTAAAGGGTAAGTTCGGCGTTTTACAAGTAAAGCCCTGTTTTAAGATCGTTTCTGATGAAATCGAACGGTTAAGATTAAAATTGGTCACATGCTGCTGTCCCGAGAATTTTAGGTTTTTGTGTTAGCACCCCCCCACCTATACAATCGTTTCATAGGGGCACTGGAACAATCATTCATATAAACGTCTTAAACTTTAGTTTACAAAGACGTGAAACTCACCGAGTGGTCTGGGGTGTTCACTGATATGCTCACGCAAAAATCACAGCAAAAGAAGCTTTCCAACAGGTTTTATCGTAGTTTTTGGAAGAATGTCCGGTTGTGAGGCGTTGGAAAAATAGGTCCACAGTTTTACAACGAATGGTAAAACACCTGTTGGAAAGCTTCTTATGCAGCGATTTTTGCGTGAGCATATCAGTGAACACCCCAGACCACTCGGTGAGTTTCACGTCTTTGTAAACTAAAGTTTAATGCGTTTATATGAATGATTGTTCCAGTGCCCCTATGAAACCATTGTATAGGTGGGGGGGTGCTAACACAAAAACCTAAAATTCTCGGGACAGCAGCATGTGTCCAAATTTTAATCTTAACCGTTCGATTTCATCAGAAACGATCTTAAAACAGGGCTTTACTTGTAAAACGCCGAACTTACCCTTTAAGTATATCGGGGGCTTAAGGATGTACAAAACTATATATTTATGACTCATTTTCAGCTGGATTGTATGAACAATCTAAACAATTTGTCTGTCTAAAAGTAGTTCAGTGATTCCAAAAAAAAAAAAAATGGCAGTGACTGAACGCAGTCTTGCTGCTTTTTAGTAGAGTCAGTATGTTTATTTGTTGAATATCTGTTAATCTATTTTATCTTCTTTTAGTCTTTATTGCACATAACCATTGTAAACCTCACAAAAAAACTGAGCCCTACAGATCATGGATAATAACAGGAATATTCCACTCAGCAAGTGATGCTGACCAGTTTATCTATTTCATGTAGTACACTTGCTAATTTAAGTGTAAAAGTCTTGTTTTTTTGAGAGAGTGTGGGAATGGCACCAATTGACGTGTCTTTGAGGCCTAATAGAGCGCTGTAGTGATGACGTATATTTGTTGGCCAACTTATCACCCTTGTTCCCTTGACAAAAACCCAATAGGATATTTCCATTGGCCTTTGGATTATTGCAGAAAATAAGATCTGTGATCAACAAAACTTTATGATTCTTGCATTTTTTTTTGTTCATCTTGATAATATTCTCAAATGAACACAACTTTTATGAATTTTGAAGCCTAAATGCAATCGTATTTAAACATTTGCTAAATCGTACTACACTGCAATCGAATGACTTCAGCGTCACCTTTACTAGGCTTCCAACTCTTTCAGTCTTTATTTAAAGACTTGGGGCCAGTCGTGGCCTAATGGTTAGAGAGTCAGACTGGTAACCTGAAGGTTGTGGGTTTGATTCTCAATACTGGCCGGAAATGACTGAGGTGCCCTTGAGCAAGGCACCTCAATCACTCCCCGGGCGCCACAGCAAAAGTGGCTGCCCTGTGCTCCAGCTTCTGTTAACCACAGACCGTATTTCAGGCATTTAACCAAAAACCCATTGACTTTGGGATGATTGAATCGGCGGTGCTTCGTTTCTGGGGATTTGGTCTACAAAAATACATCACTCCTGCAGTGCTCTATTACATTCTGTGCAGCTTCACACCTCAACTAGTCTGGCCCGTTTTAGATCATAACAAGCAACTGAACAGAACTTTGATTTATTATGTTTTTGGCTGTTTAGTTGCCAAAGTCACCTTAACAGTTTTGTCCTGTTTTCCCGCAGGCCATCCAGCACATCGAAGGCACGCAGGACAGGATGGTCGTGCCCGAGGAGGAAAAGCGTCGGGCGGTCATCGTCACCCCGGGCCGCGTCCTCACAGACACCGGAGACTCCGACACTGCCTCTGACAACGAAGGATCTGAGGACTGTTAACTGCCCCGGTCACCCCCATCCCCATATCCGCCCCACATGTAACAGGGGTCTCGAAAAGGGGTGAGGGGGTCTGTGGAAGGGCCTCCGCAGAAATACTCTTTCTTTCTCTCTCCTCTCTTCCTGTCGCTGTCTTCTTTACACTCGCATATGGGACTCACAGACTCAATGACTTGAAGGTTTCTTGAAAGGGGGGGGGGGGGGGTAAAACTAAACAAAAACTGAAAGGAAAAAAAGGAAAGTTTACAGGAAATGTGCCGCAAAAACAGAACGAGCACGTTTATGTATACTTGCACAGTACACTATAACTCCATAGCACTGGTAACTTGTTGATACATTCATATGATACAGCTCTTACTCATACTCCGTCGTCTTTAGTTTCACCAACGCACGCTCCCAGGTTAGCGATTTTGTGAGGGGAATCACAAAATCTGTCGGAATCTGCCACAGGTCTTCCAGGCCTCTGCTTCATCACTTCCTGTTCTCCTACATCACTTCCTGTTTTCCTAAATTCTGCCCATAAGAGGGCAGTAGAGTGTTCTGATTGGAGGAATCCCTTTTCTGCGCTACAGGACGTCTCATCTCTCAAAACAAACCCTTTGCCCCACTATCCCGCTCTGGCTGCATCATATTCCTCTTTCCGTTCTGGGGAGGCTTGAAGCATCACTGTGAGCCAATGAGACTTCAGAAACCTGTTCCACACCATGGCTTCCGAAAGTTTAGAGGAAATGTTACTTTTCTGTTGACGTTTTTTTTGTTTTTTTTTTGGCGTAGACACGCCTCTAGGTTTCCCATTTGCTGGCGATTTGTCAAGTTCTCAATAGCGTGACAATGACTGCCACTGCTCAGAGGGGCTTTGTATTGTGCACACTTTTTAAATTACGCAAAGAGGGGGGACTTTGTGCACTTATTGTCGCTCACCTTTACTGGGCTGGGTTCCCAGTACACACGTTAGTGTAGGGTGAAGCACTCCCTCCGTCGCGTCCAAACACCCCCCAACGGTCCTGTCCTTAAAGTCGTAATTTAAAAATTTTGGCCGAGTTTTTTTTAATGTCTTTTGTATGTCAAATGAATGGAATAAGCTAACCGCCAGGTACTCGTACCTGCGAGGAAATTTGTGTCGCTTTTAGCGCATTTGCTAATATGAGCATACCTTTTTTTTTTTTTTTTTTTAAGGAAGTGTGGAAATAGCACTACCAGGGTTGTCGTGGCCCGATTTCAGCCTATGCAGCTCTTTTGGTTCTCGCCCGCCCCCCTTTGAGAGGATCTTCGTGGCCACTTTGCTCTTCTCCCAGAAGTATTGTCATGTCCATTCGTCGTCCAAGTCGTGTCAGATGCTCTCTGCGGCGTATGTGAGAGTGACTAGCCCGTAATCTTGCGCTCTGGCTCTATGCACTCTGCTCGCTTGAATGTTCTAGTTTCCCTGTATTTCCAGGCGTTCGTACGCGCCACAGATAATCACATGGACAGCAAGGTGGTGCTACTCCTGCTTGAACTCTCCAGATAAGCCAGGGGTGTCCAGTCCTGCTTCTGGAAGGCCATTGTCCTGCAAAGTTTAGCTCCGTTCCCAATTAAGCACACCTGAAACAGGTGTTGTATGGGATCTCAGCAGTGCGTTTGCCCTCCAGGACCAGGATTGGAGACACCTGGAATAAGCCATGCGATACTGTGAACTCTTCATGCCCCTGGTGGGACTGAGAGATGTATCCCATGCCGAACAATGGCCTGTGGCTTGCCTTAACTCAGCTTCGGTGTGCACTGTGAGGCACAGAGGCCTGCCTTAAGCTTTAGCCCTGAAGATGGCGCTAGAGAGAGAGAGGCGTAACACGCCCATGTTCATCTCTTCTCGCAGTTGATGTTTCCAAACATTCCAGATCAATCTACCGTTGTGTTTTGGATTGCGTTGCCGGCGCTGAAGTCGGCAAGATTTGGCCATAGAGGAAGATGAGAAGTGTCTCTTCTTTTTTTGCATTCGAAAGAGTGCATGTCCCCCTTCCCTTATGAAATATTACAGGGAATCTTTTTGCTGCTGGACAGATTTAGTTTTTTTTCCTTCTGGCTCTGTGGACCTTGTCATTCATATTGCGGTAAAAACTGCTGGGAATCAGGGCTTCCAGAAGAATGGGATGATCTTATACTGGCCGATTTTTTTTTTTTCTCGCGCTTTTTATATTTGGATAATGGTTTGCTTGGGTTACAGAGACTAGTGTCCTGCTTGTGCTGTCTTTGTTTTTTCACGTTAAGTCTGTAATAACGGTTTTGTCTTTGCGAAAAAGTCTCTTTCGCCCACCCGCGTTTGAACATTTCCTCTACCGAAGCCACAGGGTGTCTATTTTTTTGTGTATTTTCTACTCACAAAAATCACTGTAAGAAAATCCTGAGGACATATCAGAGGTTGGGTGTGTCGAGTGAAACGGGGGTGATTTTATGAACCTGAAGCACTTACTGTAGTATAACGAGGAGTGACTCTTATTTTCAAAGAGATGTTCTCTTCGACCGAAGCTCTTCTCGCTGTGATTTTTGAACCACACGGCTGTGTTTAATCCTCAACGTTTGTCCTGGCACACCACATGTCCTCTGGGCCGTCTCCGCAGTCTCCAGACTTGTCCTGTCTCTCATCTTCTCCCTCTTTTATTGTCTGTCATCTCTATTTTTTTTTGTTTCTATTTTTGTTGTTTCTCTTTATGTGGGACAGTCAGTCCGTTTGGTTGAGAAGCTATTGTATTTTTTTTTAAACTGGGGAAAAGAGGCTTGTGCCTTTGTAAAAACAGAATAATAAAGTTTGTACTTTGTTTTTTACAATTTCTCTGTGTATTGTCTAGTTATTTATTCGTCTTCTATATAAAAGGGTCTGTAAAAGAAAACTGGCCCCTAATTGAGCCTGTTTTCTCTCAAGTGTTTTTTTTTTCTCCGAAGGTTTTGGTTCCTTTCCACTGCCACTTTAAGAAATGTAATATTCAGTAATGTTATGAATTTAACTGCACTAATGCTATTGGATGAGAGCACAATTTGAACTGAATTGAGTTGGATATAATAACACTATTGCCTTTTGTAGATCTGCTTTTTTGCTGAAATTGAGTTTTTCATAACTGATTACTTTTAATACAGCAAAGGCCCGTTCACACCGATAACGATAAAGCCACAGAGAAACAATATAGTTGGAATCACTTTCACAACAATTTTTTTCCAGCTGATGAACAATAAAAACATTGACAAACGGCAGTGTGCACTTAGAATAAACAACATTATTGTGCATTTAAGTGGATGATAATAATAATATAGTTATTAATTATAGTTATCGTTCTTGGTGTGATCACTCTTATTTTACGGTTTATTAATTGTGAAACGATCTGTATAAAGTGATATAAATATATAAACAATAAATGTGACAATGTATCGAGTAACAAATCATTTCAACTTTAACATTCAAAGCTATATTTTTAAATGTAAGAGACGTGTTGCTGTGGCATTTGGGTGCCTCATAAATAGACAAGCTTATTTCTGTCGGGTTATTCTCACTACTTGAGTGTGACGTATGTGAGCAAAGATCATAAACCCTGAGTGCTTGAAGAATGTTTTAAGATTCCCTCGAAGATGTTGACGTGTATTATAACATCTAATCTAGATGCCACATCTAAAACTGAATCAATTTGGTTTCACTTTCAAATTTTCACTCTTAGTTGAACTCTTAGTTCACTTTCTCGTTTTGGTTTTGTTAGTATTAATGCACAAAATAGTATAATTTTAAAATGGTTTAAAGGTGTCATTTTTTAGCAGTCCAGTGTTATTGCTGTTTTATTAGTATGTTTGTTTATTGGGTAGGTTAGATTAGAATTTAAGTTCTGGTTTCACTTTATTTTGATGGTCCCTTTAACACATTCTGTTGACTAAGTAAAGTTGCACCTACATGTCTACTAACTCAATAGAGTATTAGTATACTGTTAGGGTTAGAATAAAGTGGCATGTAGTTTTAAAGTTACTTATAGTCAGTAGAATGTCTGTTGGGGAGCATGCAGCATCATAATAAAGAGTTAACAGAGATTAAGCAGAGAGTAAACATATACTGTAATGAGAGTTAGTTGACATGTAGTTGCAAAGTTACTTATAATCAAAAGGGACCATCAAAATACAGTGTTACCCAGATTTTATAATCTATCATGTATCTAAAACTAAAATTAATGAGCAATTTTTATTTTTAGTTAGTTTTGGAGTCCTAAAATGTATTTTACTTTTATTTTTTACTAACTTCTTTCACCATGTTTCTGGTCTAAGTTTCACAATGAACATTTCTGGAGAAGCATAGTATATTGGAGTCATGCAGTTAATTAGTTTTAACTGTCTTATTATTAAATTGCTCATTTATAATGGATTTGCATAATTGTTCTTAATCCCAGACTAAGCAACAGAAACAACAACCTGTTTGAATCACTTTTGTCTTTTACAAATGAATTGTGCGTGTACATTTTACAGTGCATTCACGGGATTAAAGAAGAGAAGGTTCATGTGCCTGTGAAGTGCTTGAGTCGGTGTCTGCGGTGTAATGATAAGGCGTTAATCTCCACTCTCAGAGGAAATGATGACACTGACTTTTACACCTTATTCCCGACTGTCAACTCCTGTAATCCTACCCAGCACGACAGCCAGTGACTTACAGCGCCGCCTCGAGCCTGTGATCGGGTTAGTGGAAGTTTGTTAAATAGGACAAAAGTTTGATGACCAACAAGCTGTTTTAATCCATACTTCCACATTAATTGTGATTCAATTCCTTAAACGACTTTTTTAGAAACATGGAATGCCGTGGCACAAATAGTGTTGTCTTGTTATACCTCTTGTACATCATTCCTTTTCAGTTGCCAAAATCAACACCAGCTGATGTAGCCTACCCCAGCACTGGTTTTGACGTCACTACCGTGATAGCTCTGCTAAAAGAGACAGTCAGCTGCTCTGGTGCGCCTTGTTCTGACACCTATGGTACCGGCCCCCTCCATATAGTCCCGTCTGTAAGACCACCCTCTTGCTGACGCCCTCTGACCTTCTCAGCCTGGTATATATAGCCAGACCGGCGACCAGAGGTCTCCTGGCAGCCAACATGAAGGTCTTAGTCTCGCTCTGCGTCTTTGTGCCCCTGCTGGCACTGGCCACAGCAGGTAAGAACATTATACTGTTTGCAATAGCTCAATAATATGGACCCGAGATTAAGTTTACTTGTCTGAGTCCCAATCCCCATCTAGTGATTTGAAACATTTAAGTTCGGTGTGCAAAGGAAAAACTCAAACGGAATCAGTGATCCAAAGTATTGCATGTTGTTGTGTCATTTCTAAATGGTTGGTAGAAAGTATAAACCTATTGAATGAGTTCCTAATGATAAAACGATGGACCAACGAAGCATGTCACCATCTGCTGAGCTATTTAAACCTGCAGCGTTCAATAATAACTCTGGGCAAGGATGAGTTATTTTAAGACTCGGCAATTTAAAGTCTGAATGCTAAACAAATTCAAATTTACGATTCCAGTTTAAGTTCATAGAAGCTCTGAGTAGCTGATTCTGTCCTAGTAGGATAAAAGCATGGGGTTTATTCTCGTACGGTAGACATTTAAGCTCATGCATTGTGTGTCAGCTGTTGTGAAGCATGGCACCAGCTGATGGAATAAGCTAGAAGGCTTGTTAGACTAGAAGCGGCGACCGGCGTATGACATCAAAGTACAGTGAGAGCGGTTCAAGCACATCAGCTCTCGAATCGCTCTTGCGGTACTTTGATGTCGGTCTGCTTCGAGTCGAACAAGCCTAGAGCCTTAAACACTTGCTGTGTTCCAACTTCTCTCATATTTATATGATGTCTGAAGTCTGAGGTGCTTGTATTCACAACTTTGGTTTTATTGACTTGCCAACGTGAGGCGACTAAGTCCTGTAACCGCTCCATCCCAGTAGGTCTTGTCTTTTAACCCCAGGCTATAATAATCCAGCTACTCTAGCTCTGGATGTATTTTCCGAGGGCTCTGGCAGCCGTTTTACCCTTGTTCCGTCCTTGGGTCTCCTCTCAGGCCTACGTGGGCCTTTCGTGAGCCCAGGCTGCTGTCAGGTGTCTAAGATTGGAAGTTGTCCTGTAATCGGACACTGTCTACTATAGATTCCCCCATCGTCCTCTTCCTCTCTTTCCCTCCCCTTCCCTTTAGCGCTTGTCTTTGGATCCAGCGTGCAGCTGCTGTCACCCTGACACAATCGCAATTTATTTATTCCCAGCCACTGGCCATATAAGGACGTGCATTATCTCAGCAGGAGGAGCCGCAGGCGATCTACGCTAGTCCCGCACCATTATTGTGCTAGTGCTAGTTGCCTCAAATGGACAAAAATGAGGCTGATTAGGTTGATTATCCTAGCATTGTGGAATGGTAAATGTCATTGGTGAAAAATATATTTTAATCTGATTATGAGCTGAATAAAATAAAGCTAAATTTTTAAAGGAATAAATCAAATAGCGTGGTAAATTTTTACACTTTCGCCGGTGCAAATCGAAGTTTATCTGTGGGGAGGTTGAAACTTGAGTTTTGCATGAGAGCATCATTGTGATCATCATGCAATCTTTTTTTAGTCAAAAAAGCAAGCAAGTTTAAGCATGACCCATGCTGTGATACTGTTGTCTTTTACCGTTTGAATCCACTAGCAGGCTTCATAAATTTGGTTTTGGTTCTAGGGTTTGCTTCAATCTTGATTGACAGGGTGTGTGGCTTAATTAGTCAAAACATGATCTAGTTCCAGTTGCTTTGTATTAGGTTAAAGGTTTTACGACCTAATGACCTCGCATCTGTTCGCCTTCCTCTCCTTCTTCCTATTTAGCCACATCAAAATGTCTTATAGGAATGTGTCTTTGCTAGCATGGTGTTTGATTGCTGAAATCATTTATTTAAAAGTTCGAATTGGATTTGAATTGCTTGAAGGACTTTGGCTTTCTTTTGGGAATGGGGTTTTTTGCAGCGATGCCATAAAAGCACCTTTTTTGTTTCCCAAAAGAACCGTCCTGTGAACAATACTTGAACAGAATACTATAATAATCTAAAGAACCATTTGTTCAGTTGAAAGATTCCATTGATGTTAAAGGTTCTTAATGGAACCATCGATGCCAATAAAGAACCTTTATTTTTAAAAGTGAACCTTGAGTAGTGAAGGAAGTCGTCCCCATTGACTACGCATTTGATATGGGAATTGGATGCGAGTAAGGGCTCTCCCCACCTTTCAGCACTGTAGTAACGCAGGCATGTGGTGCCCCTGCACTTTAGGGACTTCCCTCTCCTAGGGATTGTGGGATGGGCAGCCAAATGCTTATTCCATAAAAAGGCCAATGCGACGTGGCTTTACAGAAATATGTCACGCTTTCAATCCCCTTTCCCCCCTCGGTTCCATGTGATATTCTTACTGTGTCCTATAACTCTGATACCCATGATTCCTCTGTGGAATTACCGCCCGGATATGATCCCGGTTCTTGGATTCAAAAATGTGTCGCCTCTGCCATTTTGTGTCACGCTATTAAAAGATTTGCAGTAACAAGCTAAAAACAGCACACAGAAACTTTTGAAATCTTTTTCTACTACAAAATCGTTCTGTCAAACACGTTTCACTGTCAAATCTGAGTTTTGGTCTATTAGATTTTAAGGGACACTCATTTTATAAATATCTTTTTTAACTGCTAACTCTGGAAGCTAAGAAACACACGTATGATTGACAGAAAAGGGCCTGTGAGACTCCGCCTCCTGGTTCTTTCTGAGGCATGAGCCATTGTGGAGCTATTTCTGTCATCAAGTCAGACCAGAACCGTAGCACCTGTTGCTATTTACGTCTCAGTGATTTGTCATAGATAGAATAGATAGATAGATAGATAGATCGATAGATAGATAGATAGATCGATAGATAGATCGATAGATAGATCGATAGATAGATAGATAGATAGATAGATAGATAGATAGATAGATAGATAGATAGATAGATAGATAGATAGATAGATAGATAGATAGATAGATAGATAGATAGATAGATAGATAGATAGACAGACAGATAGACAGATTGATCGATTGATTGATTGATTGATTGATTCTTAGATCGATTGATTTCCATTTGAACAAAGCTGGATTTTTGCTAAATAGAAAATATTTATGCTATATTAATATTATAATGTTTGTTATATAATTTAAAAAAGTAATATAACTATTTTTCATTTAAAATGTATACATGTAATCTTATACTATATTATTATATTATTAATATACTATATTATTGATATTGTAATCATACAGTGTATCATCAAAATACCTTGGTGTTGATTTTATATCATGATTTTTACACCAGCATTGTACTTTTTTTGTAAGGGCAGTCAAAAGATAGATTGATTAACATTTGTAGGTGATTGATTAAAACACACACATAATATATATATATATATATATATATATATATATATATATATATATATATATATATATATATATATGTATTTTTTTTATAAATCTCATTTTAAGACACATTTATTTTATATATGTATATGTATTCATAGTAATATTATATTAATATTAGGGTATTCATACAGCATAGTGATATCTCATAATACCATGGTATTGCCATTTCATACCATCATTGTAGTACGGTACTTTTTCCAGTTACAGCATTGAACGTTTGATTTTGTGAAGTTTAGCCGGTGTGTGTAATGTAATACATTTAATCCCACAGCAGCTTTTGTTCAGCTGGAAATCCCTCTGGTCCACAGTAAAGGTTGTGTACAGCTCTCCCTAGCTGCCAGTAAATCCTGTGGGTTCAGACGGGCTCGAGGCTCACCTCCCTAATCATGTTCACATTAATTCAATTTACCTCCTGCATCTGCCAGGCAGAAGAACTTGATCACGAGAAGGTTTCACTATAATACACCAAGGGAAAGGAAACATACCTGTGCGAGCCGCTGGAACTATAGCTACTAGATCATATAGGTTGGAAAATGAATCGCATTTTTATGTTGATTGCTTTAAACAATCACCTGCAGCTTTTGAAGGACCTCCATCTGTGTTTATGCTATAAACCGCCATCATAAACACTGAGAGTGCCTTCGGACAGATTTCCAAAACAGATCATTGTTTAGACACCTGTAAGGTTAGCAGATGTTATTAATCCTCGTTTCCTCCCTAAGCGTGAATGTGTGTATTTGACCAATAAGCCTTAGACTACAGTAGTCCGATGGCATTCCAGCAGGATGAGCTATAGCAACAGCTGTGTTTTTTCCAAAGCCTCTGTTGCTATGCAACAGGCTCATTGGATGTCCGTAGACCCACGACAGATGCTGCTGCTGGTTTGCGTATTCGTCCTTCCAGTGTGTACAGGGTTAAATTAAAGCTAACCCCCATGGACTAACATTGTGCTTTCCTGAAGTGGATATTTTTGGAATTGTGTCGGGACTATGTTAGGTGCTGGAGCTGCTGTAGTGTGCAGCCCGACGGTCATGTAACTCGTTGACAGCCTTTGAGGAGATATTTAAAGGGGACATATCATGAAAATCTGACTTTTCCATGTTTAAGTGGTATAATCGGGTCCCCGGTGCATCTACCGACCCAGAAAATGTGAAAAGTGACAACCCAGTAGCCTAACTTTGTTTTGGTAAGCATCTAAAAAAAATAAACCGATCAAAATTTGCTCCCCTTCTGACGTAACTTAGGTAGGGGATCTTATTATAATATTTCCGGCACTTAATCTGCATGTTTCCACCCACGCGCCGCCATTTGGTTTCGCAAGCGACAACAGTGTAGCCAGATCTAGCGCATTGGCAAAAGTTTGAGCAAAGCATGTAAACTGTTCTGTCGTTGCTGCACAGACGAGCACAGAACACAATTTGACCCAAAAAATGTCACAGCTGTTGTCTTGTGAAGACTGTGTCAACTTGTGTAAAAGTTAAACGTGACGGTACATGCAAGTCAATAGAAAAAATCAATGTAACTCAACAACAACTACTTAAAAGTATCCAGTATCCACGAACCATTCAGAAACGTCTAGGTGCATTTCTGAGATTTTTGATGAGTGACACTATTCGTGTGTTTTGTTATTGCCAGAGTATCCGAAAATCATGTAAACAGTCGGCTCTCTTCTGGAGGCAGGGAGCAGCAGCTCATTTGCATTTAAAAACGCCCCGCCTTTTATGCTCACACCCAAAAAGGGGCAAATTTGACAAGCTATAGGCCTAATAAATGATCTGGGGGATATTTTGAGCTGAAATTTCACAGACACATTCTGGGGACAGCATCAAATCTGTTAAATGTGACATATTATGCCCCTTTTTACAATATGTGATACAAATCTATGCTATGAGCTGTGTGGCTAATGTCCTCCTCAGTACAAAGGTGGTCTTACAACTTTCTTAGGTGTCATGACCAGTAAGCTATATAAATATAATATTACATACACATTTACTGTAGGCTATTTCATTAAATAATCTATAATATTTAGGCCTATATGTAGCTCCGAGCTTAATAGTTAAAAGATCTCGATCTCATTCCTAAATGACAATGATACAAATCTTTTCAACATCACAAAATGGTTTTCTGTCACAAATATTTAAATAATCACAAATGTAAATGGGATGAAATATTATAGTTCAGATACACTGATGTCTACGGTAACGAATTAACGAGCAAATCACCTTTTGAACTTGATTTGACTTAACCTTATGAAGATTATATCATTACATTGTTAGGCCAGTAGGTGGCAACAAGTGACTGTTAAAAAATGTGTTTATCATTGAATCATTCATTCAAGAGATTCATTCAGTAACTAATATTAGCTTAACTTCCTGTCTCATGAGATACCAATAATAACTTTTATGTATTTTATATTAAATTATCTATAATGTAATTTATTTACTCACAGGTAGGAAATGTAAAGTAGGTATATAAAGCTTGTAACTCGTTTTTACTGTAAAGTTTTGGCAATCACAGATATTTATTTATTTATTATTTTTATTTACTTTCATCGGGCATAAACAGTAATTCATACCCTTTTCTTCAAAATTGTATTATACTGTGTTCTTTTAACTTTTTCTTTGTTTTTGTTTTTTTGCCAAATATTAACAGATTTTTACCATGGCATATTATCTGTTTTCCCTTTGAAATGACTAACATTTATCTGTAATGTTTTAATGAGGGTCCCCTGCAGACACATACACACACTGTTCACAGTTCATCCATTTAAACGGCACACCTTTTCACACGAACCTTCCTCTGTGTTAGCGGCATGCTGAGCTCAACATTACAGGGCTGTATTTTTAGCAGCTTGCCTTGGCCAGCGTCACTGAGCACTTGTGTGCTTTAACTAGCACGTTGTGTCATCACAACAGGCCCGAGAGCACCATCTGTTCCTCAGTCTTCTCCAGCTCTGGCTAAAGCATTGGCTAGGAAAACGTGTCAAATGCTTAGCTGGAGAATCTGCCCGCGGCGAGGCATTGTAAAGTCTACAAAAGCTGGAATATATATATATAGGATGCATTATATATAGGCATTATATATAGGCAAGGATGCATTAAATTGATCAGAAGTGAGAGTAAAGGCATGTTACAAAAGAAATTTTTTTGCATTTATTTATTTCAAATAAATGCTGTTCTTTTGAACTTTCTATTCATCAAAGAATCCTGAAAAAATTATCATGGTTTGCACAAGAATATTAAGCAGCACAACTGTTTTTATCATTGATAATAATCAGAAATGTTTCTTGATCATCAAATCGTCATGTTAGAATGATTTCTGAAGGATCATGTGACACTGAAGACTGGAGTAATGATGCTGAAAATGTTTCACAATATTACTATTTTTACTCTATTTTTGATAAAATAAATGCTGCTTTGGTGAGCAGAAGAGACCTTCAAAAGTTAGGAACATTAAAAATGTATATATATATATATATATATATATATATATATATATATATGTGCGTGCGTGCGTGTGTGCGCGCGTGTGTGTGTGTGTGTGTGTGTGTGTGTGTGTGTGTGTGTGTGTGTGTGTGTGTGTGTGTGTGTGTGTGTGTGTGTGTGTGTGTGTGTGTGTGTGTGTGTGTGTGTGTGTGTGTGTGTGTGTGTGTGATCAGCACGGTTTGATCAGCCTGAGATGAACTCTGGAGATTATCCTGGTAAGATGTAATGTTCAGAAACCTGCTGCACTCATCCACAGATGTTTTTTACATTTGCTGCAGGTTGCTTAAGCACATATTACTTGAGCTGTCAGTTATTTTCGTCAAGAGAAAGAGAGGAAGGCTGATGCATGTCTAAGTCAGGTTCAAATAAGCAAATAAATACCAGTGGACACCCGAGAACAAAATGAATACACCATTTATCTGGTCAGTAGGGGGATTGTGGGAAGGGATGACAGATGAGGTGGACGGCATGCAAACTGAACTTCTAGAGCTTTCCAGGCGAACTGCATAGCAACAAGTACTTGAATGAATCACATTAGTTTGTGCTAAAGATTATGGGAGTTTTTGCAAATAGCTAAAGTTAACAGGTCTGCTGTTTGGTGTCTTGCTATAAAATTAACAATTATGATGTAATGGGAGCATCTTAAATTTTGGTGGTACACACCATTCTAAAGTTTGTATGGATTTTTTTTTTCTTCTGTTTTTCGAAGTCTGCTCATCAAACCTGCATGTATTTGATTCAAAATACAGTAAAACCAGTAATATTTTGAAATATTATTACTTATTTCAAAAACCTGTATTCTATGTGAATATATAGTAAAATGTAATTTATTCCTGTGATCAAAGCTGAATTTTCCGCATCATTACTCTAGTCTTCAGTGTCACATGATCCTTCAGAAATCATTCTAATATGATGATTTGATGATCAATAAACATTTCTGATTATTATTAATGTTGAAAACAGTTGTGCTGCTTAATATATTTGTGCAAACCTTTATGGTTCAGGGTTCTTTGATAAATAGAAATTTCAAAGAACTGCATTTATTTGAAATAGAAATATTTTGTAACATTAATCAATTTAATGTGTCCTTGTAGTATTCATAGTATTCATTTATCTAAAAAAAATCTTTATCTAAAAAATTTGTTTCCTTACATCTTCTTTAATGAAAAACTTGTTTGTTTCTTTATAAGCATCTCCATAATTCACATTAAGAATGCATGTTTTCATATGCACGCAGTCATTTAAAATACACTTTTGATATCAACTTAAACTCCAACTTCTAAACGTATATGATAGGCTATATAATCAAGTATGGTACTTCAAAAGATACCATAGTACATCATTTGTGGTAGGATTACCACTAAATCATCATGTGTTCTGTAGTAAACCTGTACAGAAAACTGTACGAGTACTGCGATACAGTGTGTGCTCTGGGGTTCATAAGGGCAACTGGCCATTGCTGGTTATTTTTAGGATGAGGGGTCTGTTATCTGTCTTATCAACGGATAATCCAACCATTTGGTAGCCATGTGTCCATCACTGAAGCTCCACTTGTTATGAAACCAGGGAATCCCCCATATACACCAGCTCCCTGTGTTATGAAACCAAGGCTACGCTTGACCATTTATTTTTTGGTGTGAAACTCTTAAATAATACTGACCTAAGTCAAACGGTGCGTCTGGATTTTACATACATTTAGCGACCATTTAAAAAAAGTACGTTCTATATAGTATGAGTAGTTATAGTGTGTAGTATGAATGTAATCTAGGCGTACTACAGTCGCCATGTTGTCATTATCATGTGATCTACCAGTGTCAGTTGCGTCGCTTCACAGCCATTCACAAATCCTCTCCCGTGGCCTCATAGGATAGTAAAGTAGCTACATATACATCATATGCCAGAGATGTGCTGTGTTCGAAATCACCCTCTATACCCTCATTATCACCCTCTATACCCTCATTCACTTTTCCCTACATTACTCCACTAATATTGTCCACTTGAAGGAGTGAATGAAAACGAGTGAGTGAATGCGGACGCTGAGTGCGCTCGAAGGGCTGCCGCTTTTGCATAGTTTGTGCTTGCTGATTAATAATCATTTGAAACGTAGCAAACTGACAGCTCCAGTAGTAATGAAAAGATTTATCTTCAACTCTGTCATGGAACCTAGCATGTATAAACCTTAATTAAACAATTTAATAATCAATTAAAAGGGAATTTATACCTGTATTATATACTGTACCCACATTGGACCAGATGTTTGGAAAATGGATTCGGCTGCAGGCGCCATCTTCTGGTCAGACGTGGGAATTCATTCGGCATGACCGTCACAGTGCATTATGGGTATTCTCTAGGCGTTGAGTGTACGGCCCTGTCCCAATACTCACACTAAGCCCTAAGGTCTTCCTCGAAGTGGACACTTGTTGAAAGTGCACTTAGTGGAGTAAAGTGCGCAAGGGCCCGAAGCTGTGAAGAGCAGAATTTGGACAGTTTTGCACACGTCACTATCTACGTCACTTCTGTTTGCAATAAAGCCCTTTCTTTCAAATAACAAACTTGTCTGCTCATGTTATGGCCATGTTAACTTATCCCTGGCTAGAGGCATTTCTGTGCCCCGTGATTAGCCGCTCATTCTCTGCCCTGAACTTTATAAAATTGAAAGTCAGCTCGTCGGACCCTGACAAAAGAATGTGAAATAATTGTATCATCATGTATTATGTTATTTATCACTCATATACTGATAAAAAAAACTATTTTCACTTACACTTAAAAATAAATTTCTTCTCCATTTGTTTGTCCTCTTGCCGGCTTCCTTTTATCTTCCGAGTTTTCGTGCTGCCGACCAGCACCATAGCAACCGTTTTGCTCCCCCATTGGTTAGCTGTTCAAAACGTCACCACAATACAAGGATTCTGGGTAATAGCCCATAGCAAAGTGAGGTCTGATGCGGACTGGTGAAAGGGGTGCATTAAGTGCGCTGATGATCACCCCTGGAGAACACCATAAGAGGATCGGGGCACCCCTTAGCAAGAACGCGCATTTGAGGGGCACAAGGGTGGAAGTGCGGATATTGGGACAGGGCCTACATCAGTTATACTCTCTTTATTGCGGTGCATTATGGGATTAAATGAGTGCCCTCGATAAACTCCACTATGGTTTCGGACACCACTACAAATGGCTGTATATCCTCAAATAGGGCCATATTTAAGGGTATAGGGGGCGATTTCAGATTCAGCCAATGAGAAGTGCCGTAAACTGAATCATACCTGTCGCGCAATTGTCCGTGACTTCATCTGGGTACTGTTCGCCTACTGTTTTTCGAATAATATGTATTCGGACAAACTACTCATTTGGTGAACTGTTTTCGCCTAGTATATAGTACGGAAGTTCAATTTTGGACACTGCCAAAGAGTTTTACATTATTACAAAAACAATTTAAAAAAATGCTGTTATTTTAAACTTTCTATTAATAAGAGAATCCTTAAAAAATGTATAACGATTTCCTCAAGAATATGAAGCAGCACAACTGTTTTCAGCATTGATAATAAGAAATGGTTCTTGAGCAGAAATTCACTGTTCGATTTTCTATTCAAATTTGTTGCTCTAAAATAAGACAGATCAATGACTAAGTCAATGACTTTTACAATGTTAGAAAAAAAATACATTTCAAATAAATGCTGTTGTGCTGTTCTTTCTATTCATCAAAAAATCATTAAAAAATGTATCTCAGTTTCCACAAAAATATGAAGCAGCTCAGCTGTTTTCAACATAGATAATTTTCTTGAGCAAATCATCGTTTAATTTCATTCTCAGGTTTGATACTCTAAGATAAGACTGATCAAAGCCAAACTGTCAAACCAAATTGAAATGTATTGTTAAACAGGAAACGTAATGAAATTTGTTGTGTTCTCCTCACCTCCTTCCTCCAAAAGAGATGTTGTGCTGCTAATATGAGAGGAACTTGTAATGAATGGCAGCGCTGCTAAATATAAACGTGGAGACATGGTGTCTTCCCATTAGACTCCATTTATGTCTTCGCTCCTGATAACAGCAGCTTGGCAGGAACACACCCTGAGGCATTGTGGGTAAATATCTATGAACAAGAGAGAAGATTGTAGCATGAATATCAATATTGTGACATTAATAGTACAGCAATGCCCTGATGAGAAGTGTGCGAGACAAACGCTGACAGCAAATAACTGTTCCGGTACGATAATGAAAGCATTACTATTGCTGTTGCCTGTGTTAACTTGTGTTATGGATATTAATGATAGCCCAGATTACGTGGTTTATTGAGATTGTGTGGTGTTATTTGCTTATGATTCTTTTTGTCTGAAAGACAATAAGGGTATGTTTACATGACAACGATGTACTAAAAATGGAAAAGTTGAATTTTTTTTCACATACAGACAACATTGTCAAAACGATCCCGTTCGCATGGATCCGTGAAAACGGCTGAAATGCTGTATTATCATGCCAGGCCAGTAGGTGGCGCTGTCACTTTGTAAAGAAACACATGACGTCTCCGTTTCCACAAATTCACGTTTTTGTAGTTTACACAGAGACGATAACAGTATCAGTAATAAGATAACAGTAAGTTTATGTTTTCAGGCCCCCAAAACACTGTTGTCGTGTAAACGAACAGCCAAAAAAGTATAAACAGCGCATAAAAAGTTTTCCGTGTTTAGTTGGAAAAGGTGTTGTGTAAGTGGCCCCTAAAATGAGTGAAAGAAAATCATTCTCAAATTTTCAACGACAAATGAGTAAATAAATTGTTTTTTGAAACTGTAAATTAAAGCCATGACCAAGTAGCTTTAGTAAAGAAATTAGTGCATTTATGGTTATATTTATTTTTAAGACAAATTACTTTAATTCATGAATTCTTAAAAAAAGTACCAGTTTCCAAAAAATTTTGAGCAGCACAACTGTTTTCAACATTAAGAAGAAATGTTTTTTGAGTACCAAATCATTTTATATTCAGATTTGAAACTCTGAAATAACTCTGATCAAAGTCAAAGACTTTTACATTGTTGCAAAAAATAAATAAATTCCAAAAAATGTTGTTCTTTTGAACATTCTATTCATGAAAGAATCCTAAAAATGTAACAATTTCCACACAAAAATATGAAGCAGTACAACTGAATTTATTGCTATTAATAATAATAAATGTTTTTTCAAGGCCAAATCATTGTTTGATTTTATATTCAGATTTGATACTCTAAAATAAATTTGATGTTGTTACAAAAAATAAATTCTGTTTGTTTGAACATTCTATTCATCAAAGAATCCTGAAGAAAAAAAAGTCACTGTTTCCACAAAAATAATTGAAAGCATTGCTTTTACAATCTGAAGCAGCAATCACACTCTCATGGTCAAATTAACTTTCTACAAGGTATTTTAAAGTCTGTAAAACTCTTTGTAAATCCTCCATCGTCATAAATAACAAATAGCTCGTCGGAGCACCTTGGCAAAGACTAAAAGAATGGTTTTATCACAGGGTACTAATCACAGAGACCTCAGAAAAACCTGCTGCAGTACATTATGCTCCGGTGTGGCTCGCCTGGAAAGATTTCCTCATGCTTCAAATCAAGTTTTAACGCGTGTGTGTGTGTGTGTGTGTGTGTGTGTGTGTGTGTGTGTGTGTGTGTGTGTGTGTGTGTGTGTGTGTGTGTGTGTGTGTGTGTGTGTGTGTGTGTGTTTCTCTGCAGAGGAGGAAGCCGTTTTGGAATCCATCCTGAGAGACAGATCTCACATCGAGGAAACTCTGAGGCTCGCAGCAGATGATAAAGCAGGAGATTATGCTGGTGAGGACATGATATACACATAAACAGATTGTTTTATTTCAGTTTACAGGCTTTTCACACT
Source organism: Siphateles boraxobius (assembly GCF_051911475.1). NCBI lineage: Eukaryota > Metazoa > Chordata > Actinopteri > Cypriniformes > Leuciscidae > Siphateles > Siphateles boraxobius. The sequence continues at coordinate 33,431,895 of NW_027509193.1, forward strand.
ATGTCAGCAGATGAATGTTTTCTTTAACATTGTGTTGAGCGACATTTCACACTAGCCTGCTGAAAAGAAAACAGCTTAACCACCTGGTTTAAACCAAGAATTTTCAAACTTTTCAGGAAAAGGACACGGAAATATGAGGATCTGCTTGCAAAACTCCCATTACTAAAAAAAAAAAAATTCCAGCTACATTTGTAGTTTAGAATAAAAATATTAAGAGTGACATTATAAAGAAAACATATAAACTGAAGCCATTTAATTAGTAATGTTAGTGTCTATACCTGAAAATAAACCCTTTAATTTATTATCAAATTGTTAATATGCTACAAAATTGGTAACCATTTTTATTTTTATTAATAAACACAAATGCATTAATATTAATATAAAAGTAACATCATAAGTTAATGATACAATTTATAAATTAATAGAATTTCCCTTTTTTATTTTTGTTGGAACACCAGTAATTGTAGTCTTATCTAAAACAGTTTAAAATTGTTTTTATTAATGGAAATAATACTGAAATAAAAAATATAAATAAACATTAGTTGAAAAACTTAAACTTAAAAAAATATAAACAAAAATTAGAAATGTTACCTTGGTAAATAACTGAAATGAAGTTTAAGTACTAACATTATATATATAATTTAAAAAGATGACAATCGCATAACAAAGAAAAGCTAAATTAAAATTAAGACTAAAACTGAAAATAAAAACTTATTCAAAATGTTAATAAATACGCTATATATAATACTAAAACAGCACTGGCTGTCATAGCTTGAAAACTTCTGGTTTAGTTTTGAAAACTCAAACTACAATACTGATGCTGTTTGAAGAAGGCGACTTTTAAGTAACTATCAGATATTATAATTTGTTTTTACAATCACACCAGCATTTATCTGCCACAAAACAATAACCCTGCTAAAATAAAAAAAGAAGACAACTACATTATGAGCAGCTTGTATGTGAGGAAGCATGAAAACTTGTTGAGTCATTGCTGCTTGTCAATTCAACTTGCCATAAACGAGTGCAACAATTTAGTCCACGTGTCATATCAACTACCAGGAGAAAGTAGTTATCTAACTCAGCGGATCCGTTCCAAACTGAAGTACTAACTCAGAAAGGCATGTAGATGTTTTTAGGTTTGTTTACATTGCCGTCTCCTCTCATTTCCTCCTTTATCCACAATACCATATGCAGTCTTTCCTCTCTCCGCTCTACCCATGTGTCTTGAGCTGGATGTCATACTCAGCTTTCACTCTGGTTATTCTGTGTTTTGATCCTTCAGCTGCACTGCAGAGGCTGAGAAAGATCTACCACAGCTCCATCAGGCCCATGGAGCAGGCCTACAAGTACAATGAGCTGAGACAGCATGAGATCTCAGGTACCACCGCTCTCCTGTCTGTCTGCGTGTGTTTGTCTGCACTCAAAAATATTCGGATTTATGTATTTGAGTTGCATATAAAATCTCCATCCATTTGGATTACACAGTTTTAACATAAACATACACCAATTAAAACAGATTTCTTTTTTAATTATGCTTGAACCAAAGACTTTAAGCATACAAAGATGGCACACTCATATTACTAATGAACAGTGTTGGGGAAAGTTACTTTTAAAGTCCTCCTGTAGTCTCATCTTTGATCACCAAAATTACATATTTGAAAGTTTTTTAATAATGTCTTAATGTCTTAAAATAGCTTGAATGTTACTCTACACCCTTGCCCCATTTAGTATACGCGGTTCTATGAATATGCAAATGAGCCCCGCCTCCACTCACTCACTTCAGATCTCACACATTGATCTGATTGGTTACAAGGTAGTTTGTGATGTCAGAAACACCAGTGATTTCAAACCTTGTTTTTAAGATTGTCTTTGGTTCACTGCAGTTTTAAGGAGAAACTACTCAGCAATGGTGTTGACTTATGAATTTGCACATGGTTTGTCTTAAAGCACATTAAAAACACCACATAGACGTATACATAACATTAAAAACTTGATTTTCACCACAGGGGGACTTTAAAAGTAATGCATTACATTGTTGCGTTACTCCCTTAAAAAATTACTAATTTTTTTATGTAACTTATATAAAATATAACTTTTTTTGTTATTAAAAACAAACAAGCAAGCCCAGGTGAGAAAAAGTAACGCAAAAATAGCGTTACTTTTTCTCACCTGGGCTTGCTTGTTTGTTTTTAATAACAAAAAAAGTTATATTTTTGGCAAATGTAAAGGCCTTTTCACAACAAAAAGAAACAAATAGTAAGCCTCATGTTAAAGGAAATGCAAACTAACGCTGTAGAGGTCAATAAATGGGAAAACAAAGTAAAACTTGTGTTCATTATTTGAAAAGTAACTCAATTCAATTAATTTTTTTTCCTGTAAATTAAAAATTAATGCCTTACTTTACTTGTTACTTGAAAAAGTAATCTTTGATTGAACTTTGAACTTCTTGACTTTTAGCAGTATTTTATAACGTCAGACTATACAAATATGGCAATATGGTATATCCAGAATAATAAGTGACAAGATGTAGAGACATTTAGATTTAATATTTTTATTTAATTTTCCCTGACTAAATTAGGCCCTTTTTAGATATTACAGAAATCTATGTCTTTCTTACCCGTTTCATGTATGATTATGTATCATTAATCACATTAAATTTAAAAGTTTGTTTATGATAAAACTATGTGATCCAAATGGATGGAAATGCAAGTCAGATACATACATCCAGGCCACACGTATGTGTTTTGAGTGTAGTTTAGCACTATATGAATGTTGATTGGTTCTTCATCGCCATTATATCATTCTCCATCATCCAAACCAAACCACTGAGCATTCATGATCATATTCATAAGGAAGAACCCAGGGGTTGCTGTGTTGAAATATTAATGTCTTAAAATGCTGATGCAATAATTGATCAATAGCTTTGAATTACCTGTCCTAAACTCACCACCAGGGGCGCTATTTGCGTTCTTGGCCTTGTAATTGTCGGTTGCAGCTACTGTAAATTTAAACATCATTTACCTGTGATCAGCAAATGTGGTTCTTTTATATGAGTATTTCATTTCACTCACAAAGTTCCAGATACATCAGAGCTGGTAAATAAAATCCCACTATGAACAAAAGCTCCAATACGCTGTATTATTCAGGCCATGCCAGTAGGTGGCGATATCACTTTGTAAAGAAACACTATGCTCCTATAGACTGAACACGTAATACACATGACTTTACCGTTTTCACAAATTCACGTTTTTGCAGTTTACACAGAGACGATAAAGGTATCATTTACAAAAACTTGGGGGCCATTTAAACTAAAAACGTAAAACTTTTATGCCTTTTGGCCGTTCATTTTACACAACAACAGCGTTTTGGGGGCCTGAAACTGCAAACTTTTGAAAACAGGTTTCAAAGTGCAAGCTTTTGAAAAGATACCGTTATCGCTATCTTAAACTACAAAAAAGAAGAATTTGTGAAAATTGACGTCATATGTGTTACGTGTTCAGTTATAGGCGCATAATGTTTCTTTACAAACTGATTTTACAAACTAACAAACCCACTGATCGTGGGTCGTTTTGACAACGTTTTCGCCTGTATGCAAAAAAAAAAAAAAGCAAAGGGAAAAACTTTTCTGTTTTTTAGTAGGCTACATCATTGTCATATAGGCCTACCCTTGAACTTTGAAACCCGTTTTCAAATGTTTGTATTTTCAGGCCCCCGTTGTCGTGTAAAAAACAGTTTTGTGGTTTTAGTTGAAAACAGTGTCGTGTAAACGGGCCCTTAGTTAACAACGACGACCCTGCACTGGACACGAGGCGTTGCCGTATCCGAGTATCGTGGCGTCTTTGAGCCGACACACGTGTGGTTCGTCATTCCGCAGCTGTAGAGCTGGTGCACATCCAGACGCGGTCGAGGGGGGCCAGAGACACTGGGAGAAAGAAAGAGAGAGAGAGTTAAAATAGAAAACACAAGGCTTTCTTATTACTGCTTGAGGAACGAATGCTCCATCTGAAAGCAATCATGAGTTTCTCAACAGTCCTGGCTTTATATAAGACCTTCATGTGCTCGAGTCCCCACAAGTCTACAGATGTCTCATGAATACATGAAATATCCACTGTGCAGTTTTCTCTGTTTCTAATTATTTATACAGCGATAGCTTATAAAGAGGAGGTTCTGCAGGCATAAATTGTTTTTGGATGATTGAACTTTTGACTTTTTGACTTTCAGTAGTCTTTCAGAACTTCAAACTTTAAAAATATGGCAATATATATGCTGAAAAATAAGTGACAATATTTATAGACATTAAGAATTTAAATGTATAATTTTCACCAAATAAATTAGGCCGTTTATAGACCGTTAATTTTGTATTTTGTTTAGTATTACTATACATTTTCTGAGCATTTTTTTTTATTACAATGCACAACTTTTTTGTTGTTGGTAGTGATTGCATTAAAACAAATCCGATAGTGACATATTCATAATTTTCCTATGTATGCACATTTAATAAATGTATGAATTATATATCATTTGCATTTTTAAACATTTAAAGGCTAAAGACACTATTTTGTGTAGCCTGTGAAGTTTCATTTTGTTAAAAGGAAACAAAAACGTTTTAGTCCATTGACCTGAAGATACACTTAGGGTAGTTTGAGATTGATGAGTTCAGATCAACAGCGTCCAGTTATGATGGTAAAGTTTGGGCGGGTGGGTTGTGTCCTCTGTCTGAAGTGTGCCGAGTGAGTGTCCTGCTAACCCCTGACTGTACACTGGGATCCAGCTTGCCCCCTTGTGGTTCAGCATGGTATTTAACCCACACACTCACCACAATAATGCAAGACTGACTTTTACACATGTGTGAGGAAGAAGTAAGAAGCTATTGAAATATCATCTGAGGGTCAGTGTGATCAAAGACTGCTGGTGGGGATCAAAAAAAGATAAAGCATCACACGAACACTAGTGCAATAGGGGTACAAACTACATGCTGTCGTGCAGGAGGATTCTGGGTACAATCATGTTGTTGTTTTTTGTTCCACAATTCACCCACCGAAAATTTGACAACGCAACAGTAAATGACTGTGGTAGGCTAATTGCGCAAAACAATTAAAGAAATCCTATATTTGGATGATTTAGGCTTTTATGAAGGCTTTTATAAAACAAGTATGGTATATTTTATTAGATGTCATTTAATTTTAAAAACAGAAATCTTGCGGTTTTACTTGAATTTATATTTTACGTTAATTCCTCCAGTAAAAAAAAAAAAGTTGAATCTTATGCAGAAAATATGCAGATCTTTCACTGCAAAATCAAACGAACAAAATTAATTATATTTTCATAAAAGAATTAAGCCTATATTTAGGACAAATCTTTTTTCCTTTTTTATGGCTTTGTGACATTATATATATATATATATATACGTATATATATATAAATTATTTTTTTGCATACATTTTTTTATTTAATTGTGTACTTATATAGTTTTTATCTTGTACACAACATAATAATACTTATTTACTTTAAGAAGATTTTGTGAAATGCACCAATTTTTATTTATTTATTTATTTTATTTATTTATCCATTCATTCATAAGAATAGAATTTGTGTTCAGTGACAGGACGGCCTCTTCTAGAAATCATTGTATCTGGACGAGCATCAAACCTCACCCACACAAATCTCAGCTCATCACATGCTTTACAAGGAAAAGTGTCACTCTCTGTCCTCCTCCATAACCTCTTTCTGTGACCCCTTCGCATTCTCTCTCTTTCTATTTCTCTTCGTCCTCTGCCTGCACTTTTCCTCACACTTGTCATTTTCATCCCTGTCTCTTCCTGTCCTCCCTCGACATCACCCGTCACTAAACAGCCTATCCTGGACGCACACTGGGGGACTCTGCCACAGGTGGGTAACGGGGCGCTTCACTGCATGGCACCGCCTGCATCGTCTCTGATCATCTGCCCAATTACCACCAGCTCTCAATCAGCACTAATTACAAGTCCACATTCAGCCACTGCACACAGCACACTTTCATGGAGTTTATTTTATTTTATGGAGAATATAAAGCTAACTTAGTCTTTCAAATCATCCAAAGGCACATGCAAAAGTTCAACCAGCGGATTTGGGTGAAATTCTATAGATTTGGTTCAGCTGTTTTTCTTCATCCGACTAATCAAATTGTCTAACTGAATTAATTCTGAAAACTAATTGAAGTCTTTGTTTCATGAGGATTTTGTGAGAATAATTTGATTATCCCTATTCCTGTTATCAAAATCGACACGCGAGTTGCACACGTTTTTATTTTACAGCATTGTTCTGTGGATTGGTGTGTGCAAAAAACAGTGTTTGACAAATTAATCTTTCTGTATCTGTTACAAATGTACAAAAGTTTGGTGTCAGTAAGATTTGTATTTTTTAAAGAAATTATTTCTTTTATTCAGCAAGGGCATGCCATTTATCAAAAGCTACATTAAAGACATTTATAATGTTATTTTTACAATGTTATCATTTCTATTTCAAGTAAATTAGGTTCTTTTGAACTTCCTATTCATCAAAGAATCCTGAAAAAATTGCACACAACTGTTTTCAATATTGATAGTAATCAGAAATGTTTCTTGATCATCAAATCATCATATCAGAATGATTTCTGAAGGATCATTTGACACTGAAGACTGGAGTAATGATGCTGAAAATTCAGCTTTGATCACAGGAATAATTTTAATTTTTTTTACAGTATATTACAATAGTAAACCGTTATTATAAATTCCAATAATTTTTCACAATATAACTGTTCCTACTGAATTATGGATCAAAGAAATGCAGCCTTGGTGAGCAGAAGAGACTTCCTTCAAAAGCATAAAAAGAATCCTACTGACCCCAAAACTTTTGAACAGTAGAGCAGAGCAGATGGATGCGTCCGAAATCACACACTTTCTTGAGTAGGTACTTATTTTGATTAAGTAATTAAGCATGTTTGATTTCATGTAATCTGGATGTACTACATTCACCATGCTGTCATTGTCAAGTGACCATTGAAAATGAGCCAGTGATATTTAATGTTGTGCTGTTGTGTATCAGGGTATGAATTAACCAACAGAACACTTAAATTATATATATGTATATATATATATATATATATATATATATATATATATATATATATATATATATATATATATATGGTTTATTTCAGTTAGCCTAATAGCTGGTTTGATTTGCATTGAAAGATGATCTTATGGAAAGTACCTCATGCCAATCTCTAGGTATGGTGAAGGGTATGTGATGATGTGGGTCTATTTTAATTTCAAAGGCCAAGGGAACTTTATCAGGATGCATATTACCCTGGATCTATGAAATAACTGGCCTTTAAAAATAAAAATCTGCCTACCTCTATGGGAGTTTAACATAGGGGTGTCCTGACTTATGCAACCTGTATTTTAAGGAAGAACATTTATTTATTTATGATACATTATTCATACACAAAGAAAACTGGTGTCCTTAAAGGTTGGATTTTTCCTCATTTTTCTAATTAAGGCATTAATATCAATTTCCAAAAGATGATTTTTTATTCCTGTTTTTAGGCAACTTTAGCATGGGTGTCCTAACTTATTCACATCACTGTATATAAAATTACTTGATTAATTACCAGACAGTAATGCCACAAACCAGGTTGTGCAAATTAGACAAGCCCTAAAGACAGTACTGAACAGTCTGTTACTACTGAGATTTTATTTTGCATCAGATTAAATATATAGCATCTACTCTGACTAAAGTTATCATATCAGTGTTGGTTGTGCAGTCATAGCATGGCCTTGTCTTATGTCAGATGCTTTTATCAAAATTGACTACAACAAATATCCTACACTTCACATTAAAAGTTCATAAAGGTTTTCACATCGATGCCATAGAAAAAATATTTTTGGTTTCCCAAAGAACCTTTCAGTGAACAATTCTAAAAAGAACCAATTTTTCATAGTGCGAAGAACATTTTAACAACCCCTTTGTGCTTTATGAATGATAAAGGTTTCACGATTCCGATAAAGAGCCTTTATTTTTGAGAGTGAATGTTTGATGCTGGCTCTCAGGTTTTGTTTGGTAAGACTGGACTCAAACTCACAGCTTCTGTGCCGCTCGCAGAGCTTCTACACTATAAAGTGCTGAGGAGCCTTGAGTGATTGTGTTTGCACTGTTCTGGAGCACTTCAGAGAAATGACATGTTCTGCAGTTTATCAAGGTGAAATTAGTTTCTCATCCCAAAGAACTCTTATTCTGTCCTCACAATAGAGTACAACGGCCTTCATCCCTTCATCATTAGACATTTTCTTATGAAAACAGATGAAAGTGATGGGGAAAAAAGTTCCAGAGCATCACATTGAGCTCAGATTTCATTCGTTTTATCATGTTTATTTATTTATATGATTATGGTGCATGGCTGTTGGATCATAATGCTGATGGTTACTTTTCATTTTACATCACAGTTGAGGTTAATATCCCCTTTATTGACTGGATTAAATATTTTGTTAAGAACTATTAAAGTTGCTGATCACAAAAACACATGTTCATTTGCATATTTAAAGAGACCTGATTTGCATAATTCTAACATTTAAATAGGTGAAGTCATAAACAAATGTTTGTTTTGTGTATTTTTCATCAAAAATTTAATTGCACTCACATGCAAGTTTAAAAATACTTGATTAAGCAGCACAACTGTTATCAACATTGATAATAAAAAAATGTTTCTTGAGTAGAAAATCAGCATATAACAATGATTTCTAAGGGATCGTGATACTGAAGACTGGAGTAATGATACTGAAAATGCAGGAATAAATTACATTTTAAAATATGTCACAATAGAATACAGTAATTTAATCAAATAAATGCAGCCTTGGTGAGGATAAGAAACTTTCAAAAATATTAACAAACCTTATTGACCCTAAACTTTTGAATGGTAGTGTAAAAACTTTAGACTTTAGTCAGATGTGTTTAATTTGTTTCTAATGAAAACGAGCCAGTGGTAATAGAGGTAATCTGTCTTATATGTTATTGGCTGAAGATTGAAGAAGCAACTCTGTGTATCTGAGTGAAAATCTTTTAGATTCAAGTTCATTATATATAAGTTCGTTCATTATAAAGCGTCCTAGAGTGGGATTAATGGTACAGGGTTCTACAAAAACATTCCCACACAAAGGTTTGGCATGCGTTTAGAGAATGCACACATGCATCCACACAACAATTTTAAGAATTGTTTTGGGTCCTTAATGATTTTGATTCACTGCATGGCGCATTCATCAGTCTTTACGCTTGCTGTTTCTGCTGCACACAATAAACAATGACTTTACCACGAATGTGCACCCAAGTGTGATGGTAGTTTACTTTCTGAGGTTCTGAGTAGTTTACTTTCTAAAGTTAAAGAGAAACATCCCCCCAAAAAATGAAACCCAATTTCCCAGCAACATACTTTAAAGGGATAGTTCCCCATCATTTACTCATCTTCAAGTTGTTCTAAACCTGTATGAGTTACTTTATTCTGCTGAACACAAAAGAAGATATTTTGAAGAATGTCGGTAACCAAACAATGGGCACCATTGACTTCCATAGTATGGAAAAAATACTATGAAAGTCAGTGGGTTCCATCAACTGTTTGAATACTAACGTTCTTCAAAAATATATTATTTTGTGTGTAGAAGAAAGATATTCAGTAACACTTTATTTTACATGTACTTACCATAATAATAACAGTAAATTATGCATAATTACTTCCAACTAACCCTCAACCAGCCCTGAACCAAATCCTAATCCTACCCTAACCAGTACATGTAGTTGCTTAATATTACTATGTATTTAAATATGTAGTTACACTGTAACACTGACACCTTAAAATAAAGTGTAACCAGAAATTCATACAGGTTTGGAACAATATGATGGTGAGTAAATGACGACAGAAATTACATATTTGGGTGAACTCTCTTTAAGAAACAGGAACGGGCATCAGTAAAGAAACCCTCACAAAATAACTTTTCCCTGATGGAGACAAAGATTTCAATAATAACCAAATAATAATTGAATATGTTCCAGAAGGGGGTTTACCCAGCGATACTGTAGAAAAAAGCATTTAGGTTCCCCAAAGAACCTTTCAGTTAATTCTCTTAAAATAATATTTTTCCACTATTAAAAACCTTTTGTGCAATGGAAAGATTCCATGGATGTTAAAGGTTCTTAAAGGAATCATCAACGCCAATTAAGAACCGTTATTTTTTATGAACCATATTATGATGTCTTTTTGCTTTCATTCGTGACAGAATTTGAATTGTGGTTCTTGCTCTTGGTCTCAGATTTGCTCTTTTCTTTTTATACTACACTCCATTGTTCTCCCACTCTCTCTCTCTCTCAAACAGATGGAGAAATCACCTCCAAACCCATGGTGCTGTTCCTTGGACCCTGGAGTGTGGGCAAGTCCTCCATGATCAACTATCTGTTGGGTCTTCTGGACACCCCTTACCAGCTGTACACAGGTAAGCTGCTGTATGTGTTGCTTGTCAAGTGGTTTTCGCCGGTATACTGTTTGAATACAAATTTACATCACAAACTCACATCATCTTTCCAGGTGCTGAACCCACTACCTCAGAGTTTACCGTCATCATGCACGGTGAGAAAATCCGCACTGTGGAGGGCATCGTCATGGCTGCCGACAGCTCTCGCTCCTTCTCCCCGCTGGAGAAGTTTGGCCAGAACTTTTTGGAGAAGCTGGTTGGCATCGAGATGCCCCACAAGCTCCTGGAGAGGGTCACCTTCGTGGACACACCGGGAATCATTGAGAACCGCAAGCAGCAGGAGAGAGGTACGAGTCTTCTCCAGCACCTCCATTGATTCCTGTTATTTCAGGGCTCCTGCAGGTCCTAAACTCAAATGTAAGGTCATAAAAATTCTTACATATACATGAAATGGTATAAGAAAAGTCCTAATTAATTAATTAACATGTCTTAAATTTGGGGATGAGAAAATCAGGAATCGTAATATGACTTAACATGTTACGACTGAAAATAATCATAAACCTTCAAAAGGCCATGATTTAATTAAATAAATGTGAGAATTGTAAGTTTCAAGTAAAAACATGCACTATTGCACGTTCAACACTTTTCAAAACGGTTTGCGATCAATGAACATTGCACATTTATGCTAAGCAATTGCTATAATCTACTGTTGATGAATCATGATGGTGTTTACTTTATGGTGTTTGTAGTGTAATATGTTGTAGGTGGTTGAAAGAGTGCTTAAACGTAGACATTTTAGATTCAATTTAAAGGGTTAGTTCACCCAAAAATGAAAATTCTGTCAGTATTTACTCACCCTCATGTTGTTCCAACCTCGTAAGACCTTCGTTCATCTTCGGAACACGAATTAAGATATTTTTGATGAAATCTGAGAGCTGGATCACTCCTCCATAGGCTTCTAAGGGATTGAAACTTGCCAGCCCCGAAAAGTTATTAAAGATATCGTTAAAATAGTCCAAGTGACTACAGTGGCTCAATCTTAAGTTTATCAAGCGACGAGAATACTTTTTTTGCGCAAAAAACCCCCAAAATAACGACTTTATTTCAACTATTACTTTCCTTCTCTGTGTGCCTCTAGTCAGTTAACGTAGTGTGATTGCGTAGTACTACGTCACACGTAGGCTCACTATTGGCTGACGCTGGTCATGTGTGTGATGCGTGTGACGTACAACAACAGAAGAACTGCGCTATATCACTAGTGTACTGACTCGAGGCCCACAGAGAAGGAAATGAATAGTTTAAATAAAGTCGTTATTTATTTATTTTTGCGCACAAAAAGTATTCTCGTCGTTTGATAAACTTAAGATTGAGCCACTGTAGTCACATGGACTATTTTAATGATATCTTTAATAACTTTTCGGGGAACAAGTGTCAATCCCTTAAGAAGCCTATGGAGGAGTGATCCAGCTCTCAGATTTAATCAAAAATATCTTAATTCGTGTTCCGAAGATGAACGAAGGTCTTACGGGGTTGGGACAACATGAGGGTGTGCAAATACTGATAGAATTTTCATTTTTGGGTGAACTATTCCTTTAAGTCCTGGTGTATTTCAGGACTGTTTATCCACCTTATTTTTCAATGCGGAAGTAAGCTAATTTATGTGAACGTGCGAGGCTAAGAACATTATCGCTAAGAACGCAAAACATTTGAAAGAGAACGGAAAGTTTCTCGGGGGAATGCAAAACATTTGCGAGAGAATGCAAAGGCATTGACTTATTATTTTCCCTCCAATCTCTTTTTTTTCCCCCCGCCACCATGTCCCCTTAGGGGCTCCGTGAATTTGTGTGTATTGATATATCAGTATGTGTATAAAAGTAGAAATAAAACACATCTGGAGTATTTTAAACTCGCATTATCTCAGTTTGCCTGATAAGCAGTATTAAGTCCTCATTGGATGTTTTTTTTTAAATTATTTTTACACGTCTTAAAAACCTGTACAAATGTAGTTTTTAAAAACCCTATAGATACCCAGTATTTAGCATTTTAATCTATGAATCGTAATTAACTTTTCAATATTTTTTCCTTCACTTCAAGGTTATCCATTCAACGACGTATGTCAGTGGTTTATTGATCGTGCAGACCTAATTTTCGTGGTTTTCGATCCCACCAAGCTAGACGTCGGTCTCGAATTGGAGATGCTCTTCCGGCAGCTGAAAGGTCGGGAGTCCCAGATCCGTATCATCCTCAATAAGGCCGACAGCTTGGTGACCCAGGATCTCATGCGTGTCTACGGTGCTCTGTTCTGGAGTCTGGCACCCCTCATTAATGTGACCGAACCCCCGCGTGTCTACGTCAGCTCTTTCTGGCCCTACGACTATGCCCCGGACACCAGCCGCGAGCTCTTCAAACGTGAGGAAGTATCCTTGCTGGAAGACCTGAACCAGGTGATCGAGAACCGCTTGGAGAACAAAATCGCCTTCATCCGCCAGCACGGCATCCGCGTTCGCATTCACGCTCTCCTGGTGGACCGCTATGTGCAGACCTTCAAGGACAAGATGAGCTTCTTCAGCGACCCCGAGCTGGTCTTCAAAGAGATCGTAGACGATCCCGACAAGTTCTACATTTTTAAGTCCATCCTGGCCAAAACCAACGTCAGCAAGTTCGACCTGCCCAACCGAGACGCTTACCGTGACTTCTTCGGGATCAACTCAGTGAGCAGCTTCAAGCAGTTGTCCGCCCAGTGCTCCTACATGGGCGGTTGCCTGTTGGAGAAGATAGAGCGTGCCATCACTCACGAACTGCCCGCCCTGCTCGGCAGCATCAACTCTGGCAAGAACCCGACCCTGTCCTCCTGTGAGGCTACCGGCTGTGGGGAAAAGCCCAAGAACCGCTACCGGCGAAACTGAGAGAAGAAAACCAGGCGGGAGGGAGACCGAGGAGGAGGACGAGAGAAGGAAAGGAGGGACGTGGAGCGAACAAACCGTGGAGGAGCAGTGGAGCTAATCCTGTTCCTGCCACGGGTCCGTTTCGAGTCAATGGAGACGGATCTCACAGGACTTTTTTTGCGTAAAGAGGTTGTGTGTGGGGGCGTTTAAGGGCAGGGGACTCTGGGATTGGGTGGAGGGAGGGTCTTGTGAAGTCTTGAGGCGGAGTTTCTTGTGAATGTGAGGAGAGCGTGCCAAAATAGCTCTCCTCTCTTTCCGCACTACTTTTATAAACTGTCTATAGTTTTGGAGGGAAAATGTGTACTCATGGAAAAAAAATGGCTGACACACTTAAAAAATGTAAAAAATAGCAAAAATAAAATAACCTGAGACCGAAAATGGGAATCAGCTGCCTTGAATGTGAACCACAACGCAACAGTGATGCAACAAGAAAATTGATGAATATACTGTCAGTTCCCTGGTTGTGCATTTTTCCAGTGTCTTTTGGGTTGATTTGTTCACCTTTATAGGTTAGTGACTATGGATGATTATTTCTCTCTCCTGAGATATTGATAATCACTAGCATTTTTACATTGCATGTTATGAGACAGAGGGGTTTGGTTTCTCTCACATTTCCACTTATCCACTTTGTATACCACAATAAAAACCAATCTATTTCCACAACTAACAGCCAGGTCTTATGTAATGGTTGGGGTTTTGTGTGGAAATATTAACACTGATCTAGATATCTAGACATTACCTCAGAAAGCTGCATTTTTATAGGCTCTAGGCTTAAGTTATGATGTATGGTAGTCATCAGTGCAAACTGTGCAGTTCTGTGGGAGAGACAAAACTGCAATAAAGTGTTATTAACCAAGCTGTCTGGTTTTTGGGAGTTGGGTCATCACTCTGAACTCTTAAAGACCTGTCTATTCCCTGTTAAATATCAAGGTCACTTTTTGTTTCCACCTCCAAAAATAGACACGAGATGAACCCTGGTTTCACTGTCAGAGACTTTAACCGCATGTAAGTGTTGAAAGATGCTTGGCTGTATCCTTAGCAGGTGTGTTTTCTGAGACAGGTGGGAGATCACAGGGGGGTCGTCATAAATGCAGCAAGCTCACAAAATATGCAGAGTTGCAGACGATGTGTAAATTGCTCAATCCCTGAGCATTATGTTATTCTGACAGCAGGTGGTTTGTTTCAGAGGGGGCGAAATAAGTGATGTTTACAAGTCTAAACCTAAATGTGCGGTCATGTTACATCAATCGATTTATGAAGCACTGCACACACAGAAGTAACTTTTAAACCAGTTTTCTGTTGGTTCGCGTGACCAATTTGAACACGAGCGAAATCTGCGTGCGGAATTGTTTTTCTCCCCAACACAAAACTCCTGATTGAAATGACTGTAGTTTGCCCGCGAAATGCCGCAGAGCAACGCAGAACGCACATTAGCCAACAGCACGCAACACTTCCTGAGTCGTTTGTGCAACACTCACATTAGCAAGTGAAATCAGTTTCTTTAAACCTTGCTACACTCTCAAGTAACTTAAAGCTATTCAAGTGAAATTAAAGTCTTTTCAACACTTCTAATTAGCCGTGGTGGGTGAGTCTCCATATATGTTGAAGTTGCAGTAGTCGTCCACTAGAGTGAGCACAGAATGTGAAGTAGCCTAGGCTATTGCATCACATATTGACGTGAGGACGAAAAACAAAACAACAGAAACTGAACTCAACATGTCATGAAGTGAATAAAACATGAACAAGAGTTCAAACATTATGATCTTTATGAAACAGTAGCAGTTTATGTTCACATAAACGCACTCAACAGCTGAAAATGAAGAAACTGAGGATTGAAACCTCAACCATGCACTGGAGAGATTCTAGGATAATTATGGGATAAAATCAACATAAAAATATAAACTCCATTTATAAAATTTCTGGTATTTTAACATTTTCAAACCAATAGCCTATCTAAATAGCTATTGAGGCATTGTTTTAGGGTGTTATGCATCCTTTCTAGAATAAATTACTGACAAATTAACAGTAATTCAATGTAATGTTAGTTTAATGAAGGTGAATATAGCACTAATGGCTAAAACAACAGCTTTGTATGTCTATTCCAGTAAACAGAATGGCACCATGGGTTTAATTCCCAGAGAATGCATTAACTGATCAAATCTATACTTTGAATACCATGTAATTCACTTTGGATAAAAGCGTCTACCAAATGCATAAATGATAAAGATTTGAAAAAGAAGTACTTTTCCACAATCCAGCATCATTCTTGTAGCTCAAACAGTAGCACATGTAGCTAGGGTCATGGGTTTGATTCCAAGGGCTAATAGATATTTCTATAGGCCAACCTTGAATGCAGTGTACATAAAAGCATCTGCCAAATATAGAAAAATATAAATTCACTGCAGAACACTTTCAGCTTCATTTTGATATGAAATACAGGCTTTAAAGCACCATATCAATTCCTGATGGATAATATCAAGTGCCATCCTGCATGAATATGAATATGCTGTTTCACTGCTGCATATGCTGAAGTATATCAAATACGCCACATCACTGAAGCAAATTGGGTTGCTGATGCCTTTCACGTTGATTTTAATGAATTGATTGTAAGCAAGATTTCCTCATTATTCCTGAATCTATGTTATTCTGTGTTTAACTTATTCTCATTGAATAGAAGACGTAACAGCTCATTTTGCAGCACTGCTCTAGAAACAAATGTGCAATCTGGCCGTCGCATTCAATAACAGAGTGAAGCCAGTATCCCGTCGCCAAACATTATTAATCTTAATGAGTTAATAATGGGTTCTGTGCGCCTGTGTGAGGACACAGTCCAGTGATCACATATTTCAAAACAGACTGAGACCCAGAGCGAGGGAAGCCCCCACAACATTAGGGCAGCTTTTGAAAGCATGTGAAGTCACACTTACACATACACACATTTAAGATCGTAGAAGTTTGCCTTGCGCTCAGATGTGATTGGAGAAGAGGTCTGGAAGCTGCATTGCAGCAGCTCGGGGTCGGTCGTGACTCCAGCTCAAAGGGAGGTGTGCAAGTGCACTATAACGGGGGACTGGGTAACATGTTCAAGGGAATGGTGTTTCTCAAGGCTGTTTCTCAAGCTTTCAATCATTGTAAATGAATCTCATAACTCAAAAAAAAAAAAAAAAAAAAAAAAAAAAGAAACAGATGTTTTATTGAGGGAATCTCACAAATATATGTCTGGGTCATATTTCACCCCAAAATCTAAATAAAAACAATTTATATTTTGGTAAATTAAATCTATTTTTAAAACCGTTATTTGTTTTGCACTGTGACATTAATTCTATGACAAGTAAGCAAAATTTAACTTTAACAAAATGTTTCCCTAATGGTGACACTCATTTCTGCAATGCAATAATTTGTACTAATTTAAATCAATATAAAGGCAGCAAAACAAATATCAAATACATGATCTATAAATACTTCACACATATATATATATATATATGAAGGCTTCAGACTTGTAAAACTTTAAGTACGTCTGACATTTTTCTTTTTACATTTTTCTGAAGTCTTCATACATTGCATTACAGTTATAAGAAAATATAACCTGGACATTCTTGAGAGGTTTGTGTGGATTGGAATCCTAAGAATTCCATGACATTATTTACTTTTCCAAAGATGTTTTTTTCCCCCAGAGTATAATTTACACTACTAAGAAGGATCAGTGTACTTCTGTGAGGAACCTGCACGACCCGGTCTGCTCAAGGGACACACACAGCTGCAGTTCTCCAGGGAATTCCTTTGAAACAGTCTTCTGAAGGTTTTTATGCAACTTAGCCACACGCTGGCTTCCAAAACAACATAATCACTTTGATTCAGCACTGCTGCACCGTGTGAGGACAACACGGAAACCGAGCAAAGAGACTCAATTAATTAAAACATGCGGATTAAAGACTCATGGTTTATTTTGGGAATAATTTCATAAACTGGGATCAACATTTAATTACAAAATTGGTGGATTTGGTGATTATTACAGAAAACATTGTGGAAAATGTTTAATAAACACCTTGGCGCAAGCAGAGCTGACATACAATCTATCTATCTATCTATCTATCTATCTATCTATCTATCTATCTATCTATCTATCTATCTATCTATCTATCTATCTATCTATCTATCTATCTATCTATCTATCTATCTATCCAACCGTCTGTCTGTCTGTCTATCTATCTATCTATCTATCTATCTATCTATCTATCTATCTATCTATCTATCTATCTATCTATCTATCTATCTATCTATCGTCTGTCTGTCTGTCTGTCCGTCTGTCTATCAAATAAACAATGAAAAGCAACACACAGACATATAAAATAATATAAGATAACGTGTTTATATCTAAGTGTCAACGCTAAATTGGTCTGGAAGATTTCATATTACTGTCAATATGACAGCTGTGCCCCCCTTTCCTGCATTACACGTCAAATTGACTGGAACCTCCACCCCTTTTTCTTTTGACAGCTATCGGTGACG
Source organism: Siphateles boraxobius (assembly GCF_051911475.1). Lineage (NCBI taxonomy): Eukaryota > Metazoa > Chordata > Actinopteri > Cypriniformes > Leuciscidae > Siphateles > Siphateles boraxobius. The sequence continues at coordinate 33,449,827 of NW_027509193.1, forward strand.
CGCTCGGACGCGAACACTGCGGTTTGAGAACAGCCCACCTCCATATGAATGCGTGCTCGCCTCCCTTCTGTTGTTCTCAGTCTGGAGCGTGCACGCACACGCACGCGTTTATCCCCACCTCTAAATGTATTTCCAGCGTCTGTTGGACTTGTACAGACACCGCGTCGGATTGCGAATACAGATGGAGATCTTCCTGATGTCTGATGGCCACCGGCGTACCCGAGCCGCGCGAGAACACACAAGTCAACTATGATACGCGCGAGACACTGGCATGTGTCAGGACTGCCAAACTGAGCTCTGATTGGAAAAATAGAGGAACCGGTTGAGAAAGAGATTTGTTTGGATATCACAGGAAAAGCTGCCCGTGGGAATGAGTCCTGAAGAGAAACCAAAGAGGCACTTTAGCACTTTGAGTCTTTGGAGAGAGAGAAGTGCAGACTTTCTGCCTCTGTAAAATAAATGGAAACTTAACTGAATTCTGACTAACCAGGTGAATTCATTCTTCATTTGAAGCACTGAAGTTTTACATGCATTTCTATAAATGGTTTAAGATTATTTCAAGCAGCCTAACCTGAAATAAAATCGAAGTGTTTTGAGATTATGGGAATATACTGGACATTTAGTAATTTATGCACCTTGAATTATACGTTTGTGGCGTTAAACCATAGGATACGCTATCTTCATGATTTTTAATCTCGATAATTCGGAGTAAAAGCGCCCGCAAGATCCGGAGTGGGAACTCAGGAAAGGTCGGTGCTACAGGCAAGGGAAGAGAAACTAGATGATTTTTTGAATGTTTTTTTCTTTTTAATATATTTATGTTTTTGACAGGAGTGACTGTTGTGCCCTGTGCCCTTCATGTTCGTTTGACATGACGCGGAGTCAACAATGAGCACGTATTCTGAATCTAAAGAACAAAAGAGGGGGGAAGGATCTTTAGGATACCGGGTTATTTTTCTCGTGAAGTAAATAATGTTGAACCAAATCATGTTTTTTTTTAGTTTAGACACTTGGGCTGATCTGAGATACTCCTTTCCTAAAAAAGTTTGACTTTTTTAATGTTTGTTTATTTCATCAAGTGTTTTTTGACGTTTTTATGCATGGACTGTGATGGATATGAGAAATACCATAACTTAAAGTGTGCATGCTGACAGTTCTTTAAATGCCTGTAGTTACCGTAGACTTTTTTTAATATATAAATAAATGGCTCATTTATAGTGAAAATGGTGGATTTGGCATCTGAATGGAGTTAAGAAGTTGTCCAAGGAGTCAAAGCAAACAGTGCTTGACTTGAGCCTTCATTTTTGTGGTGTTATTATGTAACATTGATTAACTAGTCGAAGAACATTTTGATTCACTTGTAGTAAGTTGAAAGATTCCATGCATTTTGGATAAATCTCTCTAAACCCATGTGCGTCAAGAAGGACAGAAAAGAAGAGGAATGCGCTATTGACGTCATGAGGTGAAATAACCGAACTTAAAATCCAGGAACTGTGTCTAAAAATGAGTAAACCATTTGCCATCTAGACGTCAGAGTTGTTTGTCTCAAATTACTTGATTCTTTTTCCATCCAAGCACCTTTTTTTGCATTTATCCCAGCTCGACTCTGATCTGAACAGTATCATGGCTTCTCCTCAACATCAACATCTGCTGTATCACAACAGCGAAGTAAGCTGTGAGTCCAGTGGCGATGGGGCTGTGTCTGTGCGTATCAGCAGTACCAAACCGCACAAACAGCAGCGTGGGAGTCTGGGCGCAAGCGCCATGTGTAGTATCATTGGGGGCTCCAAACATTGCAAGTACAGTATCTCCTCCAGCTGTAGCTCGGGCGAATCTACCATCCGCAAGCCGGTTATCAAAGGCCTTAGGTCTCAGAGGAAGATGCCGCAGCTGTTTGAGAGGTCGGCTGGACACTTCTGGAACCCCAAATTCGACTCAAACATTTTGGAGGAAGCCTGCCGTGAGCGCTGCTTCCCTCAGACGCAAAGACGTTTCCGCTGTGTGTTGTTTTACATGGCGGCCGCCAGCCTCCTCTGGGGGTTGTTCTTCATCGCTAATGCTAACCGATGTGAACAGACTGCCTTCTTATTGCCCACGGCCTCCTTTCTTCTCCTCTGTTCTGTTCTGTTCGTCTTCACGTTCACCCGCTTCTACACCCACTGCTACAATCAAGCCTCGCTGTTGCTCATTGTAGTGACATTTGCCCTCACTCTTGCACCTCAGATCCAAACGTCAGGCTTTAGTGACTTTAATGTGCCTCCTTTGAAGGATGAAGATGATGCAGGCGACTTCAGTGGCGCCGATGATAAAAACATGACGTTTGAAGCCACCCGCACTCGAGATCCAGTAGTCCCCTGTTTGTCCCCAGTTGGCACCTTCTCTCTAGGCATGGAGGTGCTTTCGTTGCTCTACAGTTTCCTCCATGTCCGTCTTTACGCTTCATTACTGCTAGGCCTGCTATACTCTGTGCTTTTTGAGACGCTTGGCTGGATGCACTTGATTCAAGCCAATGGATGGAGCAATTCCACTGAGGAACATTTGGAAACGCTCTACTGGCTGATCCCTGGAAGAGCCATTTTGCATGTCTGCGCCCACATCATTGGTATTCACCTTTTCATTATGTCTGAAGTGCGTTCACGCAGCACGTTCCTCAAGGTCGGCCAAGCCATCATGCATGGGAAAGACTTGGAGGTCGAAAAGGCCCTGAAGGAGCGGATGATTCACTCAGTGATGCCTCGTAGGGTGGCGGATGAACTTATGAAGCAGGGCGATGACGACAATGACAACTCGGTAAAGCGCTACTCGACGGGAGCGGCTATTGCGGGTGCCTCCAGCCCTAAGAGCACCAAACGTAAGAAGACCTCGATACCTCGGGGTCAAATCATCTTTCGGCCTTTCAACATGAAACGCATGGAGCCGGTCAGCATCCTATTCGCAGACATTGTGGGATTCACCAAAATGAGTGCCAACAAGTCGGCGCATGCCCTGGTGGGACTCCTCAACGACTTATTCGGACGCTTCGATCACCTGTGTGAGCTCACGTGCTGCGAGAAGATCAGCACGCTGGGAGACTGTTACTATTGTGTGGCCGGTTGTCCCGAGCCTCGGGAGGACCATGCCTACTGCTGCGTGGAGATGGGGCTTGGGATGATCCAGGCCATTGAGCAGTTCTGTCAAGAAAAAAAGGAAATGGTCAACATGCGTGTCGGCGTCCACACGGGCACCGTGCTTTGCGGGATCCTCGGCATGAAACGCTTTAAATTTGATGTCTGGTCCAATGATGTAAACTTAGCCAATCTCATGGAGCAGTTGGGGGTTGCCGGGAAGGTTCACCTGTCGGAAGCCACAGACAAGTTCTTGGATGATCGGTACTTGCGAGAAGACGGCCGAGTCACAGAAAGGATCGGACCAAGTGTGGTTGCAGATCAGCTTAAAGGTAAGATATGCAATTCAGATGTTCTAATGACTAATATGATTGTAAATCAAATGACTAAGACTAAATCATTCTAATGACAAAGAATGTAAAGATGTTGCCTTACTTAGCACTGTGCTTCGTCTTTGTTGCGAAACCGTGCCTCGGAGGAATGAGTGTGACACGTTTGGCTCATCTTCCTGTTAAAACATTCTAGCTGCATTGAAACTCTCTTCAGTCTGTCTGTGTATTGTCAGTGTTTGTTGGGTCTACTTGTCAAAGCGTTTTGTTGAATCTTTGCCTCCACAGTTTCTGTGACATATTCAGTTATTGGAGGAGGTCTTTTAGTCCGTAACATGCTGTCTAGCCATTTCTGCAGCCTTTAGGAATTGAATAATTTTGGTTATTTGTACAGTAATCATCTCTTGGAAAAGGCCTGTCATTGATGGTGTTTTCTGTTTAGTGGTCAACAAAGCAAAATTTGCTGCCTAGTTGTGTCAGTGCATTCAGTGCAGTCTTGCAAGAGAGAGAGAGAGAGAGAGAGAGAGAGAGAGAGAGAGAGAGAGAGAGAGAGAGAGAGAGAGAGAGAGAGAGAGAGAGAGAGAGAGAATGCCTGATAAATAGCCAGGCAGGTTTGAAACAACATTTTTGAGCGAACTGCCCCTTTAATGGCTGGTCATCCATCAGGAAGAGATTCATGCTGGAGGTTTGTAGAATCATTTTGTGTTGCAAGAGATCTGTAAAAAGATCTGTATCCTGACTTAATGAGCTTTCTGATGAGCAATCAACAAAGACAAATTAGCAACCTTTTTTTGCAGGGTAATGAGTTTAGCATGCAAGGTACATTTGTTTCAGCTGCATATTTTATTTTTCAAGCATTTGTGTACTAATCTCTTCTTTCATCTTGTTTCTCTTATATCAAGTATTGGATTCTCACAAGTTCCAAAGCATTGGCATTTGTATAAATGTGTCAGAAAGCTGGCATTTTTACATTATTACCTTATGCAAATGCTTCCTTCTTTGTGTTAATTGTACTTGAGCTCAAGCAAAAGCCAATAATTGGACACAGAGTGATGTATTTTCCTAGCCGAATGGAATATGAATGTCCCAGTGTGCTATTAATCCTTTCAGGTCATAATTGTAGTTACTTAATAGATCCTCTTCATTTAATGAGGATTGTCAGACCTTATTAATATGGAAAATGGAATTCACATTTTGACAGTATTGATAACAGGTTTCTAACATCGAGTATCTAAACCTTAAGATTAGCAAAGTGGCCCTTGTCCTTTACTCCTGCAGATTGGATTAAAGTCTTCACATATTCAGTTTCTTTTAAGTCATTGTCACTGAAATAGTCTTTAATGCCGGGAGATTACACAATATCAGCCATGATCTGTTTGTGCGATGGGACGTAAGAATCGATTGTTTTATCTCGTATAGAGTGTTATAGTGGATGACAACTGATGCCGTGTCTGCGACGCTTCACGACAGAAAAACTAGCATGTTTCATTTTTTTCGCTCCTCTACAACATTCTTCTTTCACATCTTTGACATTGACCAATAGGAGCACATAAGCTCTTCTGTACACAGCTTTCAAACATAAGAGGGTTGTCCCTATTCTCTTAATGAGTAATGGGTGTGTTTTGGGCGTAATGTGTAATAAACCAATCAGAGTCTCATCTCCCATTCCCTTTAAAAGCTAGTTGCGCTCGCACCATGGCGGATTCGCTCAAAACCGTACCCAGGACTTTTGACATATTTATCTGCCGTGCTTGAATCTAAGCACTGACGGATCACAAACGGCTGTTTGCTGAGTGTATATAGTCACTTGGTGAAACTGAAATCGCTGTGCCAGAACAAATCTCCGTGCTGTCACCGCATCCTCATGCTGTAGCAGTGCGTGTGTCCAGCAGGTCCTGCGGGTCAACTGGAAATGACGGCACATCTGTCGCCCTTGAGAGTCTCGCTTCATTTTGCTAGCGTTGCTTGCCAGCACTCCCCCTCAATCAGAGAGGATTTGAGTCTCTTGAGGAAGCAAGCTTCTTTTTTTTACTTCGTCATTCCTTCACCCTTCATTTAAAAGGGTAAAATGGCCTCCTTAAGATGGTCCCATGGTGCCTGTTTCTGAATATCTGTCAGTTCCTCTCTCGGTTTCTCTCCTTCATTCTCTATTTTGTGTGCCACTTGGTACTGTAATCTTTCCAGTGGATGGTTTTGCTGTTAGTTTTTTTTTCTTCTTCTATCAATTTCATGACTCAGAACGGTACAGCAAGGGCAAGCGTAACATTGCATAACAACCTTTCTTTATCAAACACCAGTGAACTCTATGTTGAATTCGCACGGTTTAACACACACTGTACCCGCAGCCTGAAGCTTTAATATATGACTTCCTTTCTTTAATAATCAACAAAATGATTAAAGGGGCGACATTCTTTTCCTCGTATCTTATATTCAGTTGATTGCCCCTCTTCAGGCATTTACCCTCCCCCCCCCCCCCCTCTCATTCACTGGCTGAAAGCTTAATTTTCCCACTCCGGAGAGTATTCAGTCCAGGGCCCAGGATTTATCTTTCCCTCATGGATTTACAGGACCATTGAATGAGCTCTCCGTCAAGCGAGTCTTCGACTCCAGAGCGGCAAAAATCTTCCAGCTGCTCGCAGTAGCTGCGTAAATCAGGGAAGGAAAGTTGCAAGCTTGTGTGGAAACCTGGCAGAACCGACAATGGAGACTGCGTCCAGGTCTCGAGTAAATCACACCGACCTGGACGCTAATCACAAAACTGCAGTGTCCCTTTAGACGCTGATGTTCTTTTGGATTGAACATGTGAAAGCATTGGCTCTGATGCTCTGCTGACTTTCGGACTTTCGACTTTCAAGTTCTTTCAATTTACTGGTGAAATCAAGCTGTGGAAACCAACAAAGACACAGCACACCTGGGTCATTCCCACTGTGCAGTGCGTGTTTATGTCTCTGTGAAATCAAGCCATGAAACCAAGACAACATCAAACCTGAATTGGGGTTTTGCAGCTTTTAGTCCTTGTGTGTTAACTCTGGAGCCGTCTAGTGTACTGCTAAAACACCAAATTAACATATGAATGTAATATGTATTTAAAATAATAATATTTTATATCTGGTCCTTTTTCAGATTACTAAAAACTACATATTATATTATATTATATTATATTATATTATATTATATTATATTATATTATATTATATTATATTATATTATAACACTTTCATTTAGGGTCCATTTCTCACTAACTTGCTGCTTATTAGCATGCATATCATTACTAGGATATTGGCTGTTTATTAGTACTTATAAAGCACTTATTAATGCCTTATTCTGCATGATCATATTCTACATTCCTTAATCCACCCAATACCTAAACTAACAACTACATTAACAACTATTAATAAGCGGTTTTAGGAGTTTATTGATGCAAAAGTTGTAGTTAATATTTAGTTAATTGTGAGAATTGGACCCTAATCTAAAGTGTGACATATTATATTATATTATATTATATTATATTATATTATATTATATTATATTATTGAAAAAATAATAATATGGAAATCTTTTTTTCATTTCCTTTTTCACAGCATTACAAATTAATTTACACATTTAAAATGTACAGTTTTTCCACTTTTTTTGTTAGGCTAACACATTAAACTTTTCAATTTCAAAACAACATTTGTTTTATAACAATATTACAATTAAGTGAATATAGCAGTTATAGTTTTTATTACATATCACTGCTTTGGATGGTATTTATATGCTAAGGGCCTGCTAAAAGACCAAATTAACTTTCTATATGTGTCCACTTCTGGGAAAATTGACCATATATGAAAATCTTATTTAGTTTTCTTTTATCACAATATTATAATCCATCTAACATGGAAAAACTTGAATGTTTTTAAGAAACATTCCAAGTGTTTCATACTTTTCATACTCATTGTTTCAAAGATTTTTTTTTTTATTACAGAAATATCTCTTTCCATCCTGTTTTTTCCCAAGTCTTTTTTAAATTCAAACAAAAGCCCACTAAAGACATCATCCTCAAAGGAAGTGACATCATTTTGGTGGGAAAACAATAGCAGTGAGTATTAGCAATGCATTTTTATGAAATTTGTGATGTGTTTCTGGTTTGTCTCACTATAAAACAAACAAAAGTTTGTTATTATAAATTGATAAAATTATTTAACTGAGCAAATGCGAACTTTACTGTCTTTTTGATTTTTAAGACTTGCAGAGCAGTTACTGCATATCAGGAAAAACCCGCCTCTAATCGGCAACACGAATACTAGGAAAACCGGTTTGAAGTAAATGTAGAGGGAATGATAAATGTGTACTTATTGTCTCCTCCACTTAGTCGCCTCCAGTGCACTAGTCAAGAAAAACAATATCCTGACCTCACACACTCTCCCTCTGAAATATTCTATTGCTTGCAAGCCACGAATAAGTCACTGTCGTTTCCACAATGCCATCTGGTACACGTCCAATAAACCACAGTCTGCTTTATAAATAGCAAAATAAGAATAGTCATAACTGTTGCTCTGGATAAACATCACTCTTAGAAGCTTCATGTATGGAATTTGATGGATTGAGTTTTAATTCATACATTTTTAATTTTAATGAAATTTTATGAATTAAACAGCTCGTAAACATACTTTATTACTAGAAAAGATTAAAATATAACATGTTAAATATGAAAGTATTATGCTATCATTTAAGATATTTCTTCTTATATAAAACATTTTGGAATAAGGGTTTCTTTAAGATTGAGTCAAGAACCCTAGGGTTCTATATTGAACCCCAATGAACCTTTCTTTCTAAGAGTGAAGAGCATCACCCAAGTGAGGAGGAGGCCCGAGCGAAAATAAGTGCATTTAAGCGTTTAATGAAATAACATCTTAGCACAAGTGTTCTTGAGCGTCTCGGTGGTGGGTATCTTTGTGTCTTTCACATCCCGTACCCTCTGGCACTTCTGACTTCCCACTGCGCGAGTGTGTGCTCACGTTTGTGTGTGTGTGTGCGCAGGCCCCTGTTGTGTGGAGTGTTCATTTGAGTGGAAATGGAGGCTATTTTTGGCCGTTTCCCTGGAAAGGACCTGGCTGTGCCCTGGTCCTCCCGCGGTTTCAGAAAACGATGCCACCTCCCTTAACATCGGGCTATGCAAACGTTCGTTTTGTCAGGCATTTCAATTCCCACTGAAGAGAGAATATGGGTCATTTTTCGTGGCCCACAATTTTTCATATGATCTCAATTTTTAGGAGATGCAAGTAGGTTATAATTGTTCTTCTAGTAGCTTGGTTATTTTCAGAGTAGCTTTTGCAACAAAAAGCTACTTTTCCAATGAATTCTTCCATCTCTCGCATGTTTGCTTTGGAAAGTCCTATTCATTTTAGTGAATTGGTCCATTGATATGGTACTTTTTTGTCAATAAATGATTTATAAATCAAATAAAAAGTTCTGTGACGTTCTCAGTGTGGTTGTGAAATTCTTTGTTTTGATAAGCTAATGTACAGTTTTGCTGGTTGTACTGGTTGTATTAGTGTAAAAAAAAATGTGTTGCTTTAAATGATGTCACCTCAACTGAGCTACTTTTCGTATTGTAGTGTACAACAATTTTATCAATCATTTTAAAGTAGTTTAACTGTAACAGTAGCTTGTTAAAAGACAGTTTGGTTGCGGAAAAAGTTAAATGCAGTTGTTCTTCAGTAAGTTTTTAGCAATAAATAATCATTTTTGTTTTTTTAATAAGTTGCATTAAGTGTTAATGTATCTGGTTATTTTAATCATTTTGATTGCTATCACAATGTTGTTGTGAAACAGTCGACTGCTGTTTTTCTTCACTAAGTTTTTAGCAGCCAGCTATATAAATTACGATTTTCCAAAGTTTCCAAAGCTGCAAAGCATTTTGGTTGTTATCTATAAAAAAAAATATTGACTGGAGATGTACTGTTTTTTTATTCAACTTAAATTCACAAAATAAAAAAAATAAAAATGCAGGTGCATTGTAAATAGTAATCTCTCAGTAATCAAGTCGTTTGGATTTTCTGAGCAATATGACATCATATTCTCCGCCCACGACCACTGACCACTGACTGTATTAGCATTTTAACCAAAGTATGTTACAAACTTTACACGAAGACCCTAAAAACTCACAGCATATGCAGAGATGGAGTTTGAGACACATTCAATAATACAGTACACAGACAATGAAAACAGTGCAACACTTCGCTATGAAACACAAAGCGCGTCAGACTTTGTGTTCCCAAATGCATGTTTTTGGAAACCCAAACAAGCAGCACATGCAGAGACTGTGTTTATGTGGAGCAGCATTTACTGTGAATGGAGCCGCTCTGAGAAGCTGGAGAAACACGTAAATAATTAAAGTGTCGTGCTTCACTCTGAAACCCGCAGCGCATATATTTATTTAAGTGAATTTAAAATTCAACCCACATTTGGCAGTTTGGCGGGTGTAAATGTCAAGTCCTGAATACGAGTAGCATGTTAAGAGACAGTTTTGTTGCAAAATAGATAAATGCAATTTTTCTTCATAAGTTTCTTGCATTCAGGTATGCAAAGTTGTTTTTGCTGGTTTTATTACCTAAATTTGTGATAAATCTATCTAGTTATTGTTGATTGCTTATACCACCATGTGGTAGCGAAATTGTTAAATGTTGTTCTTTGCTATGTTCTCAGCATTCAGCTATGTAAATGATCATTTTTGCTAGTTTTATTGTATCGTCTTAATTGTGTTTAGTGTAAATGTATCTGGTTATTTATCTGAACGCTTTATCACCTTAGTTGAGCTACTTTTTGTCAGTAGTTTGTAGGGTAGCTATAACTCTTTTAAAACAACGAAGCTTGACTGTAGCCTAACTAGTGATTTAGTGCTTTAGTAGTTTATGGTACAGTTTCAAAGTAGGTTCCCCAGTAGCACTGGTCAAGTGTTAGTCAATAACATGCCTTGTATGTGTGAATTTGAAAGTTGCAGACTGTTAATTGCATATCAATCAATATCGTCTGTGAATTTCCATAAACTGGTCTGTGTGTGTCATAAGAGTGACATGAGGGTGACCTCTTATGAAATCATAGAGCTCAAAGAGCAACATTGCAGCCATTTGCTTAGTGCTCCCAAATTATTGCTTTTCAATTAAGCACAACAAAGATTTTAGTTCAACAAGTTCACACTTACAAATAAGTTAGATAGAATAAATGGTATGCATATTTGGCGTGATGTCCGGGGAGAGGGCTCCGAGCTCGGCTATTTGGCCCGAACCCAGAGTACTCCCCCCATATTGCTGGTTTAAGAAGTAACCAGGCGAGTGTGAGGAGACGGGGTGGTGGAGGGATGCTGAAAAACTGTCGAGGAACATTGGTGAGTCAAATGAGTGTATATATAGGTCTCCAACTCAAGCTGATTGGATAGACATGTTGATTACTGATTGTCAACAGCTGGTTGGAATGATGTGATAATTGGATCAATTATTTGAACGTGCTCCTCCCGAACTTTGTTTAGTGAAACATCATTTAGTTAAAACAATATTTTCTGCAAAACACATGAGTGATGTTTTCTGTGCAAAGAGGCTCGGATGTTGACAGGACACACGTAAAACATTGTTATGGTATTCAAAATTATTTTTACACACATTAGTGTGTTTGTTACTTCACTCTTAGAAAAGAAGGCACCTATAGAAACTTAAAGAGGTCTCTCAGGCGCTTCATATATTATTAATTTGCACTGGGTAGTTACAGAAACACAGTTATAGGAGCTAGCCACCAAGGCCGCGTTTCCCAAAAGCATCGTAAGCCTATGTTGATCATAGAGACTATTGGTGGCTTTTTTTCTACGATCAATTTAAGCTTACGATGCTTTTGGGAAACGCAGCCCAGGGCGGTCCCCTGAGACTTAATCTGAGTCTGAAATCACCCTCTGTACCCTCATATACTATTCCCTACATTACTCCACTAATATAGTCCACTTGAAGGAGTAAATGAAAACGAGTGGGTGAATGCGGACACTGAGTTCGCTGGAAGGGCTGCTGCTTTTGCATAGTTTGTGCTTGCTGATTATTAATCATTTGAAACGTAGCAAACTGACAGCTCCAGTAGTAATGGAAAGATTTATCTTGAACTCTGTCATGGAAACCTTAGCATGTATAAACCTTAATTAAACAATTTAATGATCAATTAAAAGGGAATTTATACCTGTATGATATACTGTACCCACATTGGACCAGAGGTTTGGAAAATGGATTCGGCTGCAGACGCCATCTTCTGGTCAGACGCGGGAATTCATTCGGCATGACCGCCACAGTGCATTATGGGTATTCTCTAGCCGTTGAGTGTCATCAGTTGTACTCTCGTTATTGTGGTACATATTATGGGATTAAATGAGTGCACTCGATAAACTCCACTATGATACGATAAACTCCATCTCTACAAATGTCTGTCCCCTTAAATAGTGCCCTTTTAAGGGTATATGGGGCGATTTCGGACACAGCCTTAAATGTTCCCCTATAGGGCCATTTTCTTCATTCTTTGCACCTCTAGTAGTAACTCTGAAGTGACGTAAGCCAGCCGACAGTGAAGTCATTTAAGCGTTGCGTTCAACAACGTCAGCAACAAGACAGATCGCTGTAGCGCCTCAGTTAAAGTTGCTCGTGAACCGATCATCTCTTCCTTCTAGTTAATTTACATCAAAATAACATGAATGAACATCAGAAGGAATATCTCGGCATGTCCACTGACTGACCGCTTGAATGTTGTTTCTACCGGAGAAATACTAAAGTTCAAGTTCACCGACATTAATCTACTTACTCTCCTGACTGCTTTGTTGGACAAAATGGCGGATTCGGCGGATTATGTTTGGTCAGATTGCATGTCAATCAAACTCCCGGTGAAGGGTGAATTGTAGGATGGAGGATGCCGTGATCGGTTGAGAAGTAGAACATCTATTGCTGTTTTCCATGTTCGTAAACTGTGTGTTTACACACCTTTTTAAAAATGGCGGGTGCGGGTGTTTTGTTACAGCATGCGTTCAGGCCAATCAGCGTACAACACTTACATCACTGGTATTTCCTATTGTGCTCGATTAGTCCCTACTCTAAAGTTAGAGATAATTTAGTCCTCCTAACAGGCGTTCCCATAACTGAAATCATTCCCAGTTTCTGGAACTATGAAAATAACCTTTTAGGGGTTCCCGTCATTTTATGGATTTAGTTTGAATTAATTTTGTTTAAATTGTTTTTTACTATGATTAAGTTGTATGAATTAAACAGCGTGTAAACATACTTTATCAATAGAAATAATTTGAATAACCCATTAAACATGAAAGTACTATACAATCATATACGACATTTCTCCTTATATAAGAGATTTTTGGCATAGATGGATCTTTAAAATTGAGCCAAGAACCCTAGAGCTCTGTATTGAACCCCTATAAACCTTTCTTTCTAAGAGTGAATGAGGTTGCTAGAGTGTTTTATGTGGTTTCTTACTTGCTTCTCTTGTTCAATTATATTTTGAGATAGTATATTGATTCTAGCCTGTCCCATATCCTGAAATCCACAGTTATTTTTCCACTCTCAATGCGTGTATTTTCTAATTCCTTATTCAAGTGGGTCAGATTGTACAATCAGTTATGTAGACATAAAATAACTGGCCATTTGTTTCACCTAAACCTCTGCAGATTTTTAAATCAATGGTGTTAAAATGAAAACCCGTAATTAATCACCTACATTCTTCTCAGTTCATCTGCGAATGACTCATTTTCCATTCATTTCACTTCCATGTCGTTCGTCTGATGGAAGTGCGCATGTGTTACCGTGGAACAACCTTTGGTTTGACCTTCACAGGGAGGAATGAAGGGAGAGTGAAGGAGGCAAATAATGTGTTAATGGGGTGGAAATCAGGTGAAGCTCTGTGCTATTTCTCCCAGGGGGATTTTGGGGAAATCTGCATAAATTCACATATATAACCCAGAACTTCAGTCATTTATTCAGAAAATTCAAACTGCATGTTCTTCAAGAAGAGAGCGTAGGTTGTGAATTGATCAACTTAAATGTGTTTGTTTACATCTCTTTTATCGTGAAGTGGAGATTTTGACATTGTTTTAACCTTGATGGGGTGGTAGTGGGTGTAGTGGTTAAGGACTCTTGACTGGTTACATGAGGGTTGCTGGTTCGATCTTAGCAAAGAGCGAGGCGGGAGTTAGCTCTAGTTATAGATTGATATATATCGCTTGGTTAATTGGCTAATGTTTGGCCATTTTGAGATTATCATACTTGAGTAATGATATAGCTTGAAAATTGACAGGAGTGTTCCAAAATATATTGATACACAGATTTATTGAATTGCCTCATGCAATGGAGACTAAAATTCTGAGAAATACTTTTTAAATACATTTCAAAAAATTGAAATGAGACTATGCTACTGATCAAATGTTTTGGGGGGGTGATGTTTTTATTAGAAGTCTCTCACCAAGGCCGCATTTATTTGATCAAAAATACAGTAAAAACAGTACTATTGTGAAATATTATTTAAATTTCAAATAACAGTTTTATATTTGAATATATTGTAAAATGTATTTTTTTCCTGTGATCAAAGCTGAATTTTTAGCATCATTACTCCAGTCTTCAGTGTCACATGATCATTCAGAAATCATTCTAATATGATGATTTGATGCTCAAGAAACATTTCTGATTATTGAAAACAGGTCATATTGTTATGGAAACTACAATGTATATTATGTTCAGGAATCTTTGATGAATAGAAACAATAAAAGTATTAAAAACACATCTTGAGCTTCAATGGAAGCAAGAACATCTGACCGTCTGTACAAAGAGTCACATGATCAATGGCACTCTTTTACTTATATTCGATTAGTCACGAAAAAATGACGCAGAATTTGAATTTGGTGGTGTTTCTTTGTGTTAATTTTCTTCAAAATCTTATTTCTTGCAGTTTATTTCCATGTGTAAAAATAAATATCAGATTTTCAATGTGGTCTCAGACTTCTGGAGCCCATCAGTGTTATATTGTCCATATACTGCGTCCTAAATATTGCAGAGCATTGAAAACCCACAGCGGCCGAGCGCTAGTTATCACCATTGTGCTCTTGAGCAAAGCACTTAACCTCAGATCGCTCCAGAGGGGACTGTAGTGAGTTCTGTGACAACAACCGAGAAAAGACAGTTTCTCTTGCATTGGTCATATATCTCAGTAAATATAGAGCCAGGTCATGCAGTTTTCTAGTTGTTAAGAACCAGGGTTATTATTAACTGAAACTAAACCATAAAATGATGTTACTTGAAATAAAATAAAATAAATGGGAAATAAAATTATAATATTATAATAATTATAATAAAAATATGGTACTTAAAATGAATTTCAGCCAGTTGCCAAAGCAACTATTTAGCTAAAATTGAAATGAAGCTGAAAATTAAACTATCTCCAAATATTAATAAAAACTATAATAGTATGTGATATGTACTAAATATGTTATATGTATAATATAAAATAACTTAAACTGAAACAGAAAATAAAAAAAAACATTTTAAAAAGACAATGAAATTTAAAAAAAACGTATAAAATGAGAAGAAAATAAAATAAAAAATAAAATGAAATATATAAAACACCTAAAATGATTTCAGTGCAGTTACGTACCAAAGCAACATTTTTCACTTTCATTACGTTTAACTTGATGTACTAAAAATAAAAATAAAATAAAAATGAATAACAGAATAACAACCATATAGGCATTTTTTATATACCAAAAAAGCAAAATTACTAAACTTTAACTTAAATTAAAATGAAAAATACAAAAATAATAATATGTGCTAAATAGTAATATGTACCAAACCAACTGAAGAACTTTTTTAAAAAAAACTTGTAAAGATGACAAGAACACACAGCAAAATTTCAAAACGACAACAAAAAGTTAAAATTAAAACAAAATCTTATTCAAAATATTAATAAAATAGTGTTAATTTAATAAATGAATTGCAAACAATAAAAAAAATTTCAATTGTACTAAAATAACACTTTATTAGGTTTTCATTGTTTTTTGGACTTTTACTTGGTGTCACGTTGTTTTCACGTGTTATGTTCCTGCCCCCCCCCCAAACCCCCCCCCCCCCCCCCCCCCCACTTTCCCCACTCATTATTCGTTACCATAGTTACAGATTATGGTCATCACCTGTTTCTAGTTGAGTTGCTCGTTATCTGATGTATTTGAGCCTTGAGTTTAGTTCAGTCCTTTTTTCGATATTGTCTTTTTTCTAAATAAACTACATTTTGGCTGCAAATTGGATCCACCTCTCCTTCTCCTTCTCCTCTTCCTTGCCCATCCTGCACGTAACCAGAACCAGGGGTCAAAGTTTGTCTAGTTAGCTTGGTTCAGTTCTAACTGCACCATCAAAGCACATTTCTCCATTGACAAAATTATCAGCTTTCCCCAGGTATTCCTCATGACTGGTGACACAGAACTAGGGTGTTTTGGTGTCAAGGAGTGAGTCAACAGGGAATACAAGGTAACTAAAATTCTTTCAGCCGCTGCTATGACAGCTAATAAGACAGCCAAGAGTAAATACATCCCGCTGTGATGCTGTTTCCCAGCATGCCAAATAGGGCTGGGGCAGTATGGATTTTTTCTAGCCGCGGTTCAAAAGCAAGATACTCCCGAAATATAGCCGGAAAACCGCTTTAAATACACACAACCCATATTGTTAAATATTGTCACATCCGGAAAAAAACGAGCACAATTTGAAATAGTCAAATTTTCATCAAGCAATAATTTGGCATGAACCAATCACTGAATAGATTTCCTTATTTAAGATTATTCTCAGATACATTCGCATTGAATTCATAATTTTCAGGAGAATACATTATGATGTTCACATTGGAAATGAAAGATGGACACCTTTTCCAACATGTCTTAATTACAAAAATGATATTCAATATTTATGTTTACATAATATAATGTTATTTTTTATTTAATCTATGTCGATTATATGAAAAGTGAACAGCATGAGTAAGATAGAATCATAAGGGTCAGACATGATTTTAACCACTTTATTAAGTTTTGTTTTGTAGAAAGCCTTTCTTTAAATTAAATTTTGTTTTGTATAAATTGTATCTTAATTTTAATCACTGTTTCATTAACTAATTGCCTGGAATTAATAAAGAAGCAAATATAGCAGACATATAATCAGGAGGACGTGGAAGCGCGGGTGCGATCTCTTGCGCGTGAACTGGAGCTCGTCTCATAAATGAACCGAAACTCGGCGTATAGACTAGGTCTACTTGCCTCACAGACATGAGAAATAAATAGAAAGCTTAAAATGTCTACTTTTAAACAAAATTCAAAACGAAATGATAAAATTTTAGGCTACAATAGCCTAGTCAGGTCAGGTTTGCCGATGTGCGTTATAGGCTATTTATTTATTTATTTTTATCCCTGTGCGCCGATCGGAGACGTAGTTCACGGCTGATATTCTGGGGATACAACATAGCCAATAGGCTATACTAGCGACTTTAGCCTTTAAATATATTTTCTGCATTGGATCAGTCTCCTTTCTAGAACAGCCAAGAGCTTTCTAGCCTCGCGGCAGCTGCGCCTTGCATCACTCATACACCTTAAAACAGTCAGCGCCGCGGATGCGGTTTCGAAAATTTATCAAAAAACTTTGGTGCGGACGGATGATGAGTTTTGTGATGCGGTTGCGGATGAAACAATAATAGCCCATCCGCGCATCTCTAATACAAATGGAATGTTATTATGTGTCATGGACCATTGCGCTCCCCAACTCGCGAAAGATCGGATTTGCTCTTGTTCCATCTTTTGATGATAAGTTTTGTTTAGAAAACCTTGAATCCATGTAAGACACAATATCATTAGAGATAATCCATGTCATTAGAATCAATGAATCCATGTCATTAGACATAACATGCACACATGGGCAGGCCAATGTTTTTTTTTTTTGCGGTGATGACGGTGACGAGCTCAGACGTCAGACGTTGGAGTCACGTGACCGCGGTATTGCGGTAATGTGGTAACCGTCCCAGCCCTAATGCCAAAGCTGCACTTTGATGCCAGATTGTAGGATGTGTCAGAAGGTGACAGGAGGGACTTCTGTTCTGACCTATTGACTCAAAGTATGTTCTCATAAAGCCATTAATAGAATGTGAAAAACTCGAAGTGGCAGTGTTGTTTCTCATTCTGACATAGCCTCTTTCCTCTTGTCCCTGCGGTGCGGTGTCTGCCGGAGCACTAGCAAAGCCAATGTTCTGCAGCAGAGAACGAGATGTTATCTGTCACTTAGCGGAAGCTTTTTAACCCTCAATGTCAGTTTCTCTTGAATGAATGACCTGGGATTGAGTGTCTTGCTCAAGGGTACCATGATTATACTAGAGAGTCGCACTTTGGGACTCGCTCTAATGGCGGGAAGGTTAGGACCTCCACCCTATGCAAAACTCCAAAAACAAAGCGATACATAGCCTTCAGTTTCCAGCTGAACACTAGTTGTAGTAAAACATCAACAAACTTCATTCTTTTTCACAATAGTTTTTGGTCTAATATTTATGGAAGCTTGTTTCAGCAACAGAATAAAACATTTTAAAAGATAATTGCGACTTTTTATCTCACAATTGCGAGTTTACATTTCGCATTCCCGCGTTCTTACTTAATTTCTGAGAATTGCGAGATATAAAGTCAGAATTGCGTGATATAAAATCAGAATTGCGAGATATAAAGTCACAATTGTGTTATAAAGTCAGAATTACGAGATATTAAGTCGCAATTGTGTGTTATAATTTATAAAGTCAGAATTGCAAGAAATAAACTCGCAATTCTGACTTTATAACAAACAATTGCGACTTTATATCATGCAATTCTGACTTTATATCACGCAATTGCCACTTTATATCATGCAATTGCCACAGTATATCATGCAATTGTGAGATAAAAAGTCAGAATTCTGAGATGTAAACTCGCAATTGTGAGAATAAAAAGTCGCAATTACCTTTTTTTTATTTTTTATTCTGTGGCGGAAACAAGCTTCCATAAATATTCTTGTTTTATTTATTTATGCCAAAAAAAATGTAATAGTTTTAAAATGACAATAACAACACTGTTTTAGATATATTGAATCCTTTCATTCTTTTAAAGCAATTTACATATTTTAAGATTGAATATCATCAAAAGGATGAAACATATTGATTTTTTTTGTTACAATGTCCAGTTCAAATTCTTAACAAAGACCATGGATAATTCATAAACAGAACAGTTTGAATATATGGCTAGTCTCTGATGATGTCAGCACTTGTGGTGAACTTTTAGTTTCTGTGTAAATAATTCATAAAAAAACCCTTTTAATGGGTTAGTTCACCCAAAAATAAAAATTATTCCTTAATTTACTCACCCTCAAGCCATCCTAGGTGTATATGACTTTCTTCTTTCAGCCAAACACAGTTATATTTAAAAAATATCCTGGCTCTTCCACGATTTATAATGGGAGTTAATAGTAACTGAGAGTTTGAAACCCCAAAAAAGTGCATCCATCCATTATAAAGGTAATCCATACAACTCTAGGGGGTAACGGCCGTACACGAGTCTAGTTCCGGTGGAAGAGTGACCTCTGACCCGACGCATGACGTAGGATGTAGGAGTATCATAAGCTTTGACGCCTCTCGCGGTTCAAACTAATAGGGCTGGGCAACAAATTCAAGCTCCTCCCACATTTCTCTTTAAAAATTATTGTTTTAGACTTCTTATTTATGACCGGTGTTTTGTTTTGCTCTATCCTCTGTGTTCATTAATATGTAATGCGCCGGGTCAGAGGTCACCCGTCATGCGCCGGGTCAGAGGTCACTCGTCATGCACCGGGTCAGAGGTCACTCGTCATGCGTCGGGTCAGAGGTCATTCGTCATGCGTCGGGTCAGATGTCACTCGTCATGCGTCGGGTCCGAGGTCACTCGTCATGCGTCGGGTCAGAGGTCACTCGTCATGCGTCAGGTCAGATGTCACTCATCATGCGTCGGGTCAGATGTCACTCGTCATGCGTCGGGTCAGATGTCACTCGTCATGCGTCGGGTCAGATGTCACTCGTCATGCGTCGGGTCAGAGGTCACTCGTCATGCGTCCGGGTCAGATGTCACTCGTCATGTGTCGGGTCAGAGGTCACTCGTCATGCGTCGGGTCAGAGGTCAACCATCATACGCCGGGTCAGAGGTCACTCGTCATGCGTCGGGTCAGAGGTCACTCGTCATGCGTCGGGTCAGAGGTCACTCGTCATGCGTCGGGTTAGATGTCACTCGTCATGTGTCGAGTCAGAGGTCAATCTAATGCGTCGGGTCAGAGGTCAACCGTCATACGCCGGGTCAGAGGTCACTCTTCTGCCGGAACTAGACTCGCGTACGGCCGTTACCGGAAGCCAGTGATTACAGTTTACACTTTTCACTTTTGGGTGAACTACCCCTTTAAGGAAATTCTCATGTTTTACAGATTATTTAGACATAGATTTGTTGTACTCGGGTCCCATGAATAAGCCTCATTGAGCTGTAGTGCTCATAGCGTATAGTGTAGCTTTGTTCATAATTAGCTGTCATTGTGTGTTTAATCTCCGTGAAGAGTTTCTCCGTTACATGAGATTTCCTATGAGGAATGAGCCATGAGCGTGTTCCTTACACAACTCAGTATAAAAGTCCAAAAAAAATTGCACTAAGTCTTGAGTCAGCACAACACTGTCTTTATCGCTTAAGACAGACATTTACGGTCCAGAGAGATTCAATATTAGCCGGCCAACCTGTTTTCCAGTTCAATACCCTAATCTGACAGTCTACAGGGCCTGTGAATTTTAAAGAGGACCTGTTATGCCCTCTTACAAAGTCTTGATTTTGTTCTTAGGGTCTACTTGAGTAAGACTAAATTATGTTTTATTAACAAAGTTCGGCAGGAGCACGTTCAAATAATTGATCCAATTATCACATCATTCCAACCAGCTGTCGACAATCAGTAATCAACAAGTCTATCCAATCAGCTTGAGTTGGAGACCTATATATACACTCATTTGACTCAACAATATTCTTCGACAGTTTTTCAGCATCCCTCCACCACCCCGTCTCCTCACACTTGCCTGGTTATCTTCCTAACCAGAGATACGGGGGGAGTACTCTGGGTTTGGGCCAAATATCCGAGCTCCGAGCCCTCTCCCCGGACAGCACGCCAAATATGCATACCATTTATTCTATCTAACTTATTTTTAGTGTGAACTAGTGAAAACACTATTTTTCTCATATTCTCCATTGTTGCAGCTCCTCTCTTCTCAGTCTGTCAGTAACGCTCTGTTTAGTTCCTGTCTCTATGAAGCTCTTCCTTCTGAAAAGCTCAGTGTGCTCTGATTGGTCGGCTGGATCATTGTGTTGTGTTTGGTCAACCGCTTTGAGGCTGTTTCAGAAATTTCACGCCCTTTTCCATACTACTAACTAACTCAACCAGGTCTCGCTCCTTTATTTTTGCGAATGCCTTGTGAAGTAATTATTTAAATGAGGAATATTGTGACGTGTTTGTTTCAGGAGGAAACTCAAGACTACAATAGAGGGGTGTCAGGAAGTTCAGAAACAGTGTTACTGATATGGAGAATAACTGGAGTGACTTTGTACCTATGGTCAAACAGCAACATTACACACTAAAGAAAGCTGAACATGTAACAACGCATAGGCCGAGGGTAGATATTGAGCAGGTGTGCCTGACGTCTCGAGTGCAGTGATTTGAAAGGCATTTGTGTTAGACGACCATAAGTACTCTCATAGGAAACCTGAGTCACCTAAAGGCGATCGGATCTGAGATACGAGTCCCCGCTGTCATATATAAACAACTCGGATTGTCTATCACTGCAGATCAGAGGTCAGACACACTGATTTTGATGCCGATGTGGCTGGCGGTTCACCGCCGGTTGGGCTCAGGTGTGTGTGGCAGCTGTCATATACCCATGGGTCAGACTGTCTGCCTGATAATACAATTTTGATGGGAGTTTTTCATTATTCTGTGGTTATCCTCTCAAAAATGCTATTATTTTCCTTTCCTTATGATGTTTCGCTGAAAATAATGAGAATAGTAGAAGATTTAATGAGTTCAGCTTGCTTCTGTGCGTAATTTGTCTTGCACCGTTTGTGCTTCAGACATGAATGAAGACAAAATAATGTGGAAAAAATTACTTTCAAAGCAATCAGACCAGATTATGTGCTTGTCATGTATATACAAAGGCTTATTATAAGCAAAGTTATGTACTTAACTTTTCAGAGAGCTTGGGTTTGGTAAGATTTTAAAAATATATATTTTGTGAAAGAAGTCTCTTCTGCTCACTAAGGCTGCTTTTATTGATCAAAAATACAGTAAAATTGTGAAAAATTATTACAATTTAAAATAATTATTTTCTATGTGAATATATTTTAAAATGTAATTTATTCCTGCGATCAAAGCAGGATTTTTAGCATTACTCCAGTCTTCAGTGTCACATGGTCCTTCAGAAATCATTCTAATATGATGATTTGATGCTCAAGAAACATTTGTGATTATTGTCAGTATTGAAAACAGTTGTTCTGCTTAATATTTTGTTATTCCTTTCTTCAAAATAAACTGATGAAACTATGTTCTGTGGCAAGATCAGAATTTTTTTTTTGTAGGAATTTTTACTAGCATGTTCACATGGCTCTCATATTAGTAACACTGTTGAGTTTAGCATAGAATTAGGCTTGTGAAAAGAATTAGGCTTCAGACATGGTCAAACTAAATGGATTTGAGTTGAAGCGGGAAAAAATCTGTTATGGTGGCAGCTTCTGCACAGGGAAACACTACTCGCATTTTCTTTAGAAAGTGATACTAAAACTACATAGTTCAATAGGAATCAGTGCTGGAAGGAAATTCTCTACATGTCTGTTCGAGTGTCTGTAAATATCATGCATGGAGTCTAGAGCATAACAAGCTTCATTCTGCTTAAGTATAGATCCATTTGGTGACAGATGCGGCTTGACTGCACTTTGGTTTCTGGTGTTTTGAGAGAAGGTGACAGCATCTCACTGTAATGAATGGAGTAAATCACCACAAAGCCATTACAGCAGCACATCAGCTCCAGCCTGTGGGAAGCCTACGCGTTTGACCCTTCTCACCTCATTTATTTCCACTGTCCTTCGGCTCAGGGCTCTCTGAAGACACTGATATCTAGCCAGCCATCTCTTTAGAGGGAATTGAGGTGGGTGTTGTTGCTCGGATCTGAGCGGAGGATGGATTTGCTTTGAAACTCGTAGGTCGCGTTCAGGTTATGTTGTTTGTAGGCTGTGCACGAGTGGACCGAATTTCGCATTGAAAAATCTTGCACAAGCATGCTGTTTGTATTTATAGTGAAAGCTATATTTCATTTTATTCAGTAAGGATGCATTAAATTGAACAAAAGGTACGGTAAAGACATATATCATGTTACAAAAGATTTATAGCTCAAGTAAATGCTGTTCTTTTGAACTTTCTATTTATCAAATATATATATATATATATTTTTTTTTTTTTTTTGTGTGGAAACATATATATTTATATATACAAATATTGTTGCAGCACAACTGTGTTCAACATTGATAAATCAAAAATGTTTCTTGAGCAGCAAATCATCATATTAGAATGATTTCTGAAGGATCATGTGACACTGAAGACTGGAGTAATGATGCTGAAAATCCAGCTTTGATCACAGGAATACATTTATATTATATTAAATTTAACATATATTAAAATTATTCAAATTAAAATTATATTTCTGAATTATTATATTATAATAATATTTCACAGTTTTAATGTGTTTTTAATTAAATAAATGCAGCCTTGAGAAGCATAAGAGACTTCAATCAAAAATGTTACTCAAGTACAAAAATTCAATATTAAATAAAAATTCTATAATTTTTTTAATTTATTAAAAATTGTATAACAATTTTAAATTCAAAATATTCAATACTACAAAAAGATTTTGTTTGATTCCTTAGAGAATGAGTTAATTTGGAAACATTTCAAAATTGGCTGTATGATTCATTTGAGTTGATTTTTTTGGGGGTGAAATATTTACTGCTGTTTATCACTTAATTTATGAAGTGATCGTGTATGGATTATGTATTATGTATCTACATGTTTTTTTATGTTGCTGTGTAATGTAGAAAAGCTATATATATATATATATATATACTTATATATACATAATTTATTTCATCATTAAGAAATGTTAATTTCATTATTTAAATATGAGTAACTTTTTGTAAAATATTTAAACTCAGTAGTCTACATCATATGACTATGATGTTAAATATGTTAAATAAGTTAAATATTGTTTTTATATTGATAGTTGTGTCGGTGATCTTTTACTATCGCTGATTCTTTTCCAAGCGATCTTGCAGATTTGGCCTTCCTGCAGGAGCTCAATGTTCTCGTGTTTTTCCCTCAAGCCCTATGGTTTGTTCCGAGCTATCCGGGAATCTGAACGCTAACGGCTGCGTTTCTCCACATCGCTCATGTGTGGGATCCACAAAGCATCCATGCATGTCTCCCTCGGGGAACATGTCTGCCGTCTCTGTGGACTGGTTGGTTTCATCTGAAGTGTCTGAGGGAAATGAACGTGGGTGTGTTAAATACAGTCAGCTCTGTGTTAAGAGTCACTTAGCTATTCTCATCAAGTCTTATCCCGTATTGATCCTTCCCAGATTCCTTGTGCGTGCGCACACACGCTCTTCAGCTGCTAATACCTTGTTAGCACGCTCTGCGGGGCGGTCGCATGATGGATGGTGGTGTGAATGAAAAATGAGATGCTATGGAGGGAAAGCGGTCCACATAATAAGCATGAAGCCGCACAGATGTGTGTGACTCAGTATAGAAATACCTAGGAACATGGAAAAGCCATAATGAAAATGACATCTTAAGACTGTCCTTTTTTTGTGGTGCTTTTAAGCATTTTTGCATTTGAATTAATATTCATTATGAATTGGACATCTCAGAAAGAGACAGTTCTTGGTTCAATGAGTCAGTGAGTATTTGACTTGTGAACAAATTGTTAAGTCTAATTCATAAATCAATCATTTTGTGACCCAGTTCAATTAATTAGCTGAAAAGGTCTGATTCATTAACAAATTATTCAGTGTAATTTGTGAATTAATCATTTTGTGAAGGAGTTCAACAAATTCATTGAAAAGGTTCAGTTCTATTTTTTCCCTTTAAAACTCATTACCAAAATTACATATTTTAACGTTTTTTCCTTGACGAAAATTCATCATGCCTTGAAATAGCTTGAATGTAACTACGCCCTTGCCTCATTTAGTATATGCTGTTCTATGAATATGCAAATGAGCCCCGCCTCCACTCACTCACCAGCTCAGAGATCCACTCGTTGACGATCACACGTTGATCTGATTGGTTGCAAGGTAGTTTGTGACGTCAGAAACACCAGCGTTTTCAAACCGTGTTTTTTAGTCTGCTCCTATGTTTCTTAAAGGATATTAAAAACATCACATATAAACAACATTAAAAACTAGATTTTCACCACAGGGGGACTTTAAATCTTCAAATTTTTCAGAGGAAAGAGCCGCCTGAAAAAATGATTAATTTTTGAATCAGACATCTTTAATTTTACTATCGCTCATACTGTACTCAGTCCGATTTGTGAACAAACTGTTCAGTCTAATTTATGAATGAACGATTTTGTGAACAAGTTCAATTAATTCATTGAAAGGTCCAGTTGTAAACAAATTGTTCAGTCTAATTCATGATTGAATTATTTTGTGAACCAGTTCACTCAATTCATTGAAAAGGTCAGATTTGTTAAGAAATTGTAACAAACGTCAAATTGTTCTTTGGTAAGATCCGGCTTCTTCATGAATCAGACACCGCTCAAGCATAAATTTTGTTATAGTTCATAAGGGCTGTGTGATTTGAACAAACCTCTAACCCTCAGCATGCAACTAATTTGTACAATGGACATGAATGACATGATTTTTCTTGGTTATGCGAACGTTCCATTTGATCATTTTGCAAACATAATGTAAACGTTACTTTTGAATGTTCTCTGAACGTTCTGAAACAAGTAGTAACAATTAAAAAAGATGTAAGACGAACATCTAACTAATTGTTTCAGGTAAAAAACGATCCATGAATCATGTATGAATGATGTTTTGCATTGTCGTTTGGTGGCAACATTGATGCAGAAATGAGAGAAATCTCATTAATTCTGTGCAACCTTACAGTTGAAGAGGTATAAACGGATGATATTATGGGCTGTGGCCTCCTCTGTCTCATGGATGTTAAACCTCTGGCTCTCCTCCAGAAAATTCACACGTTCAGGGGGATTTCTCAAGGATTTCCCACAGACTGCAGCCAGCGCTTCTCTCTGTTTGTGCAGAAATGCAGGCGTTCTTCACACTGTCAGGCTGTCTTCACTCTTGGTGGTGTATTTAGTTCGAGGTCTCATTTGCTTTGACATGCTGTATAATTTACACATACTGCTTGTGCATTCCTTCCCATTGTTTTCTTCTCTTTCATTCTCTCCTCTTTCTAACAAATGCCAGTTATTTGCCTGTCACATGTGTCCTTTTTCTTAAGTGCGCATGGTTTACCCCTGTCTAAATGGATTTATACTGCAGCTTTTTGAATTCCTCATTTTGATTGGTTGATAGACATTTTGAGATGTTGATTAATTACCATTCAAGGCAGTACTAGATTGGTATAATTCGCACAGATCCCTTGACATATGTTATACAAATCCAGGCTTTGTTTTGTTGATTGTTCCAGCTGTTTCCCGTTGTTACAATGTACTATATGTCCGAATGCACAGTCCTCAGTAGTCGAAAAGTCCCCGGATGACCTACTTCTGAACGGGATCCATTCTATACGATGGATACTTTACTATCTCATGAGGCCACGGGCAAGGATTTATGAATGGCAGTGAAGTGACGTAACTGATGCTGGTTCACATGATAAAGACAACATGGTGAATGTAGTACATTTGGATTACATTAATACTACACAGTACACACACTCACAGAACATACTTTTTTAGCACTCGCAAAGAAATTACTTATTCAAAATAAGTTCCTATTCAAGAGAGTATGCGATTTTGGACGCAGACAATGATATCGGAGTAATATTTGCAAACTGAATTGAGATTGATCTACTTACTCATATCTGTTTGCATACTGAATTTTGATTGGTCTACTTACTCATATCTGTTTGCATACTGAATTGTGATTGGTCTATTTACTCATCTGTTTGCATACTGAATTTTGATTGGTCTACTTACTCATCTGTTTGCATACTGATTTTTGATTGGTCTACTTACTCATATCTGTTTGCATACTCAATTTTGATTGGTCTTTACTCATATCAGTTTGCATACCGAATTGTGATTGGTCTACTTACATCTCTTTGCATTCTGAATTTTGATTGGTTTGGTCTTCCTTGCATATATTTAGCCATTTATAGTCACTTTCAATAATGTTCCATTGTCAGTTATTTCATTTTCATTCTACTAGATAACAAAATGTAATTTTTTTAAAGAAAGATAGCACAAGCAAAACACTTTATTAAAAAAAAGCTTGTGTAGCAAGCTTTGGTGGTCGTGTCATCTATATCTGTCAAGCAGCTCTAAAGAATACTTCAGGTGTTGGATTGGTTTGGATTGGATTGCATATACTCAGATCATGAATTCAGAGTGAAACTGCTTCATTTATTAAACCACATTCTCTATTGTCACCTGAGCTTGTAGTGCAGACCAAATATTTTTCACAATGCTTACAAAGACCTGTTAAAAGAGCTTGCATCCTTATCTAACCACTGTTGCACTTGTATATGTTTTTTTCCCCCTTTCTTATCTCCCAAGAGGCCTTGCTGCTAAACAGCCATGGCCGTGTAGGAGAGATAGTCAGAGCGGTGCATTCAAGGACAGAGAATTCATAGTGTGTGTGTGTGTGTGTGTGTGTGTGTGTGCTGTGATGATTGTGTTTATGAACTGAGCATCAGCATTACTTCAGGACACCTTGCATGTAATCACCTTATCTTTGCATTCTCAGGAGCAGCAACCAGATCCCTGATGGAGATATATAAGCATACAGAGAGATAGAGAGCATTGAGTGCTCTAGAGAACTAGCAGAGCTGATATTAATTGGAGAAAGAGGCCTCGTTGTTAAAATTAAGTGGCCAATATTAGCATTTATTACATAATTAGCATTGGTCTGAATTCGCTTGAACTGGAAGTAGGGCTGCTATACAATATATAATGCTACAAATGAATGCTTTGAATTTCTGTTCATCAAAGAATCCAGAGCAAATGCATCACGGTTTCCACCAAAATATGAAGCAGCACAACTGTTTTCAACATTTATAATAATCAGAAATGTGTCTTGAGCAGCAAATGATCATATTAGAATGATTTCTGAAGGATCATGAGACACTGAAGACTGGACTAATGATGCTAAAAAATTAAGCTTTGATCACAGGAATAAATTACATTTTACAATACATTCACATAGAAAACAGGTATTTTAAATTGCATAATATTTCACAATATTACAGTTTTTACTGTATTTTTAAACTTTTATTGAACAGTAGTGTATGCTATTATGTAAGGAATAACTAACGACGGACCATTGAATTATTCCGCTTATACTATGGTTACGTTACCACACCTCAAAACATTGTTCAGATGATGTATGTCAGGACGTTTGTCTGTTTTTTGTCCTTAAAACGCTCTCGAAGGGGCTGTTCACACAGAACATTTTTCCATTGGAGCAACAGACATGAATGATGCACAGAATAATGCTGCTCGTGCAGTTATTGTTTCACGGTAGCAACCACATAGTTTCAACAATAAAAACAAACAGAGAACATTAGTAATTGCATAGCTCACAACGCTCCATTGTCCCTGACTTTTGCAGGTGAAAGTGTTATTTAAATTAACATTTTAAAGTATTACAGTATTTATTTTTATTTCATATAGACAGAACTTAAAAACTTGAAAGTACATAATAAATTTTTTTATTATTCGATGGTGAGACCACCAGGAGAAACGTCTCGGTTACGTATGGTAACCCTCGTTCCCTGAAGGAGGGAACGGATAAGTACGTCATGACCAACGAATAAAAATCTCGCTAGAGAGGTCAATCTACTTCGAGTGAAACTAAACAAGCCAATGCACAATTGTGCAATCATTTGCATCAGCTGTTCAGTCACGCAGCATAGGTATATAATGAGCAGAAGGTGCGATTGCACTTCAGTTTTTTGCTGAGGAGCCGAGCCGATGTGGCAGATGTGGAGACGGGATGTACGTCTCCGTTCCCTCCCTCAGGGAACGAGGGTTACCATACTTAACCGAGACGTTCCCTATCACTCGGTCAGTCTCGGCGTACGTCGTGACTAGGCATGTGCCGGTATCAAATTTTCATGCTGCGATTAATTGATTGAGCTTTTATCACAGTATACGGTATTATCACAATTTTAATTGCACAAGAGAAACGGATGGATTGGGGGAATGTAAAAAAAAAAAAACTTGCATCACAATAGGTGTAATTGTGATTGTCAAAACATTTGGTAACTAAACAGAATTTTATTAAGTTTAGTGTTAACATGTTACAATGTTCACATGGTACAATGAGTGGTAGGCTACTGTTTGTATTATTGCTTAACAATTTTCACGATTTCAGTTCAATTCTTGATTTGATTTCAATCTTTTTTCCATACTGACTCATTTGGATAAATATTAGATAGGCTACAGTAGATAGCCTGTATGTTAATTTTTCTCAGGAAAAAACATAATGCTGTAAACATACAGAGAGCACTATCAGCTGGTATTATTAAATGAGGTTTTCATTATAATAACAATTATGTAATCACACAAGTAAAAATATAATAAAAATGTAATATAGTGCACATATTTAGCAAAATACTCCTCTCTATAGCTATTTTTTTCTAGTCAACTAACGTGCTGGTCATTAAATGGCTTTCCTGAGGTAAATGTAACATTCTGTGACAATATTTTTCTCCTGCAGTTTCATTGACCTCTTTCCATGGTTGAAAAACACTGATTGATCAATATTATGTATGAGTTTTGGTAAGTTGTACTGTATCTTTAAATTAAAAGTAACTGATGATCGGTTTACTTGAAATAATGGCGCTACAGTGATCTGTCACGTCACATTTACAAGCGATAAAACGGTATTTGAATTTCTGAATTTCGTAATAAAATGGACAGAACCTGAGACCTGAGAATTTTCTTCATATCAAAAGTAACCTGCTCTGTCTAGTCTGTCGGTGTCAGTGTCCTCTTTGCTCCGCGATTTTTCTCTGCGTAAAAAAATGGATGTGTGGCGTGTGTGAGAGCGTGTGAAAAGTGTCGATTGCGTGAGTCTTGGCAGCCCTGACTTTTAGAAGGGGGATAAATCGTCGGCAGCGTTCCTCCTTCCGCCTTGCTTCTCCGTGTGAGGATTGTTTACATTAGACTACAGTGTACACTCGCATTACCGAATACCGGCACATGTCTAGTCGTGACCGACGAATAGGAATCCCTACCATAGCGCCACAGCTGCTGACCCCATCCAGCGCCCTTGCGAGCCTCTTGCTCCTTCTTGCCTGGAAGGACGATAGGAGAGGGCTTACACAGAGTATATCTGTCACTGTTGTTCCATGGTAACCCATACAGTGAGATTTTTGGATTACACGGGGGCTCTCACTGTAGTGGTGAACTGAATCGCATAGCCGAGCCTGATGGTCCGAATGAGCCAGCGAGATGGACTGGGGATCGCTAACCAGGTTCGGAGAGGGAGGCACGGTTCTCCACGCCAAGTGGAGTTAGGGCACAGTTGCACAGCAACAGTCGGTTCCCCGAAGGAAGTGCGCTCACCGTGATCCTCAGGTCACCCACACTACCGCCTGAAGTAACCCTCGGAGGAGGGTTAGATCGCGGCGGAGGCGCAGGGACTCCGCCCCTTCGCAGGAACAAGAGCCTCAACCATAGCGCCGAGATGGTCATCTTCCCACAATGGGTACATGATAGAGATGTGCGGTTGGCGGTTATAGCCGCGGACTCCGCGTATAAACCGCGGAACGAGCGGATGACTTGACGAAAAAAAATATTTTAATTAAATTCGGGCGGGTGGCGGGCGGTTTCTAGTCTTGCGGCTGTCATCAGCAGCGCCTTGTATCAGCGGATGGCGGGCGGGTGCGGTTTTGAAAATTGGTCAAAAACGTTGGTGCGGATGGATGGCGGATGGATGATGAGTTTCGTGATGCGGTTGCGGATGAAATAATAGCCCATCCGCGCATCTCTAGTACATGACTCATCTATGAACGCTGCCTCAGCGTGTTCAATGCCCAGAAAACAAAAAAGGGAGAGAGAAAGAGAGAGAGATCGATCATGCTGCACCGCTGTATCACCCGCACCAGCCTGGAGAGGTCCCGTTGAGAGCTTGCTCGTCTTGAAAACACTGTTGTAGAGAACACAGCATGGAAGTGCTCGGCTCTAAAGCAAAAAGCTGAAGTGAAATCGCCCCTGCTGCTCATTATATAACCGCGCTGCGTGGCTGAACAGCTGATGCAAAGGATTGCACGCCAATGTGCATTGGCTTGTTTAGTTTCACTCGAAGTAGATTGGCCTCTCTAGCGAGATTCCTATTCGTCGGTCACGACGTACGTAGAGAGTGACCGACTGATAGGGAACTAAAAGACGCAGATATGACAGCTAAACCGTTTGTGTGCAGTGGACAACACAGCAGATTTATAATGACAGAAGTGTCGCATTTATTATTTTAATGGCGAGTAGTTTGTTTAGCCTTCAACATCTGCCTACACTCTATTTTCCACAAAGCATGCCATGTTTACCGGGAAATGGAGGGAGGGCCGAACGCAAACAGCACTTGATTTGACTGTTTGAAGAGGATTTACTGACACTGAGAAGTAAATGAAGTTCTGCTTCTCCTCACACTCAATTCAAGGACTTTTAATTTGGCGTTTCTCTATTTTCCAGAGGAAGTATAAGTTTCTCAATCATAGCTCGTAGGAGACTTAATTGATTTCTCTGCTGTTTCTCCTAATATTCCTTGCTGGGTCCTTCAGACATCATTAAAATATGATTTAATTATTTGATTAATAGAAAGTTCACAAGAGCAGCATATAAATGAAATAAAAATCTTTTGTGACATCATAAATGTCTATAATCCGGCCTTATTGAATAAAAGTATTAATTTCTTTGAAAAAATGTTTGAAACTGCAGTGTATATTTATTTACATGTACAATTTGTATTTTGCAGTGTATTTAGTCATACTTTTTGTATTTTTATATTTTGTCAGTCAATACTGATTCATTTTAGTCCATTTTACATATCATTTTAGTCCATTAAAATAACATTTTAGTTTATGAAAGTGTGAAAAATTATGATAATGTCTCAAACTGTAACATAACATATGTTAACCTAATTTAACATCTATCCAAATATATTAAATCAGAATAAATAACGATATTTTATAAGTTGCTGTGAATTCTTCATGTTTTTTTCATGAAGTCTGTTGTTTCCCCCCATATTTTAGAGACTGCAGTTTTAAAGCACTGCTAAACTCACAATGCAAGTTACAAATACATGCAGGAAGCAAGAAAGAAAGTCCATACGAGTGAACAAATGATGACTCATTCATAGGTGAACTACTTCTTTAATTATATTCCCAGCCTGCCCTTTATGGACAAAACAGCGCTGGAGAACCTGAGAGAGAGGAGGAGAGAATATGCCGACGACAGCCATTATTATAGCCATTATTATTAGCTGCCAATTAAATGCACACAGTGTGAGAGGCTTTTGTTCCTGTGGTTGTGAAGATCCCCCACTGAGCACTGAGGAGCGTTTCTGCGCTCTCACGAGAGAGTGGACTAAACCTGCGCTCAACACTGAACATCTGCAGATGGGATAAAATCCACTCGGTCTCTAATATAAGCATTTGTTTTAAACTGACTTGCACACTCTCTGTTTGCTACAAGCAGCATCAGCAACTTAATGCAGTGTGTGAGGCTTCTGCTAATATAAATTATTAAAAAACAGACCTTTGTTTGAAAAGGTCATGCTAACCTGATGGAAAGACCACCTTAGTATACATTTCTTTGCTGGTCCAGACTAGATTATGCTGGTTAGTGCTTGTTCAGCATAGACGTGATATTTACCACACTCTAAAAAGAAATTCAGGGTCATTGTGTGTCTTTTTTTCCCTATTTTGACGTATGTCTGAGTGTAATGGCTTCTCGAACAAGAACAAATGTAGGGCGAGGCTTGATTTTGTCTTGTAGATTTGATTGGATGGTTGTGGTTTGCTATTGGTTGATCTCATGTGAGTGACAGGTTGCCAGTAAACGCCAGTAAACGCATCATCAGTGAAGAGACGTTCAGACATTCCTCAAATCATGTGTCAGATACAGTAATGTTGTTTCTTTTGTACGGTATGAAGGCTTGTTTAATGAACAGCCGTGCACACTGGTCACTTTCTGAAGAGCGATCTTTCTTGGCGTTCCAACAGGAAGTGTTCAGATCCAACGGTTGGCACGGCCATCATGAGCCCTCCTGCCAGCCTTGCCCACCTGCTCCAGTGTTCAGCCTGAATCCAAAAGAAACGAAGAAGACCAGAGCTGTGTTTTATTCAGAACTGAATTGTGAATACTTGAATTGTGTTAGCAAACCAAGAGCGAGAGAGAGTTGCCTACTTTTATTTTATCGAATTATATATTTATAGAATAACATTTATTTTTTAAACAAATTTTAAATGTATAATTTATTTTTATTTTAAATAAGCCATATATATATACCAAATATATTTACTAATAATAGTTAATAAATGACTAAAAGTAGCCAAATATATTTATATTTATTTATTTTTCCTTTTTTAAAAAAAATAAGTTATTTTTTTTAAATTAGCCATATGTATGTATATATGTATATGTATATGTATGTATATATATATATATATATATATACATATATAAAATAAAATCTACATTTTTATATACATTTATTTATTTTATGCATTCATTTATTTATTTTTACATTTATTTATTTATTTATTTATTATTAGGTATCTGTTCAGTGTGGTGGAGAGTGCAGTGTGCTGCTACTTGACAAAATGTATCTGTTCTGATAGCTGTTAATGTATTTAAAATACTAACTTAAATCAGAGAAATGTGTCTAATTAGCTGAAAAAGGAATTGAAGGATTAAAAAGCGTCTGCTAAATGAATAAATGTACATGATGTCTAAATTAAAGATGTTCTGTAGTTATTTATGTTTTGTTAGAGCTAATAGGATTAATGCTTGTGTGACTGCAAGTCAGAAATTCCTCTTCCTGTCATTTCAGTTCAACATCCTGTTTGCTGTGGCCAGTTCAGTTCAAATTCACACTCATGAACGTTGTTAAAATCTGAAGCTTTGTGCTCAGAGTCTGTGGTCATCAACGGCCTGTTGCATCCTCCATCTCAGCTCTCCAGACAGTCTACTTTTATTTTATATGTTCCTCTCTCAGTCTGATCTCTTTCTGTTCTCATTTCATGCTGAGCAGACAGTTTCTTTCTGCCTGCTCACGATGTGGGGAGTGTTGCAATCGTAAATATTGATGTAATTGTGGAGTACATCATAGTTGTCATTGGGTAACTCTTGAGATTGACCCGTTTTGTATTCTGGGCGGGATGGGGTTAGGGTCTTTTATTGTCCTGTGAATATGGCCAAAGAGTTTAAGGGGGAGTGGACTGACATAATTGGTGTGAAGTGGTACTTTCGTGTGCGCTGTACTCTTAGGGACAAAGCTGTTGTTGGATATTGAATGGAAACGCTGACAGTAGTGTGGGTGAGTTGATGGGATTTTCATCATGTTGACCTGTGGGAAGAGAACTGGCTATTTTGAACCCACACAGAAAATTATGAGCAAACTGAATATATGTACCAAAGTTAAATGATGCAAAAAGAAGAAAATCATAGACTTGGAGAAAAAAAAAATCATATTAATAATGCAGCTCATGCAATTCATGCATTATGGCAAGATTTCAGAGAGTAACAACCTACATTTTTGTCTTTTCCTCCCTCAAAGATATTGTATGACTTCAGATGAGGTTTTTATAATGCTTTTGTTTAACTTTTTTGAATGGTTACTGCCAGTACAAAGCATTCAGACAAAGCATACACAAAGGTTTGTGGTCAGAAAGATTACAAAATAATGAATTAGTACACGAACGCCTGGAGGTGATCAAATGTCAGTTTAAAGACATTTATATTAGAAAATATTTCTATTTTCTATTTCAAATAAATGCTTTGAACGTTCTATAAATATTAAATAATAAATGTAAAAATACATATGAAAAGAATATGAAGCAGCACAGCTGTTTTCAACATTGATAATAATCAGAAATGATTCTTGAGCATCAAATGATCATATTAGAGTGATTTCTGAAGGATCATGTGACACTGAAGACTAAATTCAGCTTTGATCACAGGAATAAATTACATTT
The DNA here is from genome assembly GCF_051911475.1 of Siphateles boraxobius. Taxonomy (NCBI): domain Eukaryota; kingdom Metazoa; phylum Chordata; class Actinopteri; order Cypriniformes; family Leuciscidae; genus Siphateles; species Siphateles boraxobius. Next base: position 33,484,789 of record NW_027509193.1, read on the forward strand.
TAGAATAGAAAACAGCTACTTTAAATTGTAATAATATTTCACAATATTACTTTTTTTCAAAACAGTAATAACAAATACATGCTGCTTTGATGAGTATAAGAGAGTTCTTTCAAAATATATTGAAAAAATCTTTCTGATCCCAAAACGGTCTATGTTTTAATTACTTTATTGTTGATAAACTTTGCATTGAAGTAAAATGACCATTCCAAAAGACCTGTTTTTCTTTGCTTCCACACATGATTTGACATTTAAAAAAAACAGTGAACACAGGTCATTTGCTCTGTAATGTACGGTATATGAATAATTCAAATAATATTCATTAATATACAATTTTTAAGTGTCAGAATTAGCTGTGATATGAAAAAAAAAAACTATTTTATTTATTTGTGTTGTTCCAGCAGCTTAATTGGTGTCTATAGGATTTGGCACCCTATGCATGCAGAAAGTTGCTGTTTAGAAATGCCGATTCAGTGAGACACTTTCCGTACACGTACACAGTGTTTATCGAAAGCTTCGCTCCTGAGGGAAAGCCTAAAAAAGGCCCATGTATCTGTCCGAGGAGGAGGAGGTATTTGAAGGCACAGACGAGTGATTGATGGGGCTAAGCCGAGACTTGCCCCAAATTCAATACGATCGATCGGTCTGTTACTTGGCTGTCAGAGCAGCGTCGCGTTAAGCGCCTCACCTTGTGAGTGAGCGAGTGATCCGGAGCATCCGTTTGGGATAAATTACTTGCCATGTTGGAAACCTTTGAATAGCCCTGCAATTCATCTTGACATTACTAAAGGAACGACAACTGAACGCAGTTGCTCAAGTCAAAGTGTTCTTTGTAAACTATTGTATACTCCTGTAATCTGATGTGCTTTTGTTGATATTCAAAGATAAAGGACATTGAATATTCAAAAGTAACGTTCCCATGATGTTTGCAGATTGATAAAAAAGCAATGTTCCCTTAACGTTCGCATAACCAAAAAAAAAAAAAAAACATTATAAAAACATTTTAAAAACTGGACGTTTTGAGCATTCATAGAAAACATTTTGATAGCTTAACCAGTAGCCATATCACCCTGTAGCCCAAGACTGGTTGCCCAATGAAGCTAAGCAGGGTTGAGCCTGGTCAGTACCTGGATGGGAGACCTCCTGGCAAAACTAGGTAGCTGCTGGAAGAGGTGTTAGTGAAGCCAGTAGGGGGTGCTCACCCTGTGGTCTGTGTGGGTCCTAATACCCCAGTATAGTGATGGGGACACTATACTGTCAAAGAGCACCATCCTTCGGATGAGACGTTAAACCGAGGTCCCGACTCTCTGTGGTCATTAAAAATCCCAGGATGTCCTTTGGAAAAAAATAGTAGGGGTTTAACCCTGGCATCCTTGGCCAAATTTGCCTCCTAATCATCCCCATACATACTGATTGGCTTCATCGCTCCATATCCACCAGCTTATCACCAATAAGCTGGTGTGGGCGTTCTGGCGCAATATGGCTGCTGTCGCATCATCCAGGTGGATGCTGTACATTGGTGGTGGTTTAGGAGATTCCCCCCTCTATGTAAAGCACTTTGAGTACCCAGAAAAGCGCTATATAAATGTAACAAATTATTATTATTAATAATGGGAACGCCGTTTTTTTAGCCGATTTCAACCCGCTTTGTATTGTTACAGTGTCGGTAGTATATGTAAATTAACAAAGTTTACTCGTTCTCCATGTCACCTGAACAGAGAAAAATCATGTTTATTTGTTAGCAAAAGTCCAGGCAGATTGTACTTCCGCATTTTTGTATCCCCGCCCACAGACAGTCGGATCGGCAGAGGGTTATTAACAGAACAGTTATTGTAAGGGTAGGTTTATCACTGAAAATTGTATTGTACTTTGTCTACTCTTTAAACAGCATTATGGTAAAAATGGAAGACTATGTAACAGGTTTCTCACCTGTGCCTTTGTTTCGACAAAACTGAAGGAATGGCAGTCCTCCATTTTCCTCCATTTGGCCTCCATTTGTGCGTGGTCTTCCAGTTTGAAGTTGACTACAAACACAACATGCTGGATCCTTGACTGGAAACCGAAAGTAACTCATTCCTGATAAACTTTTACTCTTTGAATTTTTGTACCCGGAAACATTAAAAGTCAACACCATTGTAAGTTTAAGTATTTCCTACTAAAGAAAGGTGGTATTTGACTCTGGTAAGCGTATCTATAGCAGACTGGTGGAAGTGGCTTTTGACGGCAAAATGCCCAGTGCATTATTGGTGTTGAAGCCTTTCTACCTATTTGGCAAATGGGAAGACAACAGCCTTGTTTTCTCTGTTTTCTCTAGCCAGGTAGCACAGATTCCAAGTTTTTATGCCTTTTAAACCTTCATAATATATTTCCAAGTCTCTTGTGATGGTACATCGACTTACAATAGGTTGAATGACACGTCTGCCATAGCCTGACGGGGTCTGTAGCGTTTTTAATCGTACTTTTAAACTTCGGGTTTCGGGTAGTTACCGGCGAACAAAGAGAACTACAAAATTCGACTGCTTTACGGCATATACGTCACTTCCACCACCACCGCCACTTCCTTAAAATCGGACGTGCGAGCCAAATGTTATAGTCATGGCCGAAGCAGCACAGAAAAACAAGAAATTAAAGGTTTTATCGGAGCAAAGCAAAAAGAGAAAAAGAGAAAGTGATTGCGTTAAAGGCAGAACGAGGATCAACATTGGGCCAGCGTTTTCTCGCTGATGTGAGCTGAAGGAGGAGGCGGGGTGCCCGACCGATGCGGACTTGGCTGTCATGCTTTTGGACTAGTAGGTATATTGCTTGCATACTATCTCTTTGTTTTTTTTTTGTCTGCCTGACTATGTTACGGAAGCTATCTTATCCTCCGTTTATCTTCATGAATCAAGTAATGATAGTAGAGTAGCAAATTATCAATCTGGTAGCTAGTAAACGATATTCTAGTTTTTGATGGTTAGCTATCGCTAGCATTCTCGTTCTGATTTGAACTTTGCAATCGATGAAATGCAAATAGCAAATGTTTGACCTAAAAAGTGTACTCTACATGTACAAAGAAAAAAATCTAATGAAAGCCTATGTCTAAACGGCGTGTACAAGTTTGGTAGGGGCTACATTCTTGCAAGTAAATATATAAGATGTACAAAATCATATTTTAGGATACCTAACATGTCTGCGATATTTGTTTATTTGTCTTGCCTCAAGCTATAATGCAAATCGATTTGTAAAATTTGCAGATTCATTTATGGTAGCTTGATATTATAGTATTGACGATATATGGTTATTATCTACAACTCAAAGATTGCATTGAAGTATCATATAGATTCAGTAAAACGGTAACCAATAGACTAGGCTACTATAATGACGCTGGCTTGTAAACGTGATCATCGCGATCATTTGTCGTTAGAAAAAAAATAAAACCCATGAATTTATTTTCATATGACATGCTGAAATATATGCCACTGTACCTGGGATGAAGACATTTCACACGCGACGCAAGCAGAACACCTGCATGTGACCTCCTCCTACAGTGTTCAGGGCTATCATGGTTGTCAACAAATGCACGTGCATGTAGAATGACAGAGTTTACGACAGTAGTAGAGGACAATTCTGTTTCCCAACTGTAGGGGGACCCCGAGAGCAAAAGTTACCTGGTGTTACTTTAAGTTCAACAATGTAAGCTTGGCCTGTGATCTCGATTCAAACACCCACGCAATCTTATTCCTAAATGACAATGATACGGCTATGTCTATTTAACCTTTGACAAGTACGATCACAGTGAACATTCAAATCTGTGTTGGCGCTTCCGCTGATCCAGAGAGAGCAGTTGTCATGTATAGGTATGAAACGCCTTCACAGTGTCTTTATTTATGTTATAGTAATTCAAATATCACGGAAGTACTGGTATAAAAGAGATCAAAATAGAGTAAATCACCTTTTGCATGTCACTTGAAGGTTCAAATAACGATTGTATCTATTGTATCATTATACCAGTAGATGGCGACAAGATTCATTCAAAAATACTGATTCATAATGATTTTTAAACCAAAATAATCGTGATTCTCATTTTATCCAGAGTCCTACAGCCCTAGCTTTAGGTAACAATAATGATGGAAAGTCTTTTGCACCGGAAAAGCTGTCTATCCAATCTGTTTAAACATTCATTGTATGCATAATAAAATCATGCTTTAAGAAAGTTAATTGGTTAGCTTTGATTTCTTGTTTCTGAAATAGTGGGCTACATGAAAATTGAATGATAGTAAAGAGCATCTTCTGTGGCTGTCTGACTGTGGAAGGCTTTGTCTTCTCTTAGTCAGGCTCTGGCATTTGGCTCATTTGTCAGTAGCATTGAAACTATGAATCATAAAACAGTCTCATTTAATGATAAAAGATGACTGGCAACAGCAGGCAGTGACAGCAGGGTGTGATTCAGAAACATGGTTGTTGCTAATTCATTCTGAGCTGTCGCTCCATGTCTTCTGAGGGAATATTCCTCATGCTCAATTAATCAGAGCGCTGATGAGAAGCAAAAATACTGCATCAGGAGGACAGAGCTAACTTTAAAGCCACTTTCCACAGTTTTCCATAGTTCACCTTAAAAAAAAATGTTTTGTCCTTTCTAAACCTGCATGATTTTCACATTATTTAAGTTACATACAGCTCATGCATTGTATTTCCAACTATTATAACAATTTAGTGTGAACATATAAGGATCTACCGCCTGCAGTTGATTTTGATATTCTAGGTATTATCAGCTGGCCAGAATTTTGAGATAGCAATAGACGTGAAGGACTATAATGCGTTAAGAGCTCGCTCACGTACTGAAGAGCTAAACCATGTAGTGCTTTGTAAGTAATTAGCAAGATTTAAACATTTATATGATGTTTAATAGGGAGCCCATGCAGTGTTGACAGAAGCGGGCTAATATGGTCATACTTCCTTGTTTAGTAAGAACTCTAGCGGCTGCATTTTAGACCAGATGGAGTTTGTTTATTATGCATGCAGGGCAACCACCCAGGAGAGCATTACAATAATCTTGCTATGAACTAAATGTTCCGCATTTGTCATTGAGACCATATGTTGTAGTTTAGGTATATTTTTAAGATGGAAGAATGCGGTTTTACAGTTGCTGGAAATGTGGCTTTTAAATTAAAGATTGGTATCAAAGAGCACACCCAGGTTCCTAACCGACGACGAAGACTTGACAGAGCAGCCATCAAGTGTTAGACAATATTCTAGGTTAATACGTGCAGAGGTTTTTAGTCTACTATTAGAATCTTTATTTTTTCAGAATTGAGTTGTAAGAAATTACTAGTCATCCAGTTTTTTATAACAGCTATGTGTTCCGTTAATTTTGTGAATTGGAAAGTTTCGCCGGGGCGCAAAGAAATAGACAGTTGAGTATCATCAGTATAGCAGTGAAAACTAATGCCATGCTTCCTTATGATATCTCCCAAGGGTAGCATGTACAGAGTGAAAGGCAACGGTCCTAGTACTGAGCCTTAAGGTACTCCATACTTAACTTGTGATCGATAAGACATCTCTTCATTTACTGCTACAAACTGATAATGGTCAGATAAGTATGATTTAAACCATGTCAATACAATTCCACTAATGGCAACATCATTTTCGAGTCTATTCAAAATAATGTTGTGGTCGATGGTATTAAATGCAGCACTAAGATCAAGTAACACTAATAGAGAGATACAACCACGATCGGATGGTAAGAGCATATCATTTGTAACTCTAATGAGAGCAGTCTCAGTACTATGACACAGTCTAAATCCTAACTGGAAATCCTTGCAGATGCAATTTCTTTCTAAGTAGGAACCTAGTTGTGAGGATACTGCCTTTTCTAATTTCTTTGACAGAAAAGGTTGATTCGAGATTAGGTAATTGACTAATTCTCTAGGTTAAGTTTTTCTTATAAGTTAAGAACCAGACCATTTAGCTCTATAAGGTGTGTAACATACTATGTCCCCCCATTTTCCAGATTGTTTTTACATCCCCGGTTGAGTGTTAATATAGTAATCATTATAGATTAAATGAAGTATATTGCACCACATTTTTATTATCATTAAAGATCAAAGAATCATTACCTTTGCCTTCATGCTTCATGTCATGCTGCCTGTAATTTGCTGAACGATTTTACTGTTAATCAGTATATTGAATCAGTACATTGTGCAGCCCTTCTGTATTCAGTACTTATGGACTCCCATTGTGAGCACCTGCTGTCAGGCATATGCAGTAAAAGCACTTGATGGCCCTCGTTTCTGTTTCTCCTCTTGCTCTGAGATTAAGCTCTTTTATTGAGCTAGGTGTGAATTGACTGTCTTGTCGGCTCAGGGTTTGGAGTACGTCTGGAGATGTGACCCACTTGTCTTCTCTGCTCTGACTGTTTTAATTATGTGCCAGTTTTTTTTGTGGGAGGTGAGGCTTTATTGTCTGTTAATTACATTGAAGATGGATCTTATATGTTCCTCACACTCATAATTGCTTTTTTATCCTACGTTCATGCTTGAGTGGCAGGGTATAAATTATAGAGCTGATGGAGTAAATCTCAGGAAGAAATGTCCAGGTCATTTTTCGCCCCATACTTTAATTGCGTTAAGAAAATGAAGCCTATTTTTTATTGTTTTGTATAGTGATTATAGAAAATGTTTTTATGGCAAAAAACGGCTCAGACATTTCTTGACAGCTTCAAGAGAGTCTCATGCATGTTTAAGATGTGTGTGTGCTTCTGCTAGTGTGACGGAAGCTCTGGCCTTGTCAATCATTCAAAGTCAAGCATTTCTTTGTAGCTTATACACAGCAGTGTGATCCTGAGAGAAGAGGAAAGCTGCTCACAGTTCCTGTGGTTTTGATCGCTTTGGTGAAAAAACGACACATTAGTGGTTCTTAGTGTTTTTCTGATCTTTGACCTTTTTTAAAATAGCCTCTGTATATGACAAACGCTCAAAGTATCTAAGATACTGAGCGACTGAAAGTTAATGCTTGGTTTGACATTTTTCCAAAGATAAATTTTTCCGTACAGAATATATATATATACACTCACCTAAAGGATTATTAGGAACACCATACTAATACTGTGTTCGACCCCTTTTCGCCTTTAGAACTGCGTTAATTCTACGTGGCATTGATTCAACAAGGTGCTGAAAGCATTCTTTAGAAATGTTGGCCCATATTGATAGGATAGCATCTTGCAGTTGATGGAGATTTGTGGGACGCACATCCAGGGCACGAAGTTCCCGTTCCACCACATCCCAAAGATGCTCTATTGGGTTTAGATCTGGTGACTGTGGGGGCCATTTTAGTACAGTGAACTCATTGTCATGTTCAAGAAACCAATTTGAAATGATTCGAGCTTTGTGACATGGTGCATTATCCTGCTGGAAGTAGCCATCAGAGGATGGCCATAAAGGGATGGACATGGTCAGAAGGGGCCTAAAGTGTGCCAAGAAAACATCCCACACCATTACACCACCACCACCACCACCAGCCTGCACAGTGGTAACAAGGCATGATGGATCCATGTTCTCATTCTGTTTACGCCAAATTCTGACTCTGAGAATCGAGACTCATTGGCAACATTTTTCCAGTCTTCAACTGTCCAATTTTGGTAAACTCTTGCAAATTATAGCCTCTTTTTCCTATTTGTAGTGGAGATGAATGGTACCCAGTGGGGTCTTCTGCTGTTGTAGCCCATCCGCCTCAAGGTTGTGCGTGTTGTGGTTTCACAAATGCTTTGCTGCATACCTCGGTTGTAACGAGTGGTTATTTCAGTCAAAGTTGCTCTTCTATCAGCTTGAATCAGTCGGGCTCTGACCTCTAGCATCAACAAGGCATTTTCGCCCACAGGACTGTCGCATACTGGATGTTTTTCCCTTTTCACACTATTCTTTGTAAACCCTAGAAATGGTTGTGCGTGAAAATCCAAGTAACTGAGCAGATTGTGAAATACTCAGACCGGCCCGTCTGGCACCAACAACCATGCCACGCTCAAAATTGCTCAAATAACCTTTCTTTCCCATTCTGACATTCAGTTTGGAGTTCAGGAGATTGTCTTGACCAGGACCACACCCCTAAATGCATTGAAGCAATTGCCATGTGATTGGTTGATTAGATAATTAAATTAATGAGAATTTGAACAGGTGTTCCTAATAATCCTTTAGGTGAGTGTATATACAGTACACACACACACACCACACACATACATATATAAATATATATAATATATAAATGTGTGTGTGTGTGTGTGTGTGTGTGTGTGTGTGTGTGTGTGTGTGTGTGTGTGTGTGTGTGTGTGTGTGTGTGTGTGTGTGTGTATATCAGGCTTATTCTATAAATGATATTAGTTTGTAGTTTGAACTACTTGTACAGATTACATTAACAGGAAATATTTCCCCCAGCAACGAATGTTAAAAGCTCTAGTCACAGAACAAATAATTAAGTTTGATTTATTGTAATTGTAATTTTGTGGAACATGATAGAACATGACTCCATTTCCCAGAATTACTTTAGTAAATCTTTAGAAAAAAAACAACAATTTGAGGTGGACATTTCCAATTCTGAAATTATGAATTTTGCACAAGCCTGATATACACACACACACACACACACACACACACACACACACACACACACACACACACACACACACACACACACACACACACACACACACACAAACACAAACACACACACACACACACACACACAAGATGGATCTTATGTGTGTGTGTGTGTGTGTGTGTTTGTGTTTGTGTGTGTATATATATATATATATAAGTGTGTGTGTGTGTGTGTGTGTGTGTGTGTGTGTGTGTGTGTGTGTGTGTGTGTGTGTGTGTGTGTGTGTGTGTGTGTGTGTGTATATCAGGCTTGTGCAAAATTCAGAATTTCAGAATTGGAAATGTCCACCTCAAATTGTTGTTTTTTTTCTAAAGATTTACTAAAGTAATTCTGGGAAATGGAGTCATGTTCTATCATGTTCCACAAAATTACAATTACAATAAATCAAACTTAATTATTTGTTCTGTGACAAGAGCTTTTAACATTCGTTGCTGGGGGAAATATTTCCTGTTAATGTAATCTGTACAAGTAGTTCAAACTACAAACTAATATAATTTATAGAATATGTAATGCAATCATATCTGACATATACTGTAAAGCTTCATTGTTAAACACTTCACTTAAAATATCTATATGAATTTCTTACAATTTGTTTTGAATTGCAATTCTGCTTCCTTTAATTCAAATTCGGATTGTAATTCTAGATCCTGTTTTTGACATCAATTCAAATTCAGTTCAAAATCAAGAATTGAATTGGAATTCAGGAGTCATTCTCAATTCAATTCTTAATTGTGCACAAGCCTGATATATATGTATATAATCCCCCCCCTAAAATAATCATATTTTGTTGCTTAGCAGCCTGAAATGAAGACGGACACAGTTTTTGTTTTATCCAGCTGTATTTACTCAGTGCAACTTATAACATCCAAGTGAAATATAACACCAACATGTCAAAAAAACAACAACAAAAAAACAGAATAACAGAGTTGGAAAAAGCATCACCCCCATGTGTCAGTATTTTGTTGAACCACCTTTTGCTTTCTTGCACCTTTTAATTACAGTCTTTAAGGCCCGTTCACACCAAGTGATAAAGATATAGTTCTAAAAATCGTTCTCAATATTAAAGAATAGCAGAGTTCACACCACAGCTATATAATGGCACAGAGAAACGATATCGTTGTACTCCCTTTTAGAACATTTTTATCCAGCCGATGAACAATAAAAACAATGACAGCCATCCAGAATCCATCCATTAAAGTGTCAGACAAGCATGGGCTTAGACTAAACAGAACGATATTGTCCACTTTTGTGTACACTTTCTTTATAGTTATTGTCCTTGGTGTGAACGAGCCTTGTCTGTTGGGATATGTCTCTACTAACTTTGCTCATCTAGACTTTGCAATATTTGCCCACTCAGTTACATTTGATGGTGACCGTTTGTGGACTGCAGTCTTCAAGTCATTCCACAGATTTTCAATGGGGTTCAAGTCTGGCCATGCAAGGACATTCACCTTTTTCTCCTTCAACCACTGTGTGCTCAGTTTTGCTGTGTGCTTTGGGTCATTGTCATGTTGGAAGGTAAACCACCTTCCCATTGACAACTTTCTGGCAGAGGGGATTTTCATTTATCCTGACAAGTTCTCCAGTGAAACACCCACATAACAGCATATTACCACCTCCATGCTTTACTGCAGGAATGGTGTTATTTGGATGGTGAGCTGTATTGGATTTGTGCCAGACATATTGTTTAGCGTTGAGGCCAAATAATTCAATTTTAGTCTCATCTGACCACAACTTTGTCCTCTGCTGACACCTTTTTCCATGTGGCCTCAGAATCAATGGCCTCTGTTTTGGCAAAGCTCAGTCGTGACTGGATGTGACCTTTCTTGAGGAGTGGCTTTTTTCTTGCAACCTTCACAGACAAGCCACATTTGTGGAGAATTTGTGATATTGTTGTCACATTATGACCACTCTTTGTCATAAATTCCTGCAACTGCTTCAGAATTGCTTTAGGCCTCTTGGTAGCCTCTCTGGCCAGTTTCCTCCTGGCTCTCTCATCCAGGGACATCAAGGACTGAAATGCTCCAGGAAAGCTCTTTTCATGCTGAGCTCATCAAAATGACCACAGCTGATCACAGTTGAAAGTCATATGGCTGTGTTTGCCATTGAGAAGGTGATTAGCTACAACTGATTTAGGAGGGGGTTGTTCCTTTTTCCAACTCATTGATTCTGTTTTTTAATTATTATTATTTTTTAATTAGCATGGGTTTATTTTTTACATTTATCATGGGTAATGTAATTTTTCCAGCATTAATTCTGCTGTTAAACATGATTATTTTAAAAGTAGCAATAATGTAGGCTAATGGCTTCAACAGAAGCAAATACTATCGATTAACACACTTATAGCTAACAGTATGGCCGTCTTTAATCGTTTATAAGTTAAGAACCCGACTGTTTCACTCTATATGTCCCCCTCATTTTCCATGTTTTTACACCCCCGGTTGAGTTAATATAGTAATCATCCCTCGGTTTCATAGACAAGGCTTAAGCTTAGTCCCAAACTAAACTGCATGTTTGAACTCTCCGAGAGCAACTTGCACTGACATATCTTACAATATATCAATGCCAATGTTTTGCCTCAAGATTCACACCAGTTAAGGTTTTTTTTTTCTAAGGCATGTTCATAAAAGCTACTTAAATGTACTAACTGAACTAAGGCCTAATCCTGGGTTAATCTAAGCCCTGTCTGTGAAACCAGGCCATAATAGATTAAAGTAAGTATTTTGCACCACATTGTTTATGGCCATTATCAGATCAATGAACCTTTGCCTTTATGCTTTATGCCTTTTTGCTGAATTATGGGATTTTACTGTTAATCAGTATATTGTATCAGTAAATTGTGAAGCCCATCTATTTTGGAAAAGTAACACTATTATAATGTATCTAAAAATCCATATTTTCCTCCCAGGTTTTTTATTCCAGGTCATCATCTTGGTGAAGTGGCTAAACAGAAATCCCTGTTTTTGAACCTCATTAAATATTCATGAAGTTTTTATAACATTTTATGCCAGGCCCCATATGGAGCCACACAGTGACTTTTATGCCAGATCTGTTCATCCACGCCAGCTCATGTATCTCCTGCCAGGCAGAACGCCTCTGTCCGCTGACAGGTGCATTACGTGCCTGAGGAAGGGAACACAGACGCTTAGTCGAAACATTGATATCGGCCCAGATGTTTTTAGTTGCTCTGCTGTCAGCCGAAGCTATCTGGCAGTATTTTAGTGTAAAGTGACTCTTTTAGTTGTGGCTATAAAACACTTGACCTCTCACAGTCGATGTTTCTCATATATTCCTCCACCATCAAGCTTCCATGTGGATTTTATTTGTATCTCCAGCTTCTTTCAGAAATTTGATTAATATTTTTATTTTAGGCGCGTTGCATGACTCTCAAGAACACCTTACAATCAACATTAAATAACAAATGATCTTCATTACAACCTGGACACACTGGATACAAAAACAATCACATGCCTTCATTAGGTGTTTGTGTTTCACTGAGGGACTATGAGGATGTGTCATCATTGCAGCGCCTGTAGATTGATTTTACCTTCTCAGTCGATTCGAATGTCTGATTGCTTCAGAGTCAGACTGATGAATGGAGAATTCAACATAAATTATAACTGAAAATAATGCCTTCTTTATTTACCCTAATGAAAACAGCATAAGGTACTATTAGATGCCATTCTGGTTTGAAATGGTCAAGGTGGTCTGGTTAGCTGGTTTTAGTGTGGTATTTGACCAGCTTTTTAACCAAGTCTTTGTTGTACTGACCTCGTATTTCCATACCAAATCATGTGGTGTTTGTGTTGGCTGTATTTCATCAAGCTCAACTATTTAACCATATAAATGGGCATTTAACCCAATAAATTGTTATTGTTTAAAAAAAAGTGTTTTATTTTATTTTGTTTTTATTTTATTATTTATTTTATTTTATTTTGAAAAAATATATAGAAAAATAAATCATACATATATATTGCAATCTGGAAATGTAGTCTGTGTCGTGACAAAAAGTGGACAGTGTGCACTTGAAAGAAGCTACTGTGTGTTGCTGTAAGTATCTCTCTTCACACACCATGTGTTTGCTCTGAATTGATTGATGAATCAATTTGAGTGCTGTCAACACAGGTCAGTGTACTATGAACCAAAGTGATATGGACAAACACTCCTGGGACTTGATGGTCGCTGTGTGTGTGTGTGTGTCCTCTACAGGTCTGAAGACGTTTCTGATATCCGGGAGGAAGGTGAAGCACACGCAGTGGAGCTGTCCTCCGTCTGCTCTGGTGAAGAGTGAGCTCAGAAAGTCTCTCAGCGTCACGTCCTTCAGTCCTGACGTCACATCCTCAGCCTGCGCTGTGACCCCGGGCCCGGACACAGCTACGGTCAGTGGGACAGACAGGCACTCAGTTAGGCCACTTACACCAACGTTCTTGATCCTACACAATTATAAGTGATGTTTTAATGTGCAACCTCATAATCACGTCGCAGCTCATTGATTTAGTCCCCACTGTCAATGACAATATTCAGCGCCCCCCCAAGATATTTATGGTACTTCTGCTGTAATGAGTAAACTTTTTTTATTTACAGAAAACTGGAGGAAATATATTAAAGTTATGACATAATAATTATTTATTATACTTTTAATTTATTAAATTAAATTTGGTATTAGTACCAATTTAATATGGTACAGAGTTAATTAAATAAAATAAAACAAGAAACACCATTTTAGTTTCTTTTAATAATTGTTTTGTCTTTTTTTTTTAAGCCATCTAGAGGTCTCTTGGATTTTTTCTGAGGCCTCTAATGGACTTCGGGCCCCTGGTTGAGAACCACTGATTTAGTTTATAGTGACCATTGGTAGTGTCTAATTGTCTGTTCACGATACATTGAGTAGGCAACTAGAGAGCTGATGGTAATCTAAGTTAATAAATACAGTCCTGGGGCCTGATGTATAAACGTTGCGTTTACGCACAAAATGGGCATAGAAATATGCGTACACATTTTTCCACGCACATATCGGGATTTATAAAAAATAAACCTGGCGTAAATAAGTGCGCACCGTAAGGATGCTCTTGACCGTGCGTACGCACTCTTTTAGAAGAGTATGTGTTTTGGCGACACCGATGGTGAGCTGGAGTTAAATGTCTTTTTGGTCACTTTTAGACAGAAAATCTAAAGAAAATTATGCATATATAGAAAGATAATACAAATATAATTTCACAAACCAAGCCTATCACATGAAGCAAACATCCATCCCTTCTTAAATGTCCGTGCCAGCGAGCGCGTTTGGCTGTTTAGTGAAACTGACGCATAGCATAACGCATCTAAAACCGTAAATCTCCATTATAAGTCCTAATCATAAATACAGTGCATGTTCACAATAACAGTTTAAATAAATAAAACAATGATTTAAACTTTGTTTTACTTCTGTTGTAAAGATTTAGATTAAATATGCCATTCTGATTAATGTGGTTAAAGACTTAAATTACATGAAATCATTACTGAGAAGTTACAACATTTATTATATTCAATAAATAGAAATATTTGTTGTGGATGCAATACTTTCGAACACCTTTCCTCTTGCATGCTGTGTTTTAATGTTTTAACTAAAGAGATAATTGCTTATCATGATAATAGCAGATTGTCTGAGAAAATGGTTTCGTGCAAATAATGCACAACAAGGTCTATCTGTTTCCATTAAAAACATAAATCAATTAAAAATACTCTTTGGCCAGTGGAAAAGATTAGAAAAACTTTCTCCGAAATGTATTCTATACTATTTGATTTATTTATTCAAAAACAAGGCAAGGATAGGCTAATAGTTTTTATTAATGTAACTAATGTGACAGCACATCCGCATTTCATATTTTCCTAATGTTTGTACCGTTAAACATGTCATCACGTGGATGAATAATCATATGCAAATGATATGCAAATGAGGATATGCATAATAAAACTAGGCGTTGTAAGCTCCATATATGGTTGTTTCGGGGAGGAGACGCATTTGCGGACAATCTTCCGCTAACTGGGATTTATAAAGTGAATTCTGCGCAGGTTCTGGCGTACGCACGGTTTTATAAGTCTGAATATTTTTTTGCGTACGACATTTTTAGCTCTCTGGCGCACGTACACTTTTAGTAAGGATCCTACGCACAGTTTTATAAATGAGGCCCCTGGTCAGAATTATTTGCCGGCTTGGTAAATACTATCAAAGATGGCTGTAAAAAATAATCTGCATTGTTAATCCTTTTGATATTTTATTTAAAAAAAATTCAATATCTAACCTTTTATTGAAGTAAAAGAATTGAAAGTGGGGGGAAAATCACATTATGAAATAAATGTTTTTCTCCAAAACACATTGGGAACAATTATTTGCCCCCTTTTATTAAATACTTTTTGCAACCTCTTTTTTCCAAGATAACAGCTTTACAGATTTAACACAGTCTACAGCAGAGTATTTCATTTTACACATGGGTACTTTTTTATCCCTGTATGAACCAAACCCATATTAAGTGTTTGCTGCCAAAAAGCTCTTTTTTTTGTTTGTTTAATCTGTCTGGATAAAAAAGTACCCCATGTGTAAAATGAAATACTCTGCTTTATCTTTAATGCTGTGGGCCTAATTTTCTGCCAGAGGTCCTGGACTTCTTGTTCACATTCATGGCGTCATGGATTCGATCAAATACCAACAGATAAAAAAATCAAAACCTGACAGCCTCTGCTAGAAATCTTATAACGGGCCGTGTTCGGATCTTCCAAGAGGACAGTGATCCAAAAACAAACATCAAAATCAAAACAAAAATGGGTCACTGAGCACAAAACCAAGCTTCTGCAATGACCGTCCCAGTCCCCTAAACTGAACCCTATAGAAGATGAGTGTGCTGAACTGAAGAGAAGCACTGACATGAACTTGTGAATCTGCAGGATCTGGAGAGATTCTGTATGGAGGAATGATCTCTGATCTCGTCAGTTGTTCTTCAAACTCATCAGACATTATAGAGAAAACTCAGAGCTGTTATCTTGGCAAAAGGAGGTTGCAAAAAGTATTTAATAAAAGGGGGCAAATAATTGTTCCCAACGTGTTTATTTGGATTAACAATGCAGATTTTTTTTTTACAGGCATCTTTGATCATATTTACCAAGGGGGCAAATAATTCTGACCAGCACTGTATGTACATCCAAAATTGTTTTCTGATTATATTATTACAAATCTTTGAATATTGGAGTCAGATTGTCAGGTGTTTTTATTGGGTTTCATTTTATGTTAATGCACAATGTCTCAACGCATGCTGCTTTCTCTCAAGTGTTCTCCGAACAGCATTATTCCAATCACTGATGAAAAGTCTCTATTGGAAACATGCTGATGCATTGTGTGAAACACTGCAGTGATTTAGGCCATGAGGGATCGTAATGAGCACGTCAATAAGTGAGCGTGGTCAGACGAGCACCGGTGCGAGATCATAATGCGCCTGTGTGCAATGCATCCACCTCCCCTTTTAAATTTGATCGATCAATCACATGCACAATGCATTCATCCAAGCAACCTTTCAGAGGACGCCACCCAGCAGCCTTTGCAAGAGATACTCTCGTCATTGCACTTTAATACTAATGGGACCTTCGGTTGCGAGGGCAGGAGAACCGCTGCTCTCTCCTCCCGTGCAAGAGTCCATCTGTAGTAATTATTCATCTCCAAGGACAAACATTGCTGATTTTTAATCCCCTGCATATTCAAACGGCAAATGTTAAATGGCAGATGCAACATGATTTTTGAGCTGCCATCACTACTACTGACTTCTGACTACTGATATTTATATGCATGAAAGTAGTCAGTTATAATGTTTATAAAGATCTCATTGATTAACTTTACAAGCTTTCAGAATTTCCATATAAATATAAGCAGATGCACCAAATTGCATATTGTTGCTCAGTTTGGGCCTCTGAACAATCTTCAGGTGTTTTTTCTTCTGAAGTTTGAGCTCTATATTCTCAATAGCCTACCATATGAGCCATACAAGCCTGATGCATTAGAAAGGATACTCGACATTTCATGTTAATATTTAATTACAGTTAGTATTTTGTCTAAATGACTATTTTATCTTTACAGGGTTAAACACCTCTCAGTGCCATAGCAATCACTTAGCAATGTGCTAATAACAAGCGACACACTAGCATTGTGAAAAAAGATCCCGTTCTTTCCATGTGGAGTCTTGTGGAGTCTTGTTTCTAAGTTTAGTTTTTTATTGACTTGAACAGGAAGTGAAGTGTCGGTCATGTTTTGCTTTCTCTCCCTCAGTCTGCCTGTCCCTCGTGTAGCGTTTTAGCTTCTGAAGACGGGTCACTTCACAGCAACCGCTGCACAGATCCTGACCACAAAACCATCAACAAAAAGGTGTGTGTGTGTCTTGCATCTGATCTTGGTAGAATCTGAAGTAGAATGTAAAAATCCCCAATATTTCAGGTTTTGTTATGCCTATAAAACTGCATCGCTTGGTGCAACTTAGAATATACAATGGAGTTTCAATAAATAATGTAACAAGACCTTTTATATAGGAAAAATAGCCATTTGATTAAAATGACCTGCTAGCTTAGATTAGCTAGATTAGCAATGCTTCATTGAAGGCTGCATGAAAGCGCCACCTATTGGTTATAATAATAATTTAAAAAAATAATTGTAATATGTGGATTTGCTGCTCAAGAAACATTTCTTATTAATATCAGTGTTAAAAACTGTAGTGCTGCTTCATATTTTTGTGGAAACCGTGATACATTTTTCAGGATTCTTTTATGAATAGAAAGTTTAAAAGAACAGCATTAATCTCAAATATAAATCTTTTGTAAGGTTATAAATGTCTTTGATGTCACTTTTGTTTTATTTAATGCATCCTTTGATTAATATCTTACTGACCCCAAACTTTTGAATGGTAGTTTACCTCATAAATGTATTTCATATCTTTTCGTTTATTAGTAACAATTACTGTTGAGAATAATGAAAATAACAAAAAATGAATCAATCAATCAGTAAAAGGAAAACATCTGGACACAGTAATGAGAATTACATGAATGAGAATGTGCTTAACTGTCATGAAAATAGTGCCTTTATTTCTTTTAAATTAAAATTTTTTTTGGATAAAGTGTGGCCTGGTAATGTGTGATATAATATAATGTGATATAATTGATATATATCATTTTATGTGATCACTCATAAAGTTTGCATTTGTATTGCCAGGTTGTGCATAATATTGGTTACGCCATAACCATAAATGTGCATAAATTAGAGGTCTTATTGAAATATTTAAGATTGTCTTATTTATTGAAATGCTCTCTTGTTAAAGAGAACCGTTTTTACAAGTTTACCTTTCTTTAGTGTGTAATGTTGCTGTTTGAGCATGATAAAGGTCTGTAAAGTTACATAGCACAAAGTCACTCCAGAGGGAGTTATTCTCTATATCAATAACACTGTTTCTGAACTCCCTGAAACACCTCCATTGTAGTCTTGAGTTTCCTCCAGGAATGAACACGTCACAATATTCCTCATTTAAATAATTCCTGGACAAGGCATACGCAAAATAAAGGAGCGAGGATGAGTTTGTTAGGAGTGTGTTGAAACTCACGGTTATGATAAGGGACGTGACATTCCTGAAACAGGCTCGAAGCAGTTGACCAATCACAACACGCTGGTCCAACTGACCAATCAGAGCACACTGAGCTTTTCAGAGGGAGGGGCTTCATAGAGACAGGAACTAAACAGAGCGTTACTGACAGACTGGGAAGAGAGGTGCTGCAACAATGTGAAATATGTGAAAAATAATGTGTTTTTGAACAGTCAAGCATGAAAAACTAGTCTAGTACTATTCTAGTATGTTCTACTATTCTAGTAGAACACAAAAACAAAATCAAGACTTTGAAAAAAAGCATAATAGGTCCTCTTTGACAACATTATGCTGCGATTCTTTCATTATTTGTGTCTTCTTTAGGGACCTCAAGGCAGGAGTCCCAAGACCCTTAATGGCCTGTTAAGTCCTCATCTGGAGCAGCCCCTGACCCACAGCCAGACGTCCCTGTGTGAGATGCTGCAGGAGAAGGAGAAGAAGTGGCCTGGAGTAGGAGGCATCAGCTGCATGGGAACGATGGACCACTCCGCCCTCATCCCACTGCGCTCCAAAAACTTCCGGGAGAGAAGCGACGCTCACTTTGTGGACGTGATAAAGGAGGACAGGTAGGGAACGACAGCAGTGACGACGAGGCCCGCTGGGAAAAAAAATGTCAGACAAGATGGAGCGTTATTGTTTAACCGGCACCAGTGGAGGTCATGCTGTTCCCAGAGGGACACTTGATGCGCTTTGATGTAGTGTGCTGTGATGTACTGTGTGTGTCCTCCGATCCCGGACAGTTCATTTTTCTTGTCTTCCTCTATAAATGCTAACAATGTACTAAATAGTTACATATAGTATTTTAGTGCAAAATTAGTAACTATTGTAATCCAGTTTATCTAGGTGCTATATGCGCTGATGTAGCTCTGTTAAAGTTGCACTAAATCTGATTTTTCAGATATTACCTTTCGTGTATTGTGCAATACACCATAGCTGTTTGTGAATGTAAAAGGTCAGATAAATGGAGTAATTGTCTCCTAAAAGAAAGAACCTGAAACGAGTTGTCAGAAATTCTAGTCTCATGTCCTGCACAAACTTACGTATCTTTGTAATAAATATGCGTAATGCCAGCCTATAGTCTTCATTGGCTGCCCGCAAACAGCTATGCCATCATTACCTTCATATTTGTATCAAGAGCTGAGAAAGCCGCTGGAGCTGAAATTCAGATTGGCTAATGGGCATTTGGTTTCAGACATGCTCACAAGAAACTTGACCTTCTGAAAAATCAGCGCAGAGTAAACCAATCACAACAGACTGGATCATCTGACCAATCAGAGCAGTGTAGACCAATCACAACAGACTGGATCATCTGACCAATACGAGCAGTGTAGACCAATCACAACAGACTGGATCATCTGACCAATCAGAGCAGTGAAAAACCAACCACAGCAGACTGGATCATCTGACCAATCAGAGCAGTGTAGACCAATCACAACAGACTGGATCATCTGACCAATCAGAGCAGTGTAGACCAATCACATCAGACTGGATCATCTGACCAATCAGAGCAGTGTAGACCAATCACAACAGACTGGATCATCTGACCAATCAGAGAGGTGTAGACTAATCACAACAAACTGGATCATCTGAGCAAACAGAGAGGTGTAGACTAATCACAACAAACTGGATCATCTGACCAATCAGATTGTTAGAATCACAATGCGCTTGTTAGAATCACAAATGATTTACTTTTAGCTTCGGACCAAGGCTGTATCTCAGTACTAGTTTTACTTGATCTTAGTGCTGCGTTCGATACTATAGATCACACAATACTCTTAGATCGACTACAAAATTACACTGGTGTTCAAGGACAAGCATTAAGCTGGTTCAGGTCATACTTATCTGACCGCTACCATTTCGTCTACTTAAATGGAGAAAAATCGATTATAACTTCGGCAAACTATGGAGTGCCGCAGGGATCTGTGTTAGGCCCTTTATTATTCTCAATATATATGCTGCCACTTGGTAATATTCTAAGGAAACATGGAATTAGTTTCCATTGTTATGCTGATGACACTCAAATATATATTTCCTCACGGCCAGATGAATACGCTAAATTATCCAAATTGACAGATTGTGTTAAAGATATAAAAGATTGGATGACGCATAATTTTCTTTTATTAAATCCAGACAAGACAGAGGTAATACTTATCGGTTCTAAAAACCGTCCACAAAACCTTTCACAGCACGACTTTAACATAGTAGGATGCCCTGTTACTCTATCCGCTACAGTAAAAGACCTGGGTGTTACATTAGACTGCAACTTGTCTTTTGAAAAGCATATTTCATATGTTACAAAAACAGCCTTTTTCCACCTTAGAAACATTGCTAAGCTACGTAATATGCTATCAGTCTCTGATGCAGAAAAGTTAGTTCATGCATTCATGACCTCGAGACTAGATTACTGTAATGCTTTATTAGCTGGTTGTCCTGCATCTTCAATAAACAAGCTACAGTTAGTCCAAAATGCAGCCGCTAGAGTTCTTACTAGATTAAGAAAATATGATCATATAACACCGATTTTATCATCACTTCATTGGTTACCTATAAAGTTCCGTATTAATTACAAGGTATTGCTTTTGACTTATAAAGCTCTAAATGGTTTAGCTCCAGTCTATTTAACGGATCTTCTATCGCCTTACAATCCATCGCGCTCTTTAAGATCACTAGATTCGAGGTTTCTGGTCATTCCTAGGATATCCAGATCCACCAAAGGAGGCAGAGCATTTTCACATTTAGCTCCGAAGCTCTGGAATAGCCTTCCTGATATTGTTCGTTGCTCAGACTCGCTCTCCCAGTTTAAAACTAGACTGAAGACGCATCTATTTAGCCAGGCATTCATATAAATTTTTTATCTTACAGTTACTGTAAATTCGGCCTCTAGTTCATAAACGCCAGAGGAGAACTGGCCCCCGACTGAGCCTGGGTTCTCCCAAGGTTTTTTTTTTTCTCCATTGGGTCACCTGATGGGGTGTTAGGACACCATTAGGTCACTGGATGGAGTTTTTCGGTTCCTTGCCACTGTTGCCTTTGGCTTGCTCAGTTGGGGATATTCAAATTAATTAACCAATCATACCATTGATCAGCTCTACCAAACTTGGATGTCTTTTTTCCAGTAATAAACAAACATTAAGTTGTTTTGATTGATACTGTGAAGCAGCTTTGATACAATCTGTATTGTGAAAAGCGCTATATAAATATATTTGACTTGACTTGACTTGACTTGACCAATCTGAGTAGTGTAGACCAATCACAACAGACTGGGTCATCTGACCAATCAGAGAAGAGTAGACCAATCACAACAGACTGGGCTCTCTAAATATCTGGGTATGAATTTTTTTTAGGAGGTGCTCAAATTGACCCTAATTGGATTCACTGTAATTCACCAAAAACCACACTATGGGAAAAAAAAATCTGGTTAAAACAGCAAACTTTTATTTACTTATCATTTATACTTCTTATACATTCTTTTGATTATGGGTTGAAGTATAACCAGGATGTGTTTTCGTGTTATTCACTCATAAACAGCTCTGTACATATATCTGGGCTGATATAGCTCCGCACCATGTGAGCTCACTGCCTCATTTCTACGCAAACTTTCTGCATGCTTATAAGAAAAACAGATGCAGCGGATGAATTCCCTCCACAATCTAATATTGTTTTCTGTGCTTCGGCCTTGCAGTCTGATGAAAGATTACTTCTTCAAACCGCCCATCAACAAGTTGAGCCACACTTTCATAGACAGATCCCTGGAGTCGGCATACAGGACCAGCTACCAGGACGAGGTAAGACGATCCTTTCATTTATCCGTCGCTTTTCATGTTCTCACGATGTCACAATGTTCATAACTGTTTTTTTTTTACTCAGTCTGAGTCTGTGTTTTTTGCTAACTAAAAGAAACGGCATATTTTGTTGCGCTGTCTGTACTGCCCTCTGGTGGCCTGTCTTTTGAAATGCATGTAAAGTTATTATGAGATGTAAAGATTTACACAAAGATTTCAAAGGTCTCACTTATTTTATCGATCTTTCTGTTGATTGTCAGGTCAAGACACACGCTCCCGTCCAGACGTTTGCCAGTCCAACGTTCAGCTCATTCCTAGACATGCTTCTGTGCTGTTGTGTATTTCTGGCTCTCTCGTTGGCTTGCCTCCTTCGGCCGCTGGTTACCCAGAAGCCCCTGCCCACACCTGCCCTTATAGTGGCCGGAGTTGCAGCTGTGCTTGAATGTTTGGCTCTAGTGCTTGCTATACGGTGAGTGTGAAGTTATCAGTTAGTCATCCTCATGTCTTTCCAAACCATTGGAATTCATTGGTTTTTTTTAAAGAAACATAAAAAAGTAAATATTTTCTGAATGTTTTGTTTGTTTGTTTACATGCAATGACATTGGCAATGGGTATGTCAGCTATTGAACCCAAGAAAGGCCTTTTTAACTTGCTGTATATTCCAGGTCCTCCGAATCTCATTCACACTTGTGAATGATCAAATATGGCGCAACACATCATTTCTATTTTTGAAGAAAATACATTTTTCAGGTTTGGAATGACATGAGGGTGAATAAACGATACTAGACATTTCATGTGTGGATGAACTATCTTATTTAAACTTGCCTGTGTGGATGAGGCCAACGGTTTTGAAAAGAAGGTTTTACTTGCTCTAAATATTCCTGAATTATCTTTTTTAATGCATTTCAGAAATGCCTCTAATGCTTGTGATCTGTCAGGTATTTTCAACAAGAATTTCAAGGCTTTAATAATGAACAAATTCTAGAAATATCGCTCCTGTCACAGAATTGGACTGAGGTGAACATATTATAAAATAATATATGTGGTTAAATAGTGTTGAGGAATGACACTTTCAGGCTCTGTTTTAACCAGCTTGCGGCTGGATATGTTCCAGGCTCATACAAAGCCATGTTTCATAATCAAATTTAAGATTTTTATCATCCTTTGTAGCTAAAATTACATTTTTTAAATGATGTCACCTTAATGGCGTGGCAGTAGTTTTTATGAATATCTCTCGTTGCAATGAGATTAAATGCAGATAATTGTTTTACTGCCTGGAAATTGTGGCGTGATTTGATTTTACTGTCTGATAGAAATGTCAAAATCAATTATGTGCTTTTTACAGCCAATACATTTTTGGTCTACTGGTCTACTTTTTCTTTTTCTTTTTTTCTCTCCATTGTCTGTATGATGCACTCATAGTATAGACATTATTCCTATGTTTTTTGCTACATCAGTGTGATTTTAGTATCTTTGAGATAATATTATAGTTTTTATTAATATTTCTTAATTCATATTTGTACATTTTATAATTTTGCTATTCAAATATTATTTAATTGATATTCTATTTTTTATCTTCTATTTTTATTAATATTTTATATTTTCTGTCTTCAGTTTAATTTTAGTTAAAGTTTTAGTACTTTTTTTGTATTTTTATTATTTTAGTAGTTTTTTTTAAACAAATATAAAAATGTCTGCAATTTATTTTTAATTTGTTTTAATTTGTTATTTAAGCACATTATGTTAAACTAAATAAGTTATTTTATTTTAAGTAACATGAAATCATTTTTTATATGGTTTTAGTTTTAGTTAACCCTGTCTGCTCTAACTAAGGTCCACTACCAAGAAAATGTCTGGCTTAAAAATTTGGGAGTATTTTCCATATTCCAGTATGACATTGGGATGTTTTTCCCTTTTGTTGTTCACAATAGACTTTTACTTCAGTCTTAAAACTGGACATGGGCAATAGCAGCATAAAGTACAATACACACTGCATTTGAATTGCACATACTGATACTGTACAGTCCTGATGAAGTGCATATCCTTCACAGAAGAGCCTTTTACCTGGACAGCGTTCTGAACTGCACCATGACCCTCCTGTGGGCCATTTCTGGCTGGGTTCCTCGTCACATGATCGGGGCGGTGCTGGTGTCTTTACCTGCCGTGGCTGTGTTCTCTCACATCACCTGCGATATGCATGACTCCATACAGGTAAACACCAGAGCAAAGACATTTTGGAGGCGTTTTCATTTATGTCACATTTATTTTTTTATAATATAAATTTATATTTATTTCAAATTAATGACATTTGTTTATCATTTTGAACATTTCCCTCACAAACAAGCAGAAAAATGATGGCAATAACATGGCACTCTCATATCTACCAAAGCTCTGCACACATTCATATTTGGAATTTTTTCATATTTCATACTAGAATTTTGAAACTCAGTCCTAATGCTGAGCATTGCAGCACATTTTCCTCCATCCATTTTCTGTCCATCTTTAAGTAGAATGAAAATATTTAAAAAATAATAAAATATCAATTAAAACTTACATAAATATTACTAAAATTGTAGTCACAGGTTTGAGTCAAACTTGAGGTTTTTTTCTTATCATACCAGTGAATCAAATCAAAAACATTCTTTACACATGTTAAAAATTTTGGGGTCAGTAAGATTGTGTGTGTGTGTGTGTGTGTGTGTGTGTGTGTGTGTGTGTGTGTGTGTGTGTGTGTGTGTGTGTGTGTGTGTGTGTGTGTGTGTGTGTGTGTATGTGTGTGTGTGTGTGAGTGTGTGTGTGTGTGTGAGAAGTTAATACTTTTATTCAGCAAAAGTGACAGTCAAGACATTTATAATGTTACAAAAGATTTCTATCTCAGATAAATGCTTTCTATTCATCAAAGAATCCTGAAAAAAATCATGTTTTCACCAAAATATGAAGCAGCAGAACTGTTTTCAACATTAATAATTATCAGAAATATTTCTTGAGCATCAAATCGTCCCGTCAGAATAATTTCTGAAGATGACACTGAAGACTAGAGTAATGATGCTGAAAATTCAACTTTGATCACAGCAATAAATTACATTTTACAATATATTCACATAGAAGTAATAACATTTCTTATACATTTTAATAATATTTTACAATATTACTGTTTTTACTGTATTTTTCATAAAAAAAATGCAGCCTTGGTGGGCAGAAGAGACTTGAAAATCTTTCCAACCCCAAACTTTTAAACGATTTACATTTACATTTATTAATTTAGCTGACGCTTTTATCCAAAGCGACTTACAATTGCTATATATGTCAGAGGTCGCACGCCTCTGGAGCAACTAGGGGTTAAGTGTCTTGCTCAGGGACACATTGGTGTCTCACAGTGGATTCGAACCCGGGTCTCTCACACCAAAGGCATGTGTCTTATCCACTGCGCCATCACCACCCCCAATAGTGTATAAAAAAATAAATAAATAAAAAACACACAAGAAACCATTTCATATACAGTAACTCCTTTTAGGAGTAGCAAAAACACATACAGCATAACGTCTTGCTAACACAATAAATGTGCATGCTGGGGTAAATGCTTTTAAGTGTGCACTCTAGTATGTTAGGTACTATTATGTACGTTTTATAGATATGTCTGGTGATGTTGTAAAATAGATGCAGTAATTGAAGCACATTTCTTCTGCTCTCAGTCAGGAAAGTGCATATTTCTGTAAACTACAATCCTGCACACACTCTGCTGCGAGCATGAGCATGTTTAATTCATGTCTAATTCTTTTCCCCAGTTCACCATGTTCACCTGCTGTGCTGTTATAATTGCCATCATCCAGTACTGCAATTTCTGTCAGCTGAGTTTCTGGATGCGTTCAAGCCTGGCGACGCTAGCGGGAATCACCTTTCTCAGTGTGCTCTGGAGCCCTCCTTGCAGGTTCAAACTATCACAAATACTCACATTATACACTGAACTGCGGCATGCTGGAAAAAAATCATAGTTTTCATGTGTATTTTTGACTTTTTTTTTGAAGAATGAGAATGCATTTTGTCATACTGCACTGGCAGGTTTTTCTTTTACCTTATTTTAAACAAAAAACACGTGTACAAATTTGCCAGTACAGTAAGCCAAAATGTTTAGTTATTTTAACTGGAAAACAAGACATTTAAAACTTTGTTACGTATACTATCATTCAAAAGTTTGGGGTCGGTAAAATTTGGCGTTAGCATTTATTTGATCAAAAATATAGTACAAGAGTAATATTGTGGAATATTATTATTATTTAAAATAACTTTTCTGTTGGAAGATATTGTAAAACGTAATTTATTCCTTTGATCAAAGCTGTATTCTCAGCATCATTACTCCAGTCTTCAGTGTCACGTGATCCTTCAGAAATCATTCTAATATGATGATTTGATGCCCAAGATGCATTTCTGATTATTGTTATCAATGTTGAGTTGAGTTTTTCTGCTTCATATTTTTTGTAAATCATGATAAAAAAAAAATTCCAGGATTCTTTAAGGCTTTTCACACTGCGATTAACCTCATCATTCTAAACACCGCTTTTAACCCTGGGTAAATAACGTTTTGTGGAAATTGCAGAAAATTGCAAGAGTCAACTTCTCACATTTAGCACACAAATGCGTGTTTCATTTATTTTTGTAGGCAAAACACTGAAAACCAAATG
The DNA here is from genome assembly GCF_051911475.1 of Siphateles boraxobius. Classification (NCBI taxonomy): domain Eukaryota; kingdom Metazoa; phylum Chordata; class Actinopteri; order Cypriniformes; family Leuciscidae; genus Siphateles; species Siphateles boraxobius. The sequence goes on from NW_027509193.1 coordinate 33,511,522, forward strand.
GCGCTGACCAGCATCTCACGTCATCACGCATACAGAACATTTAAAGGGACCACGATCCCTGCACAGTTTTGAGGAAAAACGCTAAGAACAAAGTACTGCATTTATCACCAACAACGTATAGAACTACAATTAACAACAAAGGTGAATTATGTATGTCACAGTCACTACAGTTTCACGCTTGTAATTTAAAAGCAGGGTTAGCATCTACACTGAACTGACTTCATCAGAAAAACAGCCGAAATGCATCATTTTTCTGTAATCACAGTAAAGCTGCTTTGAAACAATCTGTACTGTATACAAAGCTATATAAATAAAGGACACTTGACTTTTTACCCTGGGTTATGAAACCCTGCTCCCGACCACTGCACTGTTTTTGCACGGTTAACTTCGTACAAACGTGTGCAGTGTTATAATGTTACGACTAGATTCTTAGCAACCTAAACAATCGCGTGCCTCATATTCTCGTGCTTTGGACAGTCACGGAAACAGCACATTGTATAAACAGTCGGTTTAGTGTTTGATAGGAAAAATGTCAAGTGGCGAAAACAAACCATTTGATTCCTTTACAGTCCAAAAAGGCAATTCAGAAAAAATTTGAGAAAAAAAGTGTAATTTGAGGACATGCACTGCTAGAGACTTTATTTGAACAGGTTGCTTGCAGCGTTTGTCCAGTCACACTGACACTGACACTGTAAATATGCGAATAAGGACTTTAACCCGGGGTTTAGGAATGTACAGTGTGAAATGTCAGTTTATGAATACCCAAAATTCCTTTTTAGCCCCGGCTAAATTACGAGCAGTGTGAAACGTGAGGCATGATAATAACCCATAATACCTTTCACCCGGGGTTTAGAGTGACCCAGTGTAAGTGTAAAAAGCCCTTTTGATGAATAGAAAGTACAAAAGAACAGAATAAATTTGAATTAGAAATCTTTGTAACATTCTAAAGGCCAGATTTACTAACAGCTTGCGGCAGCGTAAACCCTCTTTTACTGTCAGGATTTACTAAAGACTAAGTGAAAAATTAGCACTGATAAGGCGTGGACAGGGTTATTTTTGCGGCTGAACTTATTTCTAGTTTCTGTTTCAGACACAAAATTTATGGGAGGAAAGTATTTAAATGATTCACGCAAGGTGATTTACTATGATTTGCGCTAGTCAATTTGCTGGTACTTGCGCCATTATTTACCACCTAAAAAAAGCATGTCTTAAACTAATTGACTAATTAAACTAATGCTAATTTGCGCTGCTCTTGCTAGATTGTGTTGGTCATTATGGAAATGATCCGACTACGTCTGTGTTCTTTAATTTGCATGTCGTCAGTAGATCACGCACAGAACTTTCCACTTCCATCAATGCTTTTATGGGATTGGGCTCTTAAGGTGATGATACACAGGGCAACTTTTTGAGCAATGTTGCTGGGCAATGTTGCTGTCAACGGGCAACCAGATGAGACACAGGGCCCACGACCGATCTAAATTATTCAGATAGAAATATATTACCCATTCTCAATGGGAAAGTGCCCAAAAAACAAGTGCCCAACAACATCGCTCAAAAAGTTGCCCTGTGTATCTTCACATTTACACTAATTTGCCCTGTTTTAGTGAATCTGGCCCGTAAGATATTTACTGTCACTTTTGATTAATTTACTGCATCCTTTCTGAATAAAAGTATTAATTCATAAAGGTTTGTGATTTATGGTGCTTTTGATTGGGCTTTCATAGATTAGTTGTGTTATTCTAAAACGAATTAAAAGCTAACTTTTCTCTGTCAAATTTTCTTTTAGCACTTGGGAACGTTTATTTTTGAGGTAAGTTCAAGACTACGGATACTATTGTCTGTTTCACATTTTATTGGCTTGATTTTATGCTAACATACCACTCAAAATTTCCCAGTTTTCGTTTTTGTTTTACCATTGAAATTGTCTTCCTCTATATTCACTTCACCAGATCCAGTGACTTCAACAGCAGCATTAATGACGTCCAGTCCTCAGTAGAAGATTCGGCCCGACTGCAGGATCTACTCGGCCCAGAGGCTTTGGTTGCCTTTTTCCTGTTGCTTCTTCTTGTTTGGTTCCTCAACCGTGAGTTTGAGGTAAGCTACCGTCTACACTTCCACGGGAACGTGGAAGCAGACCAGCACCGCATCAAAATCCAAAACATGCGGGACCAGGCAGACTGGCTCCTGCGCAACATCATCCCCATCCATGTGGCCGAGCAGCTGAAGGTGACCCAGAGCTACTCGAAGAACCACGACAACGTGGGCGTCATCTTCGCCAGCATCGTCAACTTCAGCGAGTTCTACGAAGAGAGTTACGAAGGCGGGAAAGAGTGCTACCGCGTCCTCAACGAACTCATCGGGGACTTCGACGAACTCTTGCGCAAGTCTGACTTTTCCAACATAGAGAAGATCAAGACGATCGGCGCGACCTACATGGCGGCGTCGGGGCTCAATACGCAACAGTGTAGCGACCAGGCCCATCCACACGCCCACCTGCGAGCGCTCTTCGAATTCTGCCTGGAAATGATGCGAGTGGTGGACGACTTCAATAAAAACATGCTGGGCTTTAAGTTCAAGTTACGGATTGGGTTCAACCACGGACCCCTCACTGCCGGAGTCATTGGCACCACCAAGCTCCTCTACGACATCTGGGGAGACACGGTGAACATTGCCAGCCGGATGGACACGACTGGTGTGGAGTGTCGCGCTCAGGTTAGTGAGGAGAGCTACTGCGTGCTCAGCGGAATGGACTACGAGTTCAACTACCGAGGTACCGTCAACGTGAAGGGCAAGGGTCAAATGAAGACCTACCTTTACCCAAAGAGCGCAGACAGCGGACCTGTACCTCAATACCAGCTCTCGGTCTCTCCAGAAATTCGAGCGCAGGTGGACGGCAGCATCGGGCGCTCGCCCACCGATGAAATCGCTAATATGATGATGGCAACCAATGCCAGTAAAGTAGGTGCATCTTTCTCCGTGAGTTCAGGGCTTACCGGACAGGGATACGCTGGTAGAGACTTTCCCGAAAAGACTGCTGGAAGCAACGTTACGTCAAAGGCCCAACGATCTGCATCTGCTGTTGGCCTGACTTGTATACCAGAAACCAACCTGAGCGCAAGTCCAGCAGTTTTCGGTAAACAAGTAGAACCGACTTTGACATCTCCTGTCCGGGCGGAAAACGCAGAGGCCAGTGCAAACAAGGCGGGAGAAATAGCGTACATGGGTGAAATGACAAAACTTTGACTCTAAACACGCCAACAATGTTGTTGCTGTTGGTCTTAACCCTTTAAGCATGGGCTTGCAACACTCTCCGTTGAGTTTGTAGGGATAGGCATGTTTAGGGACGAATGCTAGTGTAGATTTGCATCTGTGTATGTGGAGTGGAAAGTTTAAGCACATACTCTTAAAAGTCTTTATACCGCCAACTGAACCAGGAGACACTTTCACATCTAGTGCCGTGGACCGTAAAAACTCAGAATCATTTCTACATGGAATAAGAAATGCTGGGGAGATGCATTGGGACGGCACAGACCTGAAGTCCCATCCTTAAACAGACCGCCGTTATTCCCGCTAATTTAATTTTGACTATTATTCCCCTACTTTTGTCTACCTTTCGTGAATTATTTTATTTTAATGAAGTGCCTTTAGGATGATAACAACAATATGTATGAGGCATTTAAAAAAAGATTTCTCAATCAAATCTTTAGCTAAAGATCAAAAAGATTTAGCATGTAAAATTGATGTTAGAAAATGCTTTAATTTTTGTGGAAGTATTTGATATATTTTGGAATGTTTATTGATATTTTTGAGTTCTTGTTGTCGGACCGTTCAACAGTCAGTATTCCAAACAGTTTTACAAAGCAAAACTCTGTATTGCAATTTTAAAAAGACCCAAGACTCTCAATGGCGCATGGCCAAAAGTGTCTGTGAAGAAGTATTAGTGAAATGTAGAGCAAGCTATGGGCTAAATTCACCTACAATCAAGAATATCAAACATTTCACAGGAGATTATTTCTCTTGCTTTATCTTGATGCATGTATTCCTAACTGTCTGATTATGTCCTTTCTGTCTTTTTTTTGTGATTTTTTTCCTGTCGCTCTTCATTCTGCAGCTAAATGTTGGGTTGAGAACTAACAATGAGTTCTTAGACAACATGGCAAGTTTGCCTTAACACTAATGAGTTCATAGTCTTAAAGGACCGTTCGTAGTCTTAAAGGACAAAAAAAAATCAACATTGACCCCATTTACTCTCCTTAAAAAGTTCCTGGTCTTATTCTGGATGATTCATCAGTGCACGTTGTTGTAAAAGAAAAAAATGTTTGTCTCACGAACATGGAAAAAATTAATTTAGCCAATAGCCATATAACAGTGTTATAGACTTTTGTAGGTAGTGCAGCAATTCAATGATGATTAATGGTAAACTGATTATCGCAATAGTAGCAAATAACGATAGATTTGAAAACAACGTTTAAAAATTTGGAGATGCTGTGGTCAAGAATCCTCCTCAAAAGTGGGTTGCTGGTGTTGTTTCAGTTTTGGCTTTATTTTGGTATTACCCACTTCTACCATCCAAACAATTCCTGATGGATAAAATTAAATCCTGTCCTGCGTTATTTTTCCTCATTGAATATTATATTGCACTTAAAGGTGCAGTAAGCGATTTCTGAGAAACACTGTTGATATTTGAAATCAGCCCAAACATTTTATCATAGCTGAAGCGAAGCAAAAATAATGCTTCGTGAAAAAACTAAGCGAAGATGAGGAACGAATGATAAGGGAGAACAATAATTTAACATAGAGTACACAAGAGTATCAAGCTAGTCTCGCGTAGCCAGAGCTTCAGACTGACGGCAGAAGGTCTGGACTCTATCGCAGCTTTTCTTGGCCAAGGACCGCCCAAGAGGACGTTTGACTGACATATAACGTGTGACGTGACAACAGCGTATTCCACTTGAACTTGAAGTGAACAAAACTTGCATTTACAAAGTTCCCAGTTCTTTGCATAACGCCCACGAGTGCACCCTCAGAGAGACATTCAGCCTTTGTGCTCAGATTTGGTTGGAGAGATGCTACTGAAACCATCGTTAGTCAGTAACATTCTGTTAAAAACTAAATGTTTAATTTTGCATTTCAGCTAGTAAGCCAACCGGTTTCATTTATTCATATTTTTGACTTATAATTTTGAGTGACAGATGTCATATTTAATTTAGCCTATTTTGACTGTATCATGAAATGACAAAAAAAAAAAAAAAAAAAAATTTAAATGTTGGCTGTACAATAATTTTATTTGTTATCCCCAATCCCTCTCACTGTCTTTAGGGGAAATTTAAATGTGAGATTCTGGAAACGAGATCTAAATTTAGCGGGATCGCTCGGGAAGAAAATCATTTTAAGCAGAGAGCGGGTGAACACAGAGTGATTTTAGGCAGGTGCAGAACCTTGCATAACATAAATAAACAGTCCCGCACAGACCTCTAGGCCCTGTTCACACCTGGTATTCAGATGCATTTGGGTCGATCGGATCACAAGTGGACGACGCTAAATACAGGTGTAAACGGGGTCTAAACATTTTGAGCTTGTCCACTTTCCACCATTTTCCAGAGGTAGTTGAAAACACATTAGTTGGGATTGCTTTCTTAGTGTAAACGCTCATGTGGTCGAATGTGTTCGAAAGACGCCTACTCTCCTCCTACTGACCTAATGTGTAAACATTATGGGAAGCACTAGCCAGACAATTTTGGTTTGAAGACAAAATATGTACCAAGCATAATGTTCTCGCACCATTCCTGATTTCTAACACACACTCACAGTGTTCGGCTGGTCTTGTAGCTTTCAGAGCAGAAACAAAAGCTGATGTTCACCGTGTGTTTTTCTGTCGTTTTCGGTTGCAATCATATGTTAATTGCATAAGCTTATTTCATCCATTAGATCGAAAGATCTGAAAAAACACCCCTTGAAGAAATCAGGACAGAAGTGGTTTAAAGTGGACAAAAGAGACGGATTAAAATACCAGGTGTAAACAGGGCCTTAGTTACAAGTGTGTTGTGGCACTCGGTCCGATCCACTTTTAACAGTGTTTCTCAGAAATCGCTTACTGCACCTTTAAGAAAATACGTCAAATGAGAGTATTAACATGCCATTTAATGTTGGCTTTGATTTTGGTTGTCGTCAACTAATATCGTAAGCGAGAAAAGTGAATTAAATTAGTTAAAATGTGAAAAAAGAAACTTTGACTCTATTTCAAAATAAATGGACAAGAAATTATGTTCACAATTAAGTGGCAGAGGACGGTTGCGAGTACTGGCAATAATCTAGGTAACATATATTTACTCTAGCCAGTCAAATGTACAGACTCGTGTGAATATTAGAATAGATTAGACCATAGCCTTAACTCTGCCTGCTTGTCTTTTGATGTGCAATTTAAAGGGTTAATTATTGTATGGGATATTAGCAAAAGGATCTGTAAATGTAGATTTGAATATTTTTGCCATTGAGTTGTCGCTTTGTAAGTAACTTAATCTGCACTGATACTGCATCCATTATATGACTGTCACATGCTTTAGCCCATGATGTGTTTACCTTTTGATAGCAGTTTAATTGGTTTCCTTATACCTTTTAGCTTTATGATAGGCAACCAAGGGTTGTGTGGTCAAAGATATGTTGTTGATTTTTCACATTTATAGGAACTGTGCTCTGATTATAAGGAAATGTGAAATGCATAAAATTGTTTTGACATTTCTATGAATTTGCAATCTGCCAAGATCCTAAAAGGGAATTGTTCTAAAACGCAATTCATTTGTCAGTATTTCTCATTGTATATATTAGTGCCTTTTACTCATTTAGAAGGCATCGAGTAGTCAAATTGAAATCCTTGTTTATATGTTTCAAACTGCTTGTCTTAATGTGATCTTTAGCGCTGTGCCTTTTCTTAAGAATTAGCTTGACGTGTTCATTCTCACTGTTTATTCCTTTTGAATGTGAACTCTTGAAATATTGGTAGGATGAATATTGTCATTTTACTACTAGGTGCCATTCTTAAATAAGTCATTTTTATTCTGTGCTGACTGTTAAGTTGATGTGTTTTCGGTGACGCCAAGCATTGCAAGCCATGTATAATATCTTTTATAGGGCACAACTTTTGCTAAGAGCAGAGCAGAGCAATATTAAACTTGATCCAACTAAATAAGCATTACGCTTCAGCCTCTGAACTGCTGCTTTAGAGCTTGAACATAGCTGGACGAAGCACATTTATGTTTTTTATCATAGGCATTATGATACATAACTTTCCATTCCATTACTTCTGCTTGAGACTTCATCATGAGCAAATAAAAAAACGCATTTAGGGTGAATGAAAGGGCTGAACTTATATGCATGATAACAGTAGAGCCACATTTTATTAGTTTTTTTTCTACTTTACAATCACTTCAGTTGGTCCAATCGATGAATACAAGCAATTTGACTTAATAAATGTGTGTATGTATAATTTGACACACAAATGTGTGTTTTTAATAGAAGTATTACACACACTGAGACTTCTTGCCAAAGAGTGTAATTATTAAAGAATGTATGATTTTGAGTTTCAGTCAGTTTCTTTGGAGATACAGTCATTTATTCATTTGTATAATGTTTCTCCTTTGTTTGTACATATGCATTGCTCTGTATTTAACATATAACCTATTTCATTTTTGTATTATTTATACCGATGCATGTGCCATACTATTACATAAAAGCTAATGGATGAAAAGGGAAAGCCAATAATACAGTGTTGAAATCTGCGTGCTGCTGTTGATTTACAATGAATATACCTTAAAGCTTTCTATGTCTGTCCACGTTAACAATATATCCTGTGCACACACTACCACACAAGTTGTCTTTCCCTTTAAATAGCCCATGACTTTCTTGCTTTATTCTTATCAAGTATGTAGCCTATTGTATTTACAAATTGCAAGGCTGTACCATGGCAATTCAATGGCAGTTTGCAGATACTACTGAAAAATCTCTTTAAGCTTTGCAAGAAACTTGAATTAAATTTTAATAAAGCGGTGTCACAGTAACAACAAATAGTACTAACTGTAATATTTGTCAGCATGGTACACTTTTGTGAGGGTAACTTACACTCAAATTTGAACCGATTGAATACTACATCTTCGACATTTACATGTAAACACCGGCCTCTAGCGGGTGTTATGGTCACGACCGCGTGACGTACACGTTTGCGTAAGGGGCGTGGCTGCGCAGCCCCTCCTCCTTCACAGTCTGGCTGGAAAAGAAAAAAAAACTTTTTGTATCGAAGGAATCAACAGCCGCCATCTTGTCGCGGATGAGCGTCAGGATTTCGGGAGAGCATTATATCAATTTTTACGCTACCTGCTCAATCGGAACCGGTCCAAATAGCTTCCCAGCGACGAAAACGACAAGCTTCGGGCCAAATCGCGGATCTTTGTGGCGAATATCAGCGTAATGGAGCCGTTTTTGTGGTCGGCTGGAAAACCCCCGTATATCTGATTTCCCCCTTCAGCGCGAGCGGCGCTCCTGTGCCACTCGCCTATATTAAAAAATAATATTTTTTTTCTCATTTTTCATTTATATTGCTGGACTTTACTGAATATTCGATTCGGGCTGGACATGGAGCTTGAAGGTCTTTATTTTTATTCGCAGAAAATAGCATTTTTGAAGAGACCCACGCGAACCACTTAAAGGAATCGAGATTTTTCGCCCTCGTCGTGTATTTCTCGGTTTTAACGATGATATAATTTATTTTCGTGGGGTTCGGGGCGATCATTAAGGTTAATTATGCGGGTTTTGGGTGTTGGATTATCATGGGGTGAATGGCGATGGCGGAGCGGGGCGCTGTTGAGTCGCGTTTGAGCCCCATCTGTTAATTATTGGCTCCTGATCGCTGAATAATAATAGAAAAACCCGAGGGTTGATTTGATTTATTTCGCTTTGTCCCCCTTCCGGGCTCTTGGAAGACGCATTTATTGCTTTGGCGTGTTTTTTTGTGAATCGAGAGAGAGAGCACGATGGCTGACAATCTACTGGATATGGGTCCTCCCAACGCAAAGCGGCCCAAACTGAACTCACCTGCGCTGTCCTCCTCCGACACTCCAGGTAAGATGCTCACCTGTCAAATCTGAAAACTTCTCAGACGTCATCTGTCATATCAAAAATCTAGATAAGAACTTCTCAGTCAGGTCACCTGTCTCGTAATAATTCATTTGCTCAGACGTCAAATATCAGATCAGAAACCATTTAGACCAGACTAAACTCTCACGTGTTCAATAAGAAATCTCTTAGGCCAGGTTTAGGTAGCAGTCTCACCTGTCCCATGAGAAACCGTCCAGATCAGGACCAGGTAGGTCTCAACATCAGAGTTGTCCCAGGTATGCTGCTCACCTGTCCCACCAGAGATCGGTCAGTGCAGGTAAGACTCTCGCCTCTCCATCAGAAGCCAGATCCAGGTCTTACTAGAGATTGACCAGTTAACTTGTGCTTTTTCTATGACGATATCCATCGTTTTTAAACTAATGTTTCTAATAACTGATATGCAGAATAATTTGTTTACATAGTAATATCTTGAAGATGATCATTAGACCGAAATTAAAAACAGATGCATTATAGATGTTGTTATTATTATTAATAATAATTCTTATTAGTATTCCAATTGTTATTATGCTAAGTTATTTGTGACCTAAACGATCAGTTTTTTGTTTTGAGTAAATTAAGGTACTTATTTCTCACTTGAGAATGAATAACTGTTATGTAATTGAAAGATAATTGTTATATTTATATACGTTTTTAAAATTGTGTTGAGTATTGAGTGCTTTTATTTAGACAGCCATCAAATTGTGCCATTTATCAGCAGGCTTGGTGTTACAGAAAATCGATTAAGTTAAAGCGTGAATATTGGTGAAATATGTCGGTTTAGATACGTCATGTTTAATTTTCTGACAACTAATATGCAGAGCTGAGTTTTATTTATTTTTTTGGGCATAACTAGATGATTGTTTGACAACAATACAAATATATAATTAATATTTTCTTATTAACAATAATTCTTATTAGTATTACTGTTGTTTGCGAAGTAATTTTGTGATCGAAGTGGTCAAAAAGCAATCTGTAACACTTTACAATAAGGTTACGTTTGTGTTAACATTAGTTAATGAATTAACTTGAATGAACTAACAATGAGCGATATATTATTACAGCATTTATTAACATTTTGTTAATATAAGTTATTAAAAATGTTCACTTTAGTTCACAGGGATTTAACTAAAGTTAACAAATACAACTTTTAATCTTAGAAATGTATTAGTAAATATTGATATTAATATTAAATATGATTTATATATGCTGTAGACGTATGTTAAATAATATAGTTAAATTAAAGCTTATTGTAAAGTGTTACCAATTTTCGTTTTTATGTCTTAATTGATAAGCTAGCCTACATATTTCTTGCTTGAGAATGAATCAATTATTTATATATATATATATTTTTTTACTTTTGCATACTTTACAATACTGTTGTTGGTTGCTTTTATTTAGATACCCATTAAATGGTCGCATTTATTAGTTGACTCTGTAATAAACAACAATAACCAATTAAGTTGGAAGGTGGGAATATCTGTAAAATATATCAGTCATAAAACTGCATGATATCATGCAAATATATCAATATAAAAAAGATTTTTCCTCGTCTCTCTAGCCTGTCTTACCTGTTGCGGCAAGCCAGGTTCAGGTAAGACACTTATCTGGCACATAATAATCCTATCAAACCGGGTTCGGGTAAGAATTTCACCCCAGAACCTAGTTCATAATCTTAAAAATGAAAATTCTGTCAGTAAATACTCACCCGTATGTCATTCCAACCCTGTAAGCCCTTCGTTCATCTTTGGAATACAAACTGAAGATATTTTTGATGAAATCCGAGAGGTTTCTGACCCCACATAGGCAGCAACGTTATTGCAACTTTCAAGGCCCAGAAGGATAGTAAAGACATCATTAAAATAGTCTGCGTGACTACTGTGGTTCAACCTAATGTTATGAAGCGACAAGAAAACCTTTTTTGTGCGCAAACCCCCCCCCCCAAAAGAATGACTTTACTCAACAATCTCTTCTCTTCCACTTCATTCTCCTACGCTGTTGACGTAGTATAAACAGAGCAGCGCTTCCTGGTTCTATGTCAGAACGCCACGTCACCATTGGCCGACGGTGGTCATGTGAGCACCACGACACGTGTGTGATGAAGCATCTGGCCAATAAAGAGCCGGAGTTCTGACGTAGAACCAGGAAGCGCTGTTCTGCTGTCTATGAAGAAGGTCAGAAATAGGGATGGGCATGATTAATCGACGATCGATTATTGATCATTAAGAATTTCGTCGATCACGTTAATTTGTTATCGATTATCATTAAACTAATGCTGCTGCGGAAAGTGAACGTGTTCCCCGGGCTGGTTGGTCAAGTTAGCGCGGAGGTACCTGTGCATCCCGCAACGTCAGTCCCCTCAGAGCGGGTGTTTTCAGCGGCTGGACTGAAGCCTTGTTAACACTCGACGCGTCCGCTCGAGCGCGAAGGTGAGCGCGGCAAAAATGACGTCATTGCGGTATTCGGTGTTTCACAGGCGAGCGCGTCGAGTATAAACGCCTCGTCTGTTTGGGGAGGTGCGGGCGCAATCTGTGGAGACTCGCGCTGCAGAGCCAGGCGAAGGTGTAAACGAGGCTTGACGGTCAGGTTGCGGTCGCGTCTGACCTCAGATCATGTCATCAACATGCTTATCTTTCTCAACAAAAATCAGTAGACTGGTGTAGAAGTTGTATGTGAGTTACTAGTTATTTTTTATGAGGCTTTGTTAAGTAGCCTAGCCGAATTGATTGTTACAGTAAGTAGGCTAATCTCTCTCACCCTCTTTCTCGACTCCGTTCTTGGATAGTTCTGAGTTACATTTTGACAAACCCTGTCAGATCTAAGTATTATTATGTTTTTGGTTAAGTTATTGTTTAACATGATTTTTTTTATTATTTATTATTTTGGAACAAACGAGGGTCTCTGTTTAAGAACGCCAACTCGCAGCTGCAGGTTCCGTTGCTTCCGAGCACCGCAGCGCATATATCTTCAAGTTTAGCCTAACCGAACGTCCAGTTTTACTGCCACAAGTTGATCATCTTGTAATAAAGATCTAATCGAGGAAAAAACGCGCTGTATTTGTGTATTTTCATTGCATTTTTAATTTATAAAAAGTATATAATATAAAAATAAATAATGAATTTGAATATAAAAATATTAATGATTAATCGATAGTCGATCGTTAATTCTCCCGACGATCGACTAAGAAAATTTAATCGAATGCCCATCCCTAGTCAGAAAGCTCTCGGATTCCATCAAAAATATCTTCATTTGTGTTCCAAGATGAACGAAGGTCTTGCGGGTTTGGAACGACACAAGGCTGAGTAATTAAAGACAGAAATGTTTGGGTGAACTACGCTTTTAAGTACCTTTCACACTGAGCATGACGCGATATATCTCATAGGTTTCTCCATTTGTTTTTTTTTAAACCTAGTACGCTGCATAACACACAACAGTAAATTAAGATAAAGTTTGGTACTATACTAGAAACACAAACGGGTGCATTAGAGCTACAATTAGCATCAAGCTACACATTACGATTTATGAGATTATGACTTCACTCAAAACCCACTTAAAACAACAAGTGCTTGTAAACTTCCGATTGCGATCTTAAGTGGATTTTGATAATATAATGGGCAGATATGCATTATTTGTAGTTTTGTATAATGAACTGAATGCTACCTGCTTAGCATTTCTCATGTAAACATCCTTTATTGTTATAAAAATACCAAGAGCCCCATGGAAAACACATACAGACCAGATGAAGAGTTCAGATGCAAAAGCCGTTAAACGCCACATCCGTCAAAAATGAGATAATATTGAGCAAATGCTCTCCACACATGCTTTACTTTTATTAAATTATTTTGCTTCAAATCCGCTAAATCCCAGCATCAGTGTGGATCAGTTTCTTCATTCTTACATTTTGAATTCTGATTTCATCATTTGCAATGTTTCCAGTTCCATCTTTAGTGATTTTGCAACTGTTTACTATGTCTTGCTGTTCAAAGAGGTGGACTTAGAGGTTTTTGGACAAAAAAAGCACACATGGACTCGTTTTGCTGCAACAGACAGTCAAATTTGTTAAATGCTAATGAAGTGACGAAAGTCGATTTTTGAAAATAAGGCATTTCAATAGCCCCTTTCACACGGCAATCCTTTAATTGCCGTTAAATTACTAGAATGACTTTACCGGTAAATGCACAAATACGCTGTTCACACAAGCAACAACATTCTGACCATTCACACATCAGCAGCAAAATACCAGTAAATTCTGTGATGTCAGTCATCGGAAATTATCTTTAAAGGGCCCCTATTATGCTATTTTAAAGTTTCCTAATGTTGTTTTGAAGTCTCCTACAACAGGTTTACATGCATCAAAGGTCAAAAAACTGTTTCATTTCCTCATAATATACATTTGCACATCACCACATTTTCAATGATTCTCAAACGACTCGTCAGATGAATCAATGACTACGTTTACATGCAGCCAATAACCCGTTCAAAACCGGGATATTAGCAATAACCCGGTCACGCACGGCCATGTAAACACCGGCAAAAACCCGAATATGCTCATATCCCGGATTTTAAAAACCAGCATATGATACCTGGGGTACCCCTTCTCTAGCCCGAATTTTTGTCATGTAAACGCGTATCGGCATATCCCCATAATGATTTGTGTTCTGCGCATGTTCTATTCGCAAGGAATCTTGGTCTTTTGAGTAGAGGAACTTCTCGGCGCATATAAAAACCCGCGTGCAGTAGGCTATACCGAAAGTAAACATGGCGAGACGCAGCACAGTCTTGCCACAGTCTCCACATTTGGAGCGAGGTCAGTACCAGCACCAAAGCTCAAACAAAGGCGATCGCTATCTGCCCCAAACTATTCATTATCCGCGTGCTGCTGCTGTTGTTGTTGTCTTTGGATACAGGAAGAAGAATCGGAAATGACGCATATTGCGTCCTAAGGTTGTCCGTACGTCCAGACGCTAATCGTGCGTCGCCGTTTACATCGGGATATTGCAATTCCATGTATACAGGAGTAACTCTCTCTGCTCACGCATGTAAACAGGTTATTCGTAATGTTTCAGAAACCCGAATAGTGACCTTAACCCGACCATAACCTGAAAATTAGCTGCATGTAAACTTCATGCAGTAAAATTCAATCTCTCTAAATCCCTCCTTTCTGCGAGTTACTGTACTCTGATTGGCCAGATAGCTCAGTCTGTTCTGATTGGTTTACTGCCTACAGCGCGCGCGTCGAAAACAAAAACGCCCATTGCCATAACGCCAGGTCTGCGTGTCCTGAGGCTTCCTACATCGTAAACTAAACACAGTAACGAACAATGACGTCGATTTGACCATATCAATCCTAGCAAGAGTCCGATGATGAAACGCTGGCAGAACTAGTTATTCAACCCGAACCTCTATCGCAAGGACGACCTAAGCAGGACGTTTCTCAGTGATACACTAGGGATGCACCGAAATGAAAATTCTTGGCCGAAGAATAATGAAACGCTTAGCCGAAGGCCGAATACCGAACGCGGTGTTTCACATTTTTTCCATTTATTTTGCCAAGGTTTTCACCATTGCATTTAATTAAATAGTAAAAATATGCTTTTTTTACTATTTTTTCTTGCTTTTCAGAGAAAAATCAAATTGCAAAAATACAATATAACACTAATATAAAATAATAGTAAAATAATATAAAATAATAAATAATATAAAAATAGGCCTATAACTGACTGCTGAAAGAATGTAACTAAAAAAGTGCATTGAAAAGTGCAAAAAAAAAATGTGGATGAACCCACAACAAATGCATAACTGTCCTAGACATAAGCCTACTTTTGCGGTTTACATACACTTTATCGTGGGCGTTGACAGGTTTGCATGGATTGACTCATATAATTTGGGTTTCAATATAGCGCGCGCTCTCCGTGGCGATTAGCAGATAAGGAGTTGCCATGAGAATGACTGACATCTCTCTTTTTTCATACAGATTACATAAACAGAGAATATTTGTTTTCGTTTTGAATTAGATCATTTAAAAGTACACAATTAAATGATTATAAAGATATATTGCCATTGCCTGTGTGACTAGTATTGGCTGAGTTTTGTTTAAGTTTAGAGACGTGCTCCAGAAAAAAACTTTACGGAGACGGAGAGATGCAGAAAGCACACCCTGTTTATTTTCTTTATTTTACAAAAGCACAGTTTTGTTTCGATTGTAGTGGACACAAGTAGACATTTGACAGTTTATTTTTTCATGTTTCTTAAGTCTGCATTTAAGTGACCATAAATGACGGAGTATTTAAGTCTATTTTGCTGCAATGTGAAAAAAATCCAGCAAAACGCGCCGGCGCGTTTGTCAACTACAGAAGGTTAAAAGACGCTTTAGTGCTGCAAGTGAGGGTACAACGTCTGCCTGAGATGCATCAGATGAGCTTCTCTTTTGTTATCTGCTCAAAGGGGTGATGGCTGTTGGCTGCATTTATAAAGCGCGCGCCTCTCACTCTACGCTGGTTACTATTTGATCGCGTCATCAAAAACGTCATTATTCGGCCGAAATAATTTCGGTTGCCGAGCATTCGGTGCATCCCTATGATACACTACTCAGTTTGAGGTACATTCTCATGAGATGTTGCAACTGTAATTCCTCACCATCAGCATTAACAAGTGCATGGCCAACAGCATTAACAAGAACATGTCCATCAACAAACCGATTATTTTACTTGTACTAATTTATTTACCCAGTATTTTTTATAATATATTGTGGTGAACACGTGGAAACTGTATGAATGACTGATGTAACATAAACGTTGGTAAAACAAATCTTGCTCCATGCTTAATCTTTCCTTAAAGTAGTGAGAACGACAGACAATCTGCATTAATGGACAGAGTTTTAGGTAATGGTGGCCTACAACTGATTAGCAGAAGTATTTCAGTAAGACAGTGATAACATGAGTTAGTCAGATAGCTGGTGACAAACACAATATAAAACTCAAAACTAAGTATTTTGAACACCATCTTTCAAGAGCAAGCGGTTTGTGAATCCTGCATTGAACTCTGAGATTTGAGGAAAAAGTCATAAGTAAAATAAAGGGAACACAGCAAAAGTTTTGGATAATACTGCTGTGGAATCGTGGTAAAGATGACTTTTAACCACTGATTCTTCACATGCTCGTCCTTGGGCAGTGTAAAAAAAAAACTGGCTTTACCTTCACATTGTAGAGCACAGCATCTTCTCGACATGATGATATCCAGCAACCACAGGAATCAGCTGCAATGTTAGAGTTTCAAGTTTTCCCTGGTGTCTGCGCGCGCAATAAGTGGGTGGGGAAAATGCTAATGTTTCGTCTTGATGTCACAAAGAAACCGCTTATGACTCGTTTGAAAAAGGATTCATTTCATTGGCTCAGTCAACTCTTACTTTTGAAGGACAATAACTTTATAATACGGTGCACTTTCAGATTTTAAACTTTGCAGAATGTTTTTATTCACTTAGAGCTATGTCACACACTACATAAAAAGTCGTTTTCCAAAATCCATAATAGGGGCCCTTTAAACGCCGCGCTGTTGTCTTCATTCATCCGCATAAGGAGAAGCGCTTTAGTTTCACTTTCTGTTTTATTTGACAACATTTTATGACTTCTGAGTGAAAGGCAAAACGGATGATCAAACAGAACACGTTTTTGCTCTTAAAAACACGAAACGCACACAATATTATCCAACTGCAGAGCCACAGCGCTGATGAATGGAAAAGGCAGGGTCTCGAGCGCGATACGTTGAAAAAGCTGCAAGACGTGGCGCAACAGTCAGATTATCATTTTCATATTTTTAAATAGAATAACTATTCAAAAGCCTTCTGTACACAGTGCGGAGTAATCATGTCATATTCATAAGTCTTTATGATGGGCACAAAGTAGGGCTGGGTGATATTTTAAAAATATTTTATCGATAATCGCCTTAAAAAATATCGCAATATTCGATTATGTCATCTACCCGAGCCACATCCCGCCACAGACAACACTGCCGACATACACATTTATTTTCTTTAATTTTAACGTGTAGTTCTGTTTTTAAACTTGCATTCAAGCTGTGATGTATGTATTTGTCTAAAATCAGGGATTAAAGATTAATTGGTTCGTTCTGCATGAGCAAAAACGGTAAGGTTGTTTTTTTCTTTCTTGTTCAAGTTTCAAGGTCTCCTTCTAGGGCTCAGAAAACAGCTTGCATGCAGAAGAGTTCTCTTTTGCGTGCCTTGCGCTTAAAGGGTAACTTGGCAACTCTTGGCCATTTCTTCTTCTATTGTCTCAGTGAGCTCCCCCTACAGCTGTCGGGCGTATATTTCACAACACTGTTGCAAAAAAACTCACTTGCGGCCCCTCCTCCCCCTTTCAACCGCTGCTCATGTGCATTTGTTATTATCGGAGCCGGCCAACTTCATCATGTTGAGTATGTCTACTGAGGTGGGTAATACGTCATACGTAAGAAGAGTTAGTAAATTAACGTCGGTGGATTTGAACTTGGCTTTAACTGAGGCAACCTGTCATGACGCATTAAAGAGCCACAAAATGGTATGCCTATTTGTTGTTAATTTTCTTTGACTGACCAAATTTGAAAGTTGAGACTTTGTTTCATATATTAAATATGACCTGCTCGGTCCTGTCTGTCAGCGCTTTGTCAGTGTCCTTTATTTGTCACTGCTTGAGAACATGGGTTGAATCCGAAATCGCCCCCTAAACCCTCATTCACTAAGTTAGGCCTATTCCATTCGTTAGTCCACTAATACTGTTCACTTGATGGAGTGAATGAAAACGAGTGAGTGAATTCGGACAGCCGTTGAGCGTACATTAGCTGTACACTCGTTAATGCAGTGCAATGTGGGACAAACACGATCTGGCCGTCGTCCCATTTTCTCATAAATCTCTACGTTCATTTAAGACTTTATTTGAATCATTTACGACTGCTCTTATGAGGACACTCGACAAAACGGACATTTTGGCATAATTTGTGTGCGTTATGGTTTGTTCAAACCCGAAAGAGAACTCGATACTGACTCATGTCTTTTCTGTGGGTCTTGTGTGTGTGTAATAGGCAGGACTTAACGGATACTGTGTAATTGTTTTAAATATTTTTAACGCTTTAAACTTTTTAAAAAAAAAATATATTTTATATTATATTTTTTTTATATTCTTGCGCAGTGCCGCGGTGGGCAAGTAATGAAACCGGTGTTGGGACTGAACACCGTGATACACCGGTAACACCGACTATTGTAGCAAGCCTAGTGGGCGAAATGCTGCCTGGGAGCTTATCCTTTAATAGCGACGTCTCACCTCATGAATATTAAATTATAATGAATGCACTGAAAAACCCTCACACTACTCATATACGTTTTGCGTCAGATATCAACGCAGAGAGAAAGAGACTATAAAGGCGGTAGAGCTGCACGATGAATCTTTAAGAGATCTTGATCTCGATTCAAACACCCATGCGATCTTATTCCTAAATGACAAAAACTTCACACCGGCACATTTAAATCTGTTTGCGCTGTCGCTGACCCAGAGAGAGCAGTTGTCAATATGAAAGAGCTTTACTTTCACAGTCTTTTCAACCACACAGTATCGATATTTCTGTTACAAATATTCAAATTATCACAGAAGTACTGAGATAAAAGTTTATAGTTCGAGTATAAACACTGTCTACGGTAGCAACCAAAAGAGAGTAAATCACAGGGCTCGAGACTAACGGCGTCCTATCGTCCTGGGGACGATAGCAAATGTGTTTAGGACGAACAGAAATATTCTCCAGGACGCCTACAGGATGAAAGACATTTTTGTATGCATGTACATTTATGACTAGCCTATTAGGCTAACTTAGAAAATGCCAAAATTAACCGAACAAGCGCTGACTACAACGGAGCGCATCTTCTCATGCTGTTACTATAGTTACTATCACTGGCGGCTACTCACCCGGAGACTTGTTCCGCCGTACATCTATCAAATGGCTTAATGACATCCCAAATATGTTGCGCTGGTTAAACAACGGTAAGGTAAAACAGATTGAGCTCCAAGACGGCCCTGCATCTAAAAACTAGACGAAAATGTTAGATAGTGACGATTTGGGAAGCGATCCAGTCAGAACTGATGTCCTGCGTTTGTGGTAGATGCGCACATTTGTACTGTAATGTGCTGATCTACCCAGCGGCACACGGGTTGACATGCAGGGGCGTCGGACTGGGGGTAAAACCAGTACTGATTACCAGGGCCCCAAGGGGAGAGAGGGCCCTTGAAAAGTCTGGAATATATTTTATTTGGAACATAGGGGCCCATCAGGACTGCCTATAGGGTCCGGGATCTTGTGCTACGCCCCTGTTGACATGCGCTGCATGTCTCATAAAACGTTAAAAAATGTAAACGTCTAGGAGAGTGAGTAGAGCAGACATATAGATCTGAATAAGGGTGACAACGCAAAAAAAGAGCTCTATTCGGTACGGTTTTCTGTACGCTCACACGCACATAGGTACAGCGCGCGAGTACTGAATTGAGCTCTCTTTCGTGCCTGAATGGACAAATACACACAACATTATGTCGAAATGTCCGTTTTGGAGAGTATTCACGTAAACTATGTTGGTTATGTCTTAAACAGTTTTGAGTGTATCGGATGTGAATCAGTGCAATTGGATCCGCATGTCATGGATGTCTTAAAGTGACAGTGGGTAATAAACCTAATGCGGTCTGTGTCCTTAATATTGATCAAGCAACAAAAGAAAAAGAGAAAAGCATTCACTGCTTGTTAATAGCTTTAATAAGGATTCATTATATTTAATTCAAATAAATATGTCTGCTGCTTGAACGAACAAAGAATGATGTATGCAAGTAGTAGTTATAAAGAATGCATATACCATTCATTTAAAAGACTGTTCTTCTTTAGGAAAAGTGGTTTTATTTAATTTTAAGATATTTTTTAAGTCACAGTAGTTAAATCTGTATCTGTATTGCATGTTCGAACTTTAAAATCATTCATATTAACAGGTTAATAGATGTTTTCTCCGGAAGCATGTGGGTTTGGAAATTTTAGAGAAATTCTAAATTAATGCATTACAATTGAATTAAACCCATTATATTTTAGTCATCTGAATTGTTTTAGTTTTAGTCTAGTTTTAGTCGATGAAATACAATAAGATTTTAGTCGACTAAATCTACAGTAGATAAACATTTTTATTTTGGGATGGTTGACATTCACTTTAGGACGGTTCAAATTGTTTTTCAGGACGGTTCCAGGACGGAGGTAAAAAAAGTTAGTCTGGAGCCCTGGTAAATCACCTTTTGAAAGTCACTGCCTTCAAATAACGAGTGTATCAATTACATCTGATGCTTCAAAACATTCATAAAGACGACTGTTAAAAGTCCGTAACTTTTGTTTTCAAAATTTACATGAGCGAGCACATCATGAATGCCTTTTTTCAAACCGTGTTTTTGTCTTATCCTGAATCACTACGGTAAGCCTGTAATAATCGTTTATACTCGGACTACTTTTGGCCGGCTGGCGGATTGCAGCCGCTGCGGAGTATCCCAGTGCCTGCGTGACTCACCATAGACATAAACAAAGAGAAGTAGCTCTGGCTGTTCTTCCGCAAGAAGCATGCAGTTCTGTTTATTAACCGCTAGAGCGCTGATTCATCCAGTAATGAAAAGTGAAGTCTTTATAAATCAATCATTCAAACCTATTTTAAAAATATTCTTTTTCACCTGTCTGGATCTTACATGTGTGTTCAAGCATATTCATACCCCTTCTGAGAGGGTATTCTCCACTGCTGGAGATACAATAAGCTAGGAGAGGTCCCAAATTATCCTAGAGAATGCAGAAATGTTTATTTTCCTTCAGAAAAATTAATTATTTTTGCAAAAATTGCTAAATAATATGTTGAATTTGTTGACATTACCAGTCTGTTAAACTTATTTGTCAAGTATAAGAAATAAACACAAAAAGGATTATGCATTTTTCCCTTACTACTATTTTTTTATTAGTTGTTTTAAAAAATTTTTTTAATTGAATGGCAACCGGAATCGTTTGGCGGAACCGAAAAATTTCTTAAGATTTGCCAAACCTAGCGTTCACACAGGGCACGTTACCGGTAATTTACCGGTATTTTTGAAAAGGTCCTGTTCAGACATGATCTGTTACTGGTAAGACTGCATGTGTAAGGGGATAATAACTTACTAATAACCTTTTCATTGCCAATAAAGTGAAATTACTGAACCTTAACATTAGAGCCTGGTAAAAAAAAATGCTCATGTCAGACAGACTTAGAGGTTGTTTTATCTAGAGTTGTTGATGCAGATGAAACTAGTTGTCAAAAAGTACAGACTTTGGTACCAAGTTGTTACTGAAATTTAAAAATGTGACGATACAAGCATTTCCCTCTAGCATTTTGAGCGCTGTTGAGCGGTTTCTTAGGCCCCGTCCACACTACTGCGTTTTCGTTTAAAAACGGAGAATTAAAACGAAAACGATCTCCGTCCACACCAGCGTTTTAGCTGCGTATTAGAATTGATCTCCGTCCACATTAAAACGACTGAAAACTCGGATCACGTGACCATTCTCCAACACTGTGCATGCGCGTGCCGGTGTAAACAGGAAACGGATGGACTATTCCTCAGATTTGATGAGGAAGCAAGTAACGTTAGCTACCTCTGCAAAGATTAGAAAATGTCGAAGACCAGAGATTTCTTTTCATGGACCGCCGCTGCACACGGGAATTGTCATAGATCGCTCGAATAATAGTTTGCCTCCGGCGCATGTAGGCAGTTATAGCATTGTAAAATGCAGAATTTGCTTGCACAACAGCTGCTAACAAAGACATCAAAGTCAGTAACGCTTGTAATTCGTTATCCATGTTGCACTCACTAACATCAGCTACGTAGTCCAGGATGTTTTTGTTTGTTTTCTTCCGGTGACGGGACATGTGATGGGTGGCTGACGAATCAGGGAAGGATACGTCATGGGTGATGACACCCAATCATAGAGCCGAGCGTGACCTTCTACGTCATCGTTTCTAAACTCCTCCGTTTTGTCCCGTCTACACTAAAACGCCCTCCGGAGATTCAAAACGAAAAACGGAGCTGCAGCGTTTCTAAACTTCTCCGTTTTGGGTCTTCGTTTTTCCCGTTTTAGTGTGGACGGGAGGTGCAAACGTAGCAAAAGGTCTCCGTTTTTAAACGAAAACGCAGTAGTGTGGATGGGGCCTTAAACCCCTCTGATTGGCTGTTGTGTAGACTCAACATATATCTCTGTGATTGGCTACAATCAGGGCTCCAGACTAACTTTTTTCACCTCCGTCCTGGAACCGTCCTGAAAAACAATTTGAACCGTCCTAAAGTGAATGTCAACTGTCCCAAAATCAAAATGTTGTTTCTGTACTTTGTTATTATCATCTATAGTTGTTATTCACATAATAAAAACACCATTAAAATCTTTATGATATATATTATTATATTTATTTAGCTCCATTCAAAGTAGCTATCTGTAAACAGGTAAAAAACAGATTTAATCAAAAATATCAGGAGTTAAATGCTTTTTTGTATTCATGCAGAACAAATCTTTTTTTTCTTCTTTTTTTCTTTTTTTTACATATACAAAAAATAAGAGAAAAATACATACAGCTCAAAACGTTTTTGAGTTGGTTGGATTAAACAATAACAAATAAATACTGGGCTCGTCCATTTTGACCCAGGCCTATGGTGACCAGTGAGTGATTTTCATTTTAGCAGTTCATCCAATAAGCAGCCCGAGGAAAGCTTTGAGTGAAAGCTTCTCAGCCAGTCAGCGGCTTCTACCCCACGTGTGGACTCTTAATCCTGCCCACACTGCATCGTCACCAAAAGTGATCCAATGACATGAATGACGTTGGCGCACAAGCTTTTCAAAGCAAGCTCTATGGGGCTGTTTACACCTGGCCACTTCATACTTTTTCTGTGATCGGATAGCTCTCCGATCGTGAAAAGACCAGGTGTAAATGCCCTCCGAAACGCATTCGAGACGGATTTAAATCCGATCACTCAAACCACTTCAAGAGTAGGTCTGAGACTCATTCCAGACGAAACTGGACAAGTGTAAATGCATCTGGTTTTTGAAACCACATGTAGATTTAACTCCTCCCAACAATGCTTAAAAAATAAGCATTTGATAGGTTATATGTCATGTTATAGCCAGATATGACGGCGCTACTTCAGCATCACCGCAGAAGAGCAGATGAGCAATCTATTCATCAAGCCAGCGTGCAAACTACCACAAATCAAAGTTGCAGACGATTAAGACCCAATCATCTTCATTAAAAGTAAAGAAACGGAATGATCTCACCAGTGCTGTTGCCACTCTCTTATTGCGGTCTTTGATTTTGATTTTAGCTGATGATCAATAAAATGTAGCTCATATCTGTTGCTTTCGGTGACGTGAACTATATTAAATTTCCGTTTTGCGAAAAACACATTTGTGTGTCCAGATGTAAATGGAATAGTTTTGATAAATGTGGAGGTCTAGGCATTAATCATAGGCTCATTATTAAACAACATTTTCATTATGCATAAAGTGGCCAGGTGTAAACAGTCCCATTGAGACAGACACAGACGGTAGCTATTATTTAGCAAATTTGAAAAGCAAAGCAATCTGTTTTACGTTACCATTGTTTAACTAGCGCAACATATTTGCGATGTCATTAAGCCATTTGACAGATACACCCGGTACCGCGGAACAAGTCTCCGGGTGAGTAGCGGCCAGTGATAGTAACTATAGTAACAGCATGAGAAGATGCGCTCCATTGTAGTCAGCGTTTGGTCGGTTAATTTAGTCATTTTCTAAGTAAGTTAGCCTAATAGGATAGTAATAAATGAACACACATACACAAATGTCTTTCGTCCTGTAGGCGTCCTGGAGAATATTTCTGTTCGTCCTAAACACATTTTCTATCGTCCCCAGGACGATAGGACGGCGTTAGTCTCGAGCCCTGGCTACAATGATCAACAATGGCATATTTGACGCTCTTCACCGAGCGCTTGCTTAGATGCACACTGGAGCATTTAAAAGCTTTATAAAAATGAATTAATCCTCTATTATAATAGAAATTGTAACGCTTCTCACTAGATCTCGCAGCGATGTTATTACTTAAGTGGCGAATTCAAATGCTGTGTTTACTGGATCTCTTATGTAGTAATGGTGTCGCTTAATCAAGATCGGCTCGCGCTGCACTGACATTGGTCCGAACTTATAAACGGTCCGTGAAGCACAAAATAATGAGTTTCGTTCCGCTTTCATTACATTTGCCATTTGATGTTGCGCAACGTTGTGGAAAAATGGTCCAACCACCGGAATGGTTTGGTTTGTAATGCATACCGAACCGATATCTTGGGAAAATGTATTCCATCTTTTGGACTCATTATACAACGCAATTTTCGAATGATGCAATCACGAAGCTCGCCACTTGAGGACGCCACAGACATTTAAGAAAAACTTTTTAACTTCAGACTTAATTTTTCCGCAAACAACACATATTTTGCCTTTTCTAGCAGCTATTTTATTAATCGTACATCGGCTTTACCCTTTACGATTTTGGATTGTTGCTTCAACCTAAGAAACGTCATAACACACAGGTAAGAACTTTGTAGTTGTATATTGCAAATTAGTAGCAGCTTACTCTCGTGCAATTGAGGAACGATTGTGATTTTGTACAATAAATAAAATAAAATAGTCAAACAAACCCCTACAGTATTAAAATCGCTACATATAATTGTTTAGAAAGTTATAGTGTGCATTATTTGTTTTCTCTTTAACTTCCTTCAGCTCTTTTCGTGTTTGGGGGGTCGGATTGTACAAATTATGAAATATTCAATATCCCAATTTTTCATATCATCCAGACAACAATTTGGATATTATCGTCTAAACAATATATCGCCCACCTCTAAACTAATATACACATAACGTATGTACATTACTATACCAAATACCCGCGGAGGGCACAAACGGCCTGGTGTTGGTAGTTGTTGCACTGCAACATGATCAAATCCTTGTTTAATATTGGCCAAGCAACATTTAATTCAAATGTCCACTTAACCTTAAATATTTGGTCATTACTGTACGATAGAAATGCAACAGCCGCTGTAATTTCTTGAACAAGAACGTGCACATCAAAACATGCAATCTCAGAAGTAGAGTTTAAACTTTTATTTTGGAATCGCGATGAACAACCATTCGCATATTTAGCAGCATATTTATGTATTCTCCTGTGCTGGCGTAGATTTACAAATGAGTTGCGTTACCAATCTTGTGAAATTGTGCACAATGTGTTCCCAAATGAACGTTAATAAGCAACCGAAACTCACAGCATGCAGAGATGGAGTTTGAGAAACCCGAGACGCTACACGCATATAAATGATTACAGTGCAACTACGAAAGTTGATATAAAAAACTGTTGTGTGTGCAATTTAAATGTTTGTACAATTCAGTTTTTATTTGATAGTGATAATTAAATACATTTTATTACTTAATTGATTATTACCTAAAATGCGTTTTCATTCATAGATGAAAGCTTTATTTTCATTTCAGTAAAAATTATTTCATTGCATCATTTATTATCATAAATTGTCTTAAGACGTACAATAATCATCTCTATAATAAAGATGGTCCAGTTTTACACATTTGAACTAATAGTGATTTTTGAAGCAGTTTTGGAGCTGTTCAACTGCTGACTGTGTAAGAATGTTATGACACTGACCATAATATTTATTTTAATATGCTCTTTTGAATTATTTCTTGTTACAAGTCATTCATAGAGATTTGACTGCATCTCAAATTTGTGTTTTATGCGTGTTGCTATTAGGGCTGCTAATAATCAATTTGATGACAATTCACATCAGTCTTGAGGAAAGCAGAAGTTTCTTTTCATCCCCATTTCGTGTGCAAGTCTTCATGCGGCATTTGTTGAGGTTTCAGTCAGCTGATATCACTGTTTCCCTGGGATTTTAGTGCAGGGATTCGCAACCTTTTATGCTCATTGTCCAACACAATATCCAACAACATACTTGAAGCCCCTAAGAGATATCTCACTTTACATCTTGGTTTAGTTTTTTTTTTTGCATTTTAATTTAAGTTAGATTTTTAATATACACATTTATTATATTAATTAATTTAAACATTAAATATATTAATTAAATGTTAAGTCTTCCTGCAAGCCCACTTGAAAGTTTGCTGAGGCCCCCTAGTTGAGAACCACTGCTTTAGTGTGTGTGTGTGTGTGTGTGTGTGTGTGTGTGTGTGTGTGTGTGTGTGTGTGTGTGTATAATAGTTTTATATGCAGAAATAATTTGTGAAATTATCTTTTAAGCATCTAACTGTTGTTTCATGCTTTGGTGTGATTCATTTCATGACTTACCAGTTCTTTCTACTAGATGGATATTAGATGGCATGCTTTACCTTTGGACATGCAAGATTGTAATTATGAATTGATGGTCTGTAGAGTCATGGTTTTTAGGGACATCAACCCACAACTTCATAGCATTGTGGTGGTGAGTTTGCACATGCAAGCACCTTTCGCTCTCCAGAAAATGTCAAATTGTTAAATATGTACTTGCCTAGCGTGCTTTCCAGTTAGGAGACAATTTCTTGCGAAGCAGCATGTTTTGTGTTGCAGAAAGAAGCATTTTGTTTAAGAGCATAACTTAAGACTAGCATCAGGAAATTCCACAGCTCAGTGTGGAGAGATCCGTTATTTCCTGTCTCCCTAATTCCTCCCATGTTTTTGAATCAACATGAAACTTTAAGAGCACGTACACAGAATTTTCTGAATGTAATGCAAGTATTGATTTCCGTGCGAAAGCAACCGTGATGCAAGAGAGTTGTGGGTGGTTGCCACATTTACTGTACGATGGACTGCTGGTGTGAGAACGGCAACGTATGCATGTGTCCGCTAGCATGCATGCTAATTTGTTGGTTTGTGTTAAGTCTCTGTGGTCTTTTTTTGTGTTCTACTTTTTTTCGGTGTTTGCTGTTGTCTAAGATGGTTCCAGTGGGTGTGTTGTTTGCCAGCTGGGTGTTCCCCCTCGTTATTGTGAGCGTGTGGCAGCCGTGGGTGCGCTTTTATTCCAGCCATGTTTGCATTAGTGTACATACAAACACAGCCAAGCGTGTAAACGCTACCCTCCACCAGCTTCAGGCAGACGGCTCGCAGCGTGGTTTAATGTCTCGGCTGAAGCATGACTGATTTGGGGAAGGATGCAATGGGGAGATCGGCCCGTCTGAGCAACTGCCTGGATTCAACGGCGCAGTGCTTTTATGCCAACTTAGAGATGAGGCCCTGTTTAGACATTTTGACTGGTATGATTTTTATTGTTTTCTATGATGACTAATATTACATTTTTTTTGGTTTATTTCACCCAGAAAGATGAAAATTGTCAACACCTTAATGTTGTTCTAAATCTGACTTTACTCAGGGGAACACAAACGTTTTTGAAGATTATCCAGCCAACTTTTTCCCATATCATGAAAGTATCTTAAAAGTGGACTTACTTTAGTCTTGTGAAGCCATTTTATTTTTGGGTGAACTGACCCTTGATTTTATTCCCTAAAAAACTAGATAGTTGCCAGTATATTGTTGTTCTGCAGCTTGCAAAAATACCAGCATTGTATGTTCAAATATCAATATCATATTTTTAAATATCATGTGCCCAGTAGTCTTTAGTTATTAAATTATTAATGTCAGTCAAATGTTATGTTGTTTTATCCACGTTAATATTGTTTTTAGCAGTTTTGTCTTTACTCTTTGAGGGCTGATAATCTTTTGGTTGGGTTTTTTGTGACTTTTGTGAGTTTTATAGAGGTGTAGCGATTACAAAAGTTTTTTAAGCAGAACTTTTAAAGATCACCTTCAAACCACATGTACACACCTGATATCTTATTCAATATCAATAAACTATTCTTTACGATTATTGTGTTCAATCTGGGATGTGCTTTATAAGGCATGATTTTTCAAATACATAATCTCAGGTTTTGTATTCTGATAGAACATTTTTGAGGATTATTGTATTTGTGAGAGAAAAAAAAGTAGATACCTCAGCGTATTGTCATTTACGAGCTTCATGATCTGCGCCAAGTTTTAAAGGTTTGGTTTAAAGGTTTGCAAGAGATTCAGATTTTTCTCAGTGTCTCATGCCATGAGTAAAAATGCCGAAATACACGCCTCAATACTAGAGATGCACCGATTACAATTTTCCAGGCCGATTCCGATTTTTCATGAGTTTGGCCTGCCGATACCGATTTTAGCCGATTCCGATTTCATTTTTTCTAACCACTTTACAGCAAACACAAATATTTGTTTTCTATATTTTCTTTAATAGAACATAGAAAATTTTTTGAACAAATTAAAAAAAATAGAACTATATAAATTATTAATTCTGGTGTGGGAAATTCACATACCTAAGTGCAGTGTTATGGTATGGAAGAACCATTTTCACTTCCAATATTTATTTTTTAAAAATGTGATACCAAACTTCTGTATGAAACCAAACTTCTGTATGAAAACAGGTAATGGCAATAAAATAATATATAAATAGCAAATAAAAATAAATATAGCCTTGCAGTATAAAGATATTTCTCAACACACACACACACACACACACACACACACACACACACACACACACACACACACACACACACACACACACACACACACACACACACACACAGGCCTATTGCAATCACAAGTTTAAATGGGTACATTTTCTATAAATATTTTTGAGTCTTCATTTTCTTTTCTTACATAGCCTACTCCAGTTCTTGTTAAAACACACCAAACATGTAAATTTTGGGCACTTTTTGGGTGAAATCATATTTATTTTGTCCAACAAAAGTGTGCTTTCACTTTAATTGAGCGCGAGCAGCAGCAAAAATAGACTCTGCGCTTCACTGCTGATCACGCGACGCTCCTGCTCGACGCCCCTGCTCGCAGTGTAAATGCACTCATTGATTAACATGCACATCGGGAAAAAAAACCAGCGCTGCTCACGCTTGCGTGTGAAATGGCCGTATATATCAGGAGGTTTCCTACTAGGGCTGAACGATTATGGAAAATAATCAAATTGCGATTTTTTTTAACCAATATTGCGATTGCGATTTAATATGCGATTACTTTAAGTTCTTTACCTTCTATATTAGTCGACAAAGACAAGCAAAAAATCATTGTACAGTAGGGATGGGAATCTTTAGGCAGCTCATGATCCGATCTAATTTTTTTCTTATTAATTAATCTTAACACTTAATATGTATATAATTACATGTGTAAATATACATACATTAAATATGTATATATATATATATATATATATAAACACATTTAATTAAACATGTTAAGAATTTTAAATGGGCTATAAACTAATATAGCTTCAAAATATAAAAGCTAGTAAATAAAGAGGAACCAAAAAAAATTACAAGCAATAAACAAAGAGTGCTTTCAGTATTTAAAAGTAGGCTGTCTGAACGTTTTCCATTCAAGAGCTGGAGTGATTTTCCCCCTATACGATAAGCTGCATTCACACTAATGCACATATCTCTTTTGAAATTGTAAATGTGGTTTGTCCTGTTGGTTTAAGATATAACTGACCCTGTTTACATAATTTCGCGTCAAAAGCATTTTGAGATGCAAGTACATTTAACCAATGAGTCGCTCACAGCCGCATGCACGAGCGCTCTTCACAAAGCGCGCGTATTTTAAAATGAAAGCAGCTTTCTCAATGATTTTCATATTTTTAATATATAAGCCAACTGCATTCCAAAAGACATAAATAATGCCTTTGTGGAGCATTTGTAAGGAAAATTCCGGCGGCCAAGACCGCGCACTGCAAGAGTAACATCAAAGCGGCAAAACCTGTGCAATGAAGCCCGCGACTGTCCTTGTAATTCGCTTAAACCCCGAAATTTATGAAAGCTTATTTTACGGAAGGTTCGAGCGGTGTCGTGTGTGTGTGTGTGTGTTTGAGAGAGAGAGAGAGAGAGAGAGATTAGAAGCAAGCAGAATACGGTTGTTTCTAAAGCACGCGCAGAGTCTTTAGTCTGTTTAAAAAATAAACAGTTCTTTCGTGTATGCCAGACCTATGCGTAGCGTCCCAAGTTGATGCTTGATCTGCAGACTGCTTTTCTCTCGTGTGTCACGTGACCAGTGTAATCGCAGCTTTTGCGGTTACAAAATCGCATTTCATCATATCGCGATATTATCGCAAATGCAATTAATCGTTCAGCCCTATTTCCTACATGTGCTTTCCGTGTGCACGTGTGATGCTGATGTTGTTGTGCGATGTTAATCATGCGGCGCCCGAGTGCATTTGACCAGCATTAAATCGGAATATGTCAGACTGACCGGCTGGTCGCCGATCATGGCCGATCACGTGAAAATCGGCCGATTCCGGTCACCAGCCGATCAATCGGTGCATCTCTACTCAATAGTCATGCTTTGTGTTTCCTTCTGTTCTTCATTCAAATGTTTTTAGTGCATGAATGTCTTGTTGAAATTGGTCTTGAGCTCGACTTGTGGTGTCAATTTTTCTAATCCTGTAATTGTAATTTCATTTACATTATGCATTTGACATGATTTTATCTAAAGCAGCTTACAGTGCAATCAAATTATATAGGCATTAGGGGTGTAACGATATTCAAACCGAACCGAAAAACCGCGATACAGAACCCACGATACGAATCGCGATTCTCTCATGGCGTACCGAACATGCCCCGCCCCCTGCTACCACAGCTCATTGGACCTCATGTCTAATGTGTACACAACAAATTCAGTTTAGTAGCCTAACCACCATTAACACCATATAATAGCATTATATGGCACCATATAATAACATTGATAATAAGCAAGGTGTAATCTTTCAAATTCTGTCTATTTGATCACGAAATTCAAACAATAAATGCCGTTTTGGCGCTCTTTCATGTGGCATGACAGATGGCTGTGTCAGCTCCTCATTTCAAGCGGCAGCGCGGAGCGCGAGTAAACGTCATCATCTCTTCCTCAATCACAGAATAAACATGAATGGACACCTGAAGGTATGTTGAAAGATACAGTATACTTACTGAAAGGCATCACAACTCGTGTAATCGCTCAATCAGTGTTTCAGCGGAAAGACGTCAATAAAACAGCTTAGTTTTTCACATAGCATTATATTTACCTCAGCAGGAAGTCATCCAAATTAACTCTTGCACTAAATAAATGCACTATATTAGGCTATATTTTAATTAACCTGTTAATGATATCTTGATTATTTAATGTATGTTTAAAATATCTTTCATGAAAATGACAGCAACTGTGTAAATTATTATATTTCAATAACAAATTAGAGTAAAAACACAAGTTAATGCAAAAACTGCCTTATGTTCAGTTTACATGTTTTCATACAATATGTTGGGTGTTGATTATTATATCTAAATAATAAATAGTATCTGAATTTAGACTAAAAGTCTAGGCTCTGTCGTTAATGTGCGGGCCCAAAATTATAATGCTATACTAATTTCTTTTGTTTTTTTTACTTTAAAAAATAAGCACACGACTTGCTGTGCTGGTCTCAGTGGTGAGGAGGTAGACCAGACTGACAAGCAGCTGTTGAAGACTAGGGGGGTACGAGGGGTAACAGATGAGTGGCTGGAGTGATTCTTATTTTTAGCCATGATTCTGAGCACTCCCTGCTGAGAATAAGGTGACATTACAAGAGCGTTAACTTCCTCACACAGTTTTCAAAGCATAAAGTTGAGTGTATGTGTGAAAAACGGTGACCTTTATTAGTTAAAACTTTGTTTTCATTGTTAGTATGAGTCAAAACAGTCAGTGAAAAGTTACAAATGCAAACTTATACGCCCAATTTACAGAAAAATTACCAAAAGAAAAAGCACGATATTTATTTATTAGACATTTCTGCAGGGCTCCAGACTAACTTTTTTCACTTCCGGCCTGGAACCGTCCTGAAAAACAATTTGAACCGTCGTAAAGTGAATGTCAACCATCCCAAACTAAAAATGTTGATCTACTGTAGATTTAGTCGGCTAAAATCTTATTGTATTTCATCGACTAAAACTAGACTAAAGCTAAAACAATTCAGATGACTAAAATATAATGGGTTTAGTTCAATTGTAATGCATTAATTTAGAATGTCTCTAAAATTCCGGAGAAAACATCTATTAACCTGTTAATTTGAATGATTTTAAAGTTTGAACATGCAAGATACAGATTTAACTACTGTGACTTAAAAAAAAATCTTAAAATTAAATAAAACCACTTTTCCTAAAGTAGAACAGTCTTCTTTTCAATGAATGATTTATGCTTTCTTTATAACTACTTGCATACATCATTCTTTATTATATCAAGCAGCAGACATATTTATTTGTATGAATTAAAATAGTGAATCCTTATTAAAGCTATTAACGAGCAGTGAATGCTTTTCTCTTTCCAATCCAATTGCACTGATGCACATCCGATAGACTCAAAACTGTTTAAGACATAACCAACATAGTTTACGTGAATACTCTCCAAAACGGACATTTCGACATGTGCATGGCTGCACGCTTCGGGTCGGGTGTGTGCGCACAGAAAACCTTACCAAATAGAGCTCTTTATTTGCGTCGTCACTCTTATTCAGATCTATATGTCTGCTCTACTCATTCTCCCAGACGTTTACATTTTTTAACGTTTCATGAGTCATGCAGCGCGTGTACAAATGTGCGCATCTACCACACACGCAGGACATCAGTTCTGACTGGATCGCTTCCCAAATCGTCACTATCTAACATTTTTGTCTAGTTTTTATTCGTTAACGAAAATGTCAATAGAATTTTGTCATAGTTTTTGTCATTCAAAACGAGTTTTTATTTAGTTACGGTCTCGTTTTCGTCTGTGAAAAAATTTCGTTGACGAAAATAATGGAAATAAACGAAATTAACACTGCACCAATAACAGGGACTGTCCCCGGAAAACGTGAAAGTCTGGTCACCCTAAATTAGACTGACTAAGAAAAGACCACAAATATATTGAAATCTAAATGTATGCTTTAGCTAATATACACACACATAGCCGGGGTAGCACCCGTTAGCTAGCTAACGTTAGTAAGTTAGTAGCAAGCAGTTAGCTGCAAGCATTTAGCACTCCTTAGTTACTCCCTCGAGTAACACACGAGCAAGTTCCTGATTTCACTGACTGATGGTTTATTCAGATTCAATACATTGATTCCTCATTCACAATTGAAACTGACTAATATGAAGATGTCAAACAACACCATATTTAAGAACTGAAAACAAAGAAATTTCAAAACAATCATCTTGTTCTTGGTATGACTCAAAGTAATAAAAAAAAAAACAGTTAACACATTACAAATATTTAAAAAAATCACATTTAGATTACAGTAATCCAGTAACAACATTAAACACAAGTATAAAGTACTCAATTAATATGGCAACACACTTCACTCAAAGGAAACAGACATACCTCATTAACTGCTTAAAGAAGGAAGGATTCAAAAGGAAACATCAGCAACTCTTCATTTAAGTTTTATATTCTTCTATCTTCGCTTGTGTGCTAGTTGCGTTTGCGAGTGAAACCACATTATGCAGTGTATGGAATTGTGCGTCTTGTTTATGACTCCCGGTAAACTAGTTCCGTCATAATTAGTTCTGTTTAGTCAACGGTAACTAATGACCATATTTGGATATCTGCTACACTCCCACCAAATCACTTATGATTTCTCTATTGTAAACTAATTGGATTGTGTAACATTTTAAATATAACCATGAAATATCAACTAACCCATGGAATGATAGAGAGTAAATAAGCAGAACATCATTATCTCCATCAATCTGCTTCCAAGAGAGTCTTCTGATTTGGACGCTTCTGGTAACTAGGCTTAGATTAACGTTTACCTTTCTCATCCAGGGTAGAGTCATTAACATCTTCACCTTTCTCACACTGCTATTATCTCCTGGGTACACTTAGATCACCTTGGCCAGTTTCCACTTTTTACGTGGTGCAATACAATATCCTTTACCTTGGCATTCCTGCGATTCTTGCTTCATTTCTGTCTCTGCTGAAGATTTAAAAGATACTCTTTCTTCCAATGTGACCAGAAGCTATTAGATAAATATTGCACCCTACACCATCGTTTACGGAGATAAAGATCTTCTTTTATAAACTGTCCAAGGGGTGGTTCTATAATCATAGACTTCATAGTCAGGACTCAGAATGTGATTCGGTGTATGAGACTCGGGACCCAAGGGGTTTTTCATGTTTAACAGTCAAGGGCCGACTATTCACAATAGCCATAACTTCATATAACAAAGTTCGCAGAGAAGTGCTAAACTAGTCTTCTACAAGACTGATCAAAAACGGAGATGAGACATTTCTTACTGTGCGTCACTGTCTTTCCCAGACACCACCCTTATGACTTGCAAACGGAATGTTCATTTTGAACCCGCATCCAAATTTCTTCGTCTGCTCTTGATCCATTGCTTCTATCGCACTCATAAACTCTTGGCTTGCACCAACAAAGTTTGTGCCTTGATCACATTGAATTTGGTGAACAGTTCCACGAATGGCAATGGAGGAATGCAGGGCATTAAAAAATGCATCAATAGATAAGTCATCAAGCATTTCAATGTGTATTGCCCTGGAACAGATGCAAGTTAACAACAATCCATATGTTTAAGTTCTCTTCTACCATCTGTGACACAGAATGGTCCAAAACAATCCATCCCACAAAACAGAAAAGGCGGAGTTATCTGCATGCGATCTTCAGGTAGATCAGCCATTTTTTGTTCTTCTATACACCTTCTGAATTTCCTGCATTTCAAACATTTATAGATATGAGAAGAGACTGCACTACTGCATCCTAAAATCCATACGTCATTGGACTGGAGTTCATCCAGTCATTCCTCGTCCTTGATGTTGAACTCGTTCATTATAATGCTTTAGTAATTTTGAAAAAAAAATGTTTCTTGGAAGAATGGCTGGATGTTTTACATGTGGATGGAGAGTTGCATGTGCCAGGTGACCTCCTACTCGAAGTATACCTTGACCATCCAGAAAGGGACTCAAATTGTACAACTTGCCTGCCTTGTCTTGAGTGTCGGATTCTTTCTGTTTCTTGAGACTCTGCATCTCTTTGGAGAAGGCGGTTTCTTGAACCATTCGAATAAAAAAGAGTTCTGTGCCTCTCCTTTCTTCTAGGCTCGGTACTTCAGATGATCTAGATTTAAGACCGTTGGCTTCTTTCACATGCCGTTTGAGTCTGCAATAGCCTTTACCATCCTGGTCAAATCAGAGAATTTACAAAGGTGTTAAGTTTGGCAACAATGATCTTTCTTCGGTTGCTTGGGTACTAAGAACTGGAACCTTGCAAAGTTCTGGATCATTGTTCGTGAGTACATCTTCCACCTTAACTTCCTCACTGGGAAGATCCTTCTGCCATAGAAAGTTTGGTCCTGTGAACCAGCTGGACAGTGAGACCTCTAGAGGCATAATCAGGAGGATTATCTTCTGTGACGACATATCTACATTGATTGGAATTGGTACTCAACTTGATACGCTGGATGCAATTAGGAACGAACACATGAAATCATTTAGCATCATTATTGATACAACCAAGAACGACCCTTGAATCAGTCCAAAAACATTCCTGCAAGTCTTCTATTTCCAACTCTTTCTTGAGCATATCACTTATTCGTACAGCTACCACTACGGCTGAAAGCTCTAATTTTGGTATGGTCGTTACGTTAGGCGCCACTCTTGACTTGCCCATGACTAACAAGCAATAAACTACTTCTGATGTACAGACTGCTCGAAGATACAAGCAGTCTCCATAGCCTAGGATGCTAGCATTATAAAAATGGAGTTCGTAGTTTGACTTCCTTGCTGGTCAGTGGAACAAAGCATTGTTGGATCTTCACGTTTGCTAATTTGGTAGATCCAAAAGCCAATATTCCCACTGAGACCGTATGTCACTTGGAAGTGGATCATCCAAACTAATCTTGTCATGACACATTCGCTGCAGGATTTTCTTCCTTAAGAGAATGAAGGGTGCCATGAATCCAAGCGGGTCAAACTCAGATGCTATCGTAGACAATACTCATTTGCGGGTAAAGGGGTGTTCCTTCACAGTGACTCTATACTCAAATTCATCAGATACAATTAGCAAGATGTTTAAGACCATAATTGGCACAACTGGGTGAAGAAGCTGCACCAAACAAATGAACCTTCATTCGATACACTGAGAACTGAGACTACAGATCGCCATTATCCCACCATAAGAATCTTAGGTAATCTCTGTCTTCTATCTTGACACGAAACTGATGAACATACATTCTATGTCACACATGATTGCTATTGAATTTCTTCAAAAACATCACAAAACACCTATCAATGTATTTGTCAGATCTGGGCATGGTAGAAGATGATCATTCAAGGATGTTCCTTGAAATCTACCAGAGCAGTCAAAAACAACACAGATTTTTCCAGGCTTTTTTTGGTGATGCACGCCATGATGAGGAATGTGCCATTCTGAGTAACCTTCAATTTCTCCCGGCTGAACCTTCTCAGCATCTCCACGAGCTGTGGTTTCATTCATAAAAGCAATGTAGTCCTTGTAATACTGCATGTCCCTCTTTAGTCGTCTTGCCAAGCACTTAAGACGATGTGTTACACATGATTTATTGTTTGGCAAGTTAGGCCTTTCCCTTTTAAATAGTAGTGGGATCTCATAATGTCCGTCATCATTAAGTTTGATAGCATCTTTCATCTTTGCTAGGAAATGAAAATCTTCTTGAGACATGAACAATCATCTGTTCTCACACTAAAATCAGATTCATACACCTTAATAATGTCCATTGAAGAAACTACTTATTTGATCTGTTCGGCAGACATAATGCACTTCACCTTTAAGGTTGACAGAAGTTTGTGGAGCTGGCATCACTTGTCTGACAATGACCTGGTGACTTGTTCCATAGACATCTCCATAGTCAATATATTATAGTCAAGTACTCCAGCCCAGATCATTTCTCTGTGCAAAGGGCTGATTTCTTTCACCGGCCACCACTTCTCTTGGAAGAAGAGCCTGAGGATAGTTGTAACCAATTAATAAACAATCATCACAACTCTGTCTAGGAGCAAGCTTGTCTGTGAAATGTTCAAGATTAGTCCATACTCTTGGTGTCTCTGGTGTAAGAATATGATCTTTACTTGCAGGAACAAACTCTCTTGAGTAGGGATGGGCATCGAAAACTGGTTCCACTCGAGAACCGGTTCTACGTTTTACGAACCATCGATATTGTATGCCCTCGACGTTAACGATTCCTCTTATCGATGCTCCTGCTCCGAGTCCCAGCAGTCTATGTCCCAGCCATAATATACAGACCGCGAACTCACAACTTTCCCTTTTGTCCTTTATCGGGGACCATAGCGCAATGTCCAAGCGATTTGAGCAGAGAAGGTAATCATGGAGAGACTGAAACAAATAAAAATATCATCACTCGTGAAAATCCTCTCACCGGCCCCTGCTCCCTCTCATTTCCGTCAATAGAACCAACGTGACCTGCACCAGTAGTAGTAGTTTGAGCAGAGTTGACGAAGTATCAGGTTGTAGGAAGATAGTTTGTGGACAATCATGGTTAAAACGTGCATTGTAAAGGGTTGTGATAAGCAGAATGTATATAGTACCGTCATGTTTCACAGAATTCCAACTCACACATACAGCGGAGAGCTTGGTTAGCTGCTTTGAACAAGAATCCAAAAACACTGTTGATGACTCTGAAGAAGTGGCGTGTTTGCACCAAGCATTTCATTTCACTATATACATTCTGCTTATCACAACCCTTTACGATGCACGTTTTAACCATGAGTGTCCAAAAACTATCTTCCTACAACCTGATACTTCGTCAACTCTGCTCATTCTACTACTACTGGTGCAGGTCACGTTGGTTCTATTGACGGAAATGAGAGGGAGGAGAGGGAGCGAGGGCCAGTGAGAGGATTTTTCACGAGTGATGATATTACTGCGCCAAATCGATGGTATTCCGCCATACAATATAGTTATCCATTTTACACGCTTAGAAAAGCTATTGTCTTATTTTGTGTCACCGTCGTAGGTCGAGTTACACTACTCGAGTAACTGTATTTAAATAGGGAAAACATGGAGGTGTTTGGTCGCTTCTCTACTTGGCCCCTATTGAATGAACTGAGCTAAGCTAAGGGCTAACAAAGTTTCGCCGCAAGACAGAGCGATTTAGTGCACGCACTGAGACCAGAGAGTTATGTATCAACTTGTCTTAGTTAAGGGAATAACATAGTTTAATATGAAAACACGGTGGAGTATCCCTTTGAGAGAAGAACGAATCCAGTTTCCCTTTCAAACCATAGACTGTAAAAAACTAGTTCACGTGCATTTGTGTCGTTGTGTGCAGATGCAAGTTATATTACGTTTATATAATGTATCTGGGATATCTGATTATTAATCTCATAGGATTTGTCATAAGCCCTATTCCCACGGGATATTGTACTATCTGGGGACCTCGTCTGATTTAGAAATTACACCCCCACATCTGAATTCATGTGGCGCATTCGCACGGGATAACCGAAGCCTGTGATTTTACTCAAATTTACTGACTTATCTCCTGGATATGACGTCAATAGGCTATTGCTTGGAAATATCTTTTCGTTATAGGTCTAGCTGCATGATATTATGACATAAACAGAATAAAGTTTCTTACCGCATGCTGCTATACATGTCATTCATCTCCATTCTTTTTGTTTTTGCTCTTCTGATGATTTTCAGCTTTCACTTTCTGCAAATTGTGAGTTGTGTATAGCGATATAACCCAGCACCCAAAATACTACCAAAACACTTCAACACAACCTCCATTCTTGGCGAAAGATGGATAAAAGGCACACATGAAACAAAAACCTTGAAAAAATGATATACGATCGGGCCAAATCACAGAGATGCCGATTCGCACGGGACTAATATTATCACAGGACCTCGGTGTTCGGCGAAATATAGTAGGTAATTTGCGGGGGAATTTTTACTTTACAAATTACAGACATGGCCGATTCGCACGGGATTAAGATCTCAGACAAAATCCGCAATTATTACAAATGACTAGAGGTCACCAGGTAATACTTATCCCGTGCGAATAGGGCTATAGAACGGGCTTCAGTTTACTGGAGATCATTTGCTCTTCAGCTTTACCTCAAGCAGCTATTCCTGTTAGATGTTTCTTTTTCGATAACATTGATGCATCATAATCTAGCAGTTTTTTTTCTATTCATACTTTCATGTTTTCATAGACATGTTTTCATATCATATAATTTTCATAAATGCCTTAAAATATTTTCATGACGGGCACGCCCCGTCCCCAGAGTACTCGAGTACTCATTTTTTTGAGACCTGTCAATGATCGAAATGAGAAATTAACAAAAATGCCCATCCCTAGTTGGTTGCTAATGAGATGATGACCTGCGCTAATACCCTCTTTTCCCTCTTTTCCTAGACTTCGTGTCCTTGTTCGAATTGGAAAACGATCTTCCAGATGAGCTGATACCCAACGGAGACCTGGGGCTGATGTCCATGCCCTCTAATGGAGATGGAGGCCGGATGGGGGGCAACATTCCGGATGCTGCTGCCAAGCACAGGCAACTGTCTCAGCTCCTGCAGGCAGGGAGCGGCTCAGGTCTGCCTGGAAACCTCAGCCCTCAGTCTGGAATGGGTGGACAACTGGGTGCCTTGGGGAAGAGTCCCATGGGCCAGGGCTCACCCGGTCACCAGACCCAACCTCCGAAGCAAGTCGGCACCCCTACCGGTCAGGGCAACAATAGTCCGGGTATGGGCCTCAATGCTGGTTTCAACCAGGCCATGATGAATAACAACCAGGCTCATGGACTCATGGGGCAGAACATGGCTCAGCAGGGGCAGATGATGAATGGGGTCATGGGGCAGGCCGGAAGAGGCAGGGCAGCTCCGGGTATGCAGTACCAGGGTCAGGGTATGCAGGGAACACCGGTGGGAGCAGGTGCCGGGCCGGGGGTCAGCGTTTCTGGCAGCGTATTGGCGGAGACGCTTACCCAGGGTTCACCACAGATGGGGGCACACAATACCATGAATCCCCAGCAAGCGGGAAAC
This sequence comes from Siphateles boraxobius, assembly GCF_051911475.1. Classification (NCBI taxonomy): domain Eukaryota; kingdom Metazoa; phylum Chordata; class Actinopteri; order Cypriniformes; family Leuciscidae; genus Siphateles; species Siphateles boraxobius. Next base: position 33,551,835 of record NW_027509193.1, read on the forward strand.
ATGAACAAGGTAAGTCACCCATTGCTATTTTTCTGCTCATGCATTCTAATGCTTTGTTTAATTGTTCAACGTGGTTGAGTTTGAAGGATTTAACAAGCTAACAGGAATACAAAAAAATAATTGTTTCAGTTTCGACCAGCTTCGTATACGTGAAGTTTCAGTTTCAACCTATAATTTCCTCCTCAAATGCTAGAGTGCTATTTATGTTACTTTGATTTAAGTATCATGTTGGAAGGTTTTCTTTTTGTAGGATGATAAGTCGCTTAGTTGTTTTGTCATTTTCCCCATCAATTATCAAACTCAAGCCTTTAAAATGAAAGGAAATTCTGGGTTAATTTCAACTTGAGGTATATGGACAGCATTTGTGGCATGCTGTGTACAACGGACAGTTGCATAATAGATGCATAATAGAGATATGTCTTAATTGATCAAAATGTGCATTATGATCAGGAAAGCGCCATTGGTTCTCTGTTTTGACATTTGTGCAATCCCAAATGTTTGTTGTGGTTCTTACACATTCACACAAATAAAGACACCTAAACTAGTAAAATTAATTGAACTTACACTAAAGTTCATTTAGGGTGTGTTCACACTTGTAGTTCAGTTCGCTTGGTTCGGACAAAAAAAAAAACATTTAGTCTGTTAAATCTCTCTTTTTTAGGGTCTCATTTTCCTGTTTTTGGTTCATTTAGAAGCGGACCAAGACCCATCTTTTCTGGGGTCTCAATCCACTTGTTTGGTGGCACCAGCATTCAGATGGCAGTGTTCACACCGCACTAACAGAGCAATCACACTATTGGCATGGTTTAATCCAACCAAACATGCCAAGTGTGAACACACCATTTACTTCAGTAGGCTTCTTATTCAACTTATTTTTAACATTAATCTGTGCCTGCTTGAGCTTTTCAGACATTTAAAGTATGGATGGGCATTTTTCAATAATATTGTTTTTGAATATTCATAAAAATTGAATATTGGATTATTTAAATGTCGTTTAATGAGGAATACATTATTTTTAAATTAAGTTTTTATTTTTAAATGAATGACACCATTTCTGATCAAGCTTATATTATGCAATATGCACAACAAGCTTACTATATATCTTAAGGTTTTTTAGTTGAAAACATTTAACAATGTGTAAACAAAAAATATAAAAAACAAAAGCATTTAAGGTCAAGCAGCGCGAACGGGAAAAAAACGCTTATAAAGCAGACTGCACAGTTATCGTACAGAACGTATATGCACTCGAGTCAACATTATCGTGTTTATATTGTTTCACGTATACGTTGAGAAAAACAATAATATCCACATGCTCGGGTGAAGAAAACGTAATGAACGTCATATTCGTTCTTGAGAAAACGCGCTGCGCTGACAGACGTTGCAGAGACACAGTGTGCAAAGTGAAGTTACTAATAGCACTTTGCGTTTTCTGTTCTTAAACCTGTCTCCCTCAATGAAACTTAAAGGAAACATCTCAAAATCATTTTGCTACCAGAAGATATCATCTCTGATCACGATTCCCTCGGGGTACAGCTGCGCTTTAATGTAGTCGTTAATGCAGTGATCGACAGCTGCTTCCTCAGTCTACAGGTGTTTGGATTTCTTGTGATTTCTCATTGTGGTGGTGATATTATGATAACTGTTTCATTAATAATTAATTAAGAGTAATATCATTTTCATGATTGATTTCCATTACACGAGAGTAGATGTTAAAACTTCATGCTGATTTGTACTCGGCTTTCGCCAAGATAAGCACCAACTAAGACGTAGCTTTACAGTAACCTATGCTTCTCCATCCATTTACGCTTCTTTCCATCTGGTGACGTGAATCTCCTTCTGTCTGGTGTTAATAGTGTATTTGCGCGTCAGCACACACAACGGCTGCAACCACAGTGCGGTCCCACCATAACAACCCTCTGGATTGAGCGGAGTAGGGAACATCTCTAGGGTCTTCAAGTGGGCACCTTCCATCCTCAGTGTTTCGTCGACTAGCCCACGACACCTCAAGAGGGCTCGACAGTGACTCTGGCGTCCCAGAGTCACCCCCCTCCGTCCCCCACTCAACTCAGCCCAGCTTACTGACCTCTACTTCCCTCTTGCTGCTGAGACCTAACCACAATCTCACAATCTCTCCGCAACCCAACCATACGCGCCAACCCGTTTGACTAAGGCTGTCGAGCCCCACTGGTGCGTTAATATGCAGTTTCAGTGGCAACGGTTCCGTATGGCATACCACCTACCGCAAAACACTATCTGCCCAACCACCCGTCATTCATGCAATATACACAGGAACGTAATGACTGTAAATACTATACAACCTCTCCGCAACCCAACCATACGCGCCAACCCGTTTGACTAAGGCTGTCGAGCCCCACCGGTGCTTTAATATGCAGTTTCAGTGGCAACGGTTCCGTATGGCATACCACCTACCGCAAATCACAATATCTGCCCAACCACCCGTCATTCACGCAATATACAGAGGAACGTAATGACTGTAAATACTATACAACCTCTACAAATTAACCAACAGTGCTGCTGAGACCTAACCACAATCTCACAATCTCTCCGCAACCCAACCATACGCGCTAACCCGTTTGACTAAGGCTGTCGAGCCCCACTGGTGCGTTAATATGCAGTTTCAGTGGCAACGGTTCCGTATGGCATACCACCTACCGCAAAACACAATATCTGCCCAACTTCCCGTCATTCACGCAATATACACAGGAACGTAATGACTGTAAATACTATACAACCTATACAAATAAACCAACACCCTTCAAGTTTTCAAGAATTCTACGAAACCGTAGCATGGCAGCCTGTACTCAGCCAGCTAGAATCTTTAGAATCTCTAATTAAGTTATTCCAAACTTCGTGAGGCAGACGACAACATTATGTGATCAAATACAGTACACTTGTTAAACACGCTCCACAGCGCCACCCAGTGGATTTAATTCTAACTGTGGAAAAAAATTTAAGAATTTTAAATTCGAATAGTATTTTATTTTTCGAATAATATTTACAGATCGAAATTTCGAATATTCATGCACATCCCTAACTTGAAGGGGTGGTATAATGCCCCTTTTTACAATATGTAAAATAAGTCTTTGTTGTCCACAGAGTGTGTATGTGAAGTTTTAGCTCAAAATACCCCACAGATGATTTTTGTTTTTACGTTTTATGTGTCCCTTTAAATGCAAATGAGCTGCTGTTCCCGGCACAGAGGGCGGAGCTTCAAGAACGTGTGTGTGTGTGTGTGTTAGCAGCTCCGATTACCTCACGCAGACATGCACTAAAATGTCAGAAACTGTTCTGCTGTGTGTGTGTGTGTGTGTTAGCAGCTCTGGTTTCCTCACGCAGACACGCACTAAAATGTCAGAAACTGTTCTGCCTTTTATGTCTAAACTGGAGTCGGACAATGATGGAGAAACTCACGAAGAAGTGACAACATGTAGAATGCAACAGGACGTTTCTGAATGGTTAGGTGATGAATTTAGGTAGCTGATGTGGAGTTAACTATCTTCAAGTATTTGATTAGCATATTCTGTCGGGATTAGAGATGCGCAGATGGGCTATTATTTCATCCGCAACCGCATCACAAAACTCATCATCCGTCCGGCATCCATCCGCAGCAAGGTTTTTGACCAATTTTGCCGCCCGCCATCCGCTGATACAAGGCGCTGCTGATGACAGCCGCGAGACTAGAAACCGCCCGCCACCCGCCGGAATTTAATTAAAATATTTTTTTCCGTCACGTCATCCGCCCGATCCGCGGTTTATCCGCGGAGTCCACGGTTATAACCGCCAACCCCGCATCTCTAGTCGTGATAATCTATAAATCGCTTGTGTGGGAACTGTTGTAAGATGCCTACCGAGTGACATGCTATTGCATTTGTGTTATGTACTGTATTGCATGTGAAAGACTGATGCGACAGCTTAAGCAGACTCACAAATATGCTCTGTTACAACAACTCTTCCTCTTCTCGACATGCACTGTGCGATCCGGTTTATGTAAATTTGAGGGTTAGTGATGTCACTAACCCGGGAGGAATGTCGTGTAGTCCCTACCAGCCGTTTTTTGTTGTCCTTAAAAAAACGATTTCTTTATCTTCCTTTCAGTGCTCAACGCTAAGCATTTTTTCTATTTGCCGATTTGGGCCAGTGATTGAAATTTGTACTTTGCCCCAACAAAATAAGTAATGAAATAAAATAAAATGGGCCTAGTTGTTGTTTTAGTTGTTTTTGTTCCATGTAACCTTAATAAATAAATCTTACATGCCGCTGTCTTACATGCGCTTCATGAGGCACACTTGCACACCAGGGTTTCCGTTGTCCGGTAATTACCGGACATTGGCCGGTAAAAAAATGAAATGTCCGACAAAATTAAATCTCTCGGTCAAATTGTCCGATTATAATTGCCTAATAATCCCGCCCCCTAACACAATCTGAATTTAAGAATAAAAATGTATAAAGCAAAAATACACCGATCTTTGGCTATGTTATAAATATAAATGAACAGACTCTACCGTTTGAAAGTTATGAAACATCGCATGCTGCATTTCAAATAAAGTGCACGCCTAAAACGGCTGTAATATAGACCTAAACAACGAACGATTGAGTGAAACGTTTCAAATATGGCCAGGCCCAGGCAGACTAGCCTTAAAAGCTTTTTTCAGAGGCCAGACGATGGTGAATGAGGTACATCTCATTATAGCCTATAGATCAGTGGTTCTAATCAGTGGTTCTAATCCGCGCACTCGTAGGCTACAGTTTTTTTTTTCTCTCTCATCAAAACTGAATAGCCTATGGTTTCACACACATTAAATTTTTGAAACATTGAGGCACGGATTTACCTAATACAATAATAAATAAAACTAATAAATAAAACATCTCCAGTTAACTAGCAGATCATTCATTTAGTTCGCTATTAAATAAGATCTAGCGCTAAAATCTGTTGTTTTTGAAATCAAGCTGAGCACTCGTGTCCGCTGCTATCAGCTGCATGGACGATGCGCTGCGCGAGTTTTATTCCGGTGATATCACAAAATAAAATGCACACACAAACGTGTCCCTGCTTGATATAGACTGTAACCACTGATGAACATAAAAAACAATTGGCGTTGATTGACGCCAATCGGACGTTCATGTTTTTTTCCATCTATTTGAAAGTTAAGCTAATAATAACATGTTGCATTCTATACGGCCTGATTATGTCATTTTTTTAAGTTACATAGACTGCCTCCAGTTTTCCTCAACTTGACTAATTAAGAGGCGATATTTGACCGGCATATCATCAAAATGTCCGTAAAACGAAACCTCTGCCGGTCACTTTGACCGGAACCGTTTTTTTCTAGCGGAAACTCTGTTGCACACAAACGCAAGGTCTCTCGCTCTCTCCCTCTCTGCTGTGCGCGCACTACACGGTTTGGAGTTCGCGAGCTCTAGATTCCGGGAGATTTGAACTAATTTGCGGGCATCAGGGAGCCGCTATCAATATGCGGGAGACTCCCGGAACTTCTGGGAGACTTGGGATGTCTGCATCGATATTGACTACCAGTTATATACAGCGTGCTAACCTCGAAAATACAGCTGTATTCTAACAATAACTTAGCTCTCCTTATTAGCTAGGCTCCTTGCAATAACTTTTTTTAAAGCTGAGTCTCCAACATTGACAGCGCTGTGTTGGACAGATTTGTGCAGCGGTGTTCCATGAGGGATAGAGAGCGCAAGAGGTACGGGTGAGTGAGTGAGAGAGAGATAGAGAGAGGTACGGGTAGGTGAGAGAGAGAGGGACGAGCGAGAGGTAGTGCTGCGCGAATGCGCTACGGTGCTCTGCAATCAAATACGGTTTTAAATAGGCTTAGTAAATAAATAAGCAATCGAAAATCAATGTGTGGCGGTCAGCGTTGATATTGTGGTGGGCAGCGTTGATATTGTGGCGGGCTGTCACAAATAAATGAACGTATGGGAAACCCTGACTTGGTCTGAAAAAGTGGTATCGGTGCATCCCTACATTTATTGTTCAACAAAAAATATTTAAGCATAATTTATATTTTAGTCAGAATTATTGCGCTCCTATTCTATTGCGCTCTGTCTGTTTTCCGCGCATGCGCACAATGGCGCTCGTTCATGGAAATCTATGGAGTTTGGCGGAGATTCACAAAATGGACATATTTGCACGAGTTTCTAACATTTACAGATGAAGAATATACATATAGAATGCAGGTTATGCACTGAGGAAAGCACTACATCTCGAACACATTACACAGCAGTGCAAGTATAGATCTGTCAGCACATGAGTATCTGACGGGGCAAGCCGCTTTAAACGAATGGTAAACGTGTAGTTTGTAGCAAGGTATGTTGTTATGGAAAGGAGGAAAAAATCTGTGAACATTTAAACACTGTAATAATAAAAACAAATACAAAACGAAAGTAAAGGCAGCAGCTCCTCACCGGACGACTGCCGCACAAATAAAACTTAATATCCGTTTAAGCTCAAGGAGGGAGATGTGAGTTTTCGCGCACTGTGCTTTGGAAGTGTGTTCATACGCACAAGCGTGCTTGTACAAATCTGAGAGTCTAAGTGTGCTTGAATATTTAAATAGACGAGGCTTAAAAATACGCAAATTATCAACTTCCGTGAAGATGCAGCACTGGCCTGATCGGACACTTCAGTCAACTGGCCCGAGTGTCTTTCATGCTGGCCCCGGGCCATCGGGCAGTCCTTATTGTCGAGCCCTGTCTTTGCTTTGAACTTTGAGCGTTGTTACTTTGCACATTGTGTTGTTTATGCTCAAACAGCAACATTACACACTAACTAAAGTTAGAAAAGTGAAATCATAATCACCCACACCTTTAAAGAAAAGATTTCACAGAAAGGTAGCTGTGGGTATTGCATGTGTCTGACTGTTGTGGTTTTACAGGAAACCAATCGGAAACCGGTCTGCTACTCGCAATGTGATTTTCTCACAAGTGAGCGCTCATCAAGCACTTGTGATGGGGTGTTGGGTTCATATTGAGAAATCGGTCAATCGATCGAGTTGGCAAATGAAACATTGTGAATAACTTCACACAGGCTGCCGGAGTGTTTCATGGGTTTCCATATCTGCTGTTTGTTCAGAGGTGAATAGATGTGCTGTCGGCAGTGTGGTGTGTGTGTTTGCATTGCACACAGATTATGAGTCACAAGTGCAGGTGAAGTGTGTGAGATCAGTCCACACCAGAGTGTCAGGGCTTGTGTGCAGTGTAGTGGTATAGTATGTCTGTACTGAGCTCTTGCTTGTGTCCTAAAGCTATTCATAGGAAATCTGTTTTATGGTTTTCACAAATCCGGGCTTTTCATTTAGTTTTTTCTTGGTTCTGTTTTGTTAAGCATCAAAAAGAATGTCTAATTAAATTAATCTTGAACAGTTTAATAACTTTGAATAATTAAAATATAACTAGGGCTGGACGATATGGCCAAATTTTATATCACGATATATTTCTTAATTTCGGTCGATACGATATAATTCCGATATCGATATGAACAATATAAAAGCCTCAGAAAAACTGCCAAGAACGCCCACAACAGATGTCTGAACACAATCTTCTGAAAAATGTATTTGCCTAGTCTATGAAACCTGCTGGAGTCTTTTGGTACTGCACCATAACAAACTACATGAAGCAATGAAATAATACATCATAACAATAATATTCTCTTCTCAATACCTGCTACAAGACTATGGAAGCATTTGGGTAGCAATATTCAATTTGAAATGTAATATGCAAAATGACAATGTAATATGTAAAATGGCAATGCATTTCTGTTTTTAAATTTACATTTGCCATTACATTTGTGCAACGTTTGGTGCCAAATTAAAATTCAATTATATAATTTACATTTGCCATTTCATACACTAGTTTTAATATGTAAATTGAATACATATTTTAACTCTTTATAAGTTGCAAAATTAAAATGTATTACAGCAATAATTAGATAAGTTTAACATTTTAAAGCAAAAACTATAGCAAAATGATCATTTAAATGTTATTTTTCTTAATTGCATCTAACACAACAGTTAGACACTTGCGATTGCATTTTCATTAAATGTCCAGCAATGAATGTAGCAAATTTCAATGTGCAAATTGAAAATGCATTCCGAGCCGATCACGTCCCGCCCGGTCAAACACTGCGTGACGTTTCGGTTTCTTAGATATTAAAATCATATGTATTGGTCATTCTGAGGTCACTCAGCATTAGGGCTGTAACGATACGCGATATAAAATCGAAATCGCGATACTCAGGTCCACGATCCTGTATCGCGATGTGAGAAGGCAGAATCGCGATCACACCCCTTCCAACTCCCAGAGTTATCCTTCCTGTCCAGAACCAGGGCTCGAATTTCGGCGCGGGTATTGCGCATAATTCTCATCATTCCCGCAGGTCTCCCATTTATAATGTGGGAAATTCCCGCAATCGTAATCCACACAGATAATAAAATAAAATCATTCTTTTAACAACTATCTTCCAGACGCAATTTCACAAACAGCGTGAGTGTTCAGCGGTGCCGCGCGTCTTCTATCTCTTCTCATAATGTTTTGTGCAAGGCAGGCATCAAGCGCTGCGGCGATAATACACACTCGCGTTTTGGAGTCGGGACCATAGACTGTAAGGTCGGGACATGACGGAATATTCACTTGCACAATCGGGCCAGCAGTGCATCGTGACTGAAGTCTTTTTAAGTCTTACCAGTTTAAACATTCAAGCGATTTTAAACTAATCAGTGCTCGCGCGCTCTCTGAGATTATTTTCTATGCGCACATTCATAGAAAATCCGCCTCAAAAACAGCTGGCTAGTAACTATTTTTCGCGGATTATATTGCTTTAACACGCAAAATTGTCAATTTCGGTCTTTGTGAGTAGGCTATACTCTAAATAGGCTATAGTCGGTTTTGTCTTTAATAAACATAAAACGCATGCCAGTATAATGAACACAGGATCCGTGCACTAGCTCTTAAAGTGACGGCAGCCATATGTGTCTGTCATTAATTTTGTTGTCAAAACAACAAAAGATGGCTTTAAGTTAAAGGAATCAGGATTAATAGCCTATGTATTTAATTTATTCAGGACTAAAATACTACCCAGTGTTATTTTCCATTTGATTACTTTATTCAGTATCTGTATATAAATACTAGTGTTAGACCTATTCAAAAACTTTTCTCTTTAATTGTCTTTATTTGTATCTTTATTCTATTGTATTTATTTGTGCTACTTTTTTCAATTTAATTAAACAATTTAAATCAAGCTTCCTTGTGATGTGTAAATTCTTAACAACAATAGGCTATTACCCCATTGTAAAAATGCAATGAGCGCAAACATTTAGGCAAGATAAATGTAATAATTTTGTTTGGAAAAAATGCCCCCCCTTTCTCCCCTCAAACAAAAAAAATGAAATATAAAATTCTCAGAAAGTGCATTAAATTAATCCTCAATTGACCGGCAACACGTCCAACATGCAGATGCATATTACGGCACCATCCCGAAATCAATTTAGTTGGAGTACAGAACACAGCCCAAAAGCAGCAGCCTACACTGCCGTATAGTATAATAATTTGCATAGTTATTATTGTTCTTTGGTGTTTAGATTATACAGGTTTTTCCTAATGTTATTTAATAAAAATACCGGTATTTTTTTTTCTTCTCTCAAAATCTCTTTTTTTCACCACAAGCCCCGCCCCCTCAAGCCCCGCCCCCGTGATAGAATCGCGATACGAATCGAATCGTGGGTCAAAAATCGTGATACGAATCGAATCGTGGGTTTGGTGTATCGTTACAGCCCTACTCAGCATCCCCCGCATGCTCCAAATTTACGCAAAAAAGTCTTGTTTGTTTGTGCCGGTTAAAGTGTTGTTTGTGTTGCTTCTATCGGGCGGAACTGCTTCAGATACTGGAACAGATATGTGTTCCCGCTGCTAGTCTGCACCACTCTCCGAATTTATACCACTGAATTAGTCTTTCCTCTCTTATCGACTATTTCGTCTGCTTTCTCCTCACTTGTGGAAGCTTGTTCAGTCACATTTGTATTGCGGTCATGGGCGCTCATTCTGTAGCTGAAACTTGCCGCGTTGGAGATCAGCCTACAGCACACTGTGCTGAGCACTGGCTGCGTGTCTGTAGTGAACGTCATCACGAAAGTAGCCAACTGTGTTCTGCTCTTTCTGACGGCTGCGCGCCTAACGTCAGTCAGTGACAAATGCTGTTATGCATATTGAAATATCGAAAATGTGTTTAAAAATCATATCACCGTTAACGAAAAAAAAAAATATTGCGATTATATATTGATATTGAATTATTGTCCAGCCCTAAATATAACTAAATGTTAGGACTGGGTTGTATGATATACTGTGCGATAGATGAAATGTGAGATTTTGCTATTCTGTTTAGCCTATATTGCTGTGGATATATTTGAATGGCTGTTAGGCAGAAGTGATTTATGCTATTTAAGGCCCTTTCAGACAGCGCGTTGATCCTGGCAAATTTCCGTAAATTGCTAGAGTGCCTTCTGTGTTAACACAAAGGGGCTTTATTTGCAAATGAGCATCGGTAATGTTGTGACTTACTGCATTAAAGTCAGCATGAAATATTCACCATATTTATTTTTAAATACATTTCATTTGATCTTATTGTGAACGATTCATCCATGAATTTTTAATAATAAATAAACCTTATGATTATTCTCGATTCTCAGTCTTCCGGTGAAACAATATGCCGGACTTCTCCAGTCATTGGGCAAATTCCATATGTGTTTTTGCACTCTTGAAGTGCACTTTAGGAAGGGAACATCATTTGGTTCTGTCCCAAATGGACCACTTTATATGCTCTTTCGGACTTGTTGACTTACAATGGCCACAGTGTGCGTGTGATCGGAAATAACTGATAACGGAAATAACTCGCCAGGCTTGGTCCAAGTCTCTGTGACACATAGAAAATCCAGTGCTTGAGGGGTGTAAAAAGGATCATAATTCTGTAGTAGGGCCGTTATGAGTCGTACAGCAATCCCCCGCGCTTGCCGCGCCTTCTCCGGCGAGGTACATTCACTTGGAACCGGCACAGGTATGAAGGGGGGAGAGATGGACCAGGTGGAAGGCCCACAGTCCACAACCATCGCGCCTAACGTTAGGCAAGGCAGTGACTGTACTACGAATGTTTAATAGTACTAAACGGTCATAGACCAATGTAGCGTTACACTTTAAATCTAAATAAGGACGTATATAAAAGCATAGCAAGTGTGAGAGATGAAAACAGGGAGGACCGCAGACGGCATGTCACAGACATCGGCGACATCATTCACCCATCGATTAGCGAAGGGTACATGCAATTAGGGCTGTAATCTCCCAGTCGACTAGTCGATTAATTGGTCAATACTAGTGGTGGGCATAGATTAATTTTTTTAATCTAGATTAATCTCACTGTAATCTTGGAATTAATCTAGATTAAAATGGCTCATTTAAATTCTGTCGAAGGCATTCAGAATATGTGTGCTACCCAAATAATGACTAAAAGTAGGCCTAAGTCTTTGAGAATGGGTTTCTCAAGCCAGGTGGCGCATTAGACCAGGGGCTCATCTCCTGTTTGCAAAATGCATCACAAACTGCTTGAGAAAGCTGTTCTACTATGATAATTGGTGATGAAAATAATTCAAGTTCAATCAGATGTACTTGTGTTTACTATTGGATACATCTTTACATCTAACTGATAGAACTGTGCTGACAGGCTTGCCTCGGTTGCACTCAAATATAGTAGTTTAACATTACATAAGTGCTTGGCCTGGCATCTACCGCATTAGCTAAGGGATGCTTTGCGTTTAGGTGGTACTTGAGACTGTCAGCTGAATGTGTGGAACGCTTTTCAGAGAGTATAAGGTAACTTATTTTAGCACAATTCACACCCAGCGGTAATTCGGTAAAACAAAATCTCAGAATGCTTCACATGAAACTTTGGTCTTCCGACCTTTTTAAAATCGTGTCGAAGTCTTGTACACTTTCGCCTGGCTCCGAAGTGAGAGACCGGGTCGCGCTCTCTCTCTCTCTCTCTCTCTCTCTCTCTCTCTCTCTCTCTCTCTCTCTCTCTCTCTCTCTCTCTCTCTCTCTCTCTGTCTCTGTCTCTGTCTCTGTCTCTCTCTCTCTGACTCTCTCTCTCTCTCTCTCGTTCTTTCAGTTAAACATGTGCCCTGTCACAAGCGCAACCGAACTTAATGCAGGAAAACCCCTGTTTATGCAAACAGGAAACAGCATAATTTGTCTCGTTTAGTAAAATTAAGCCAAGCTTTAGATCGTCTTTTCCACTCCATGTTTACCTCCTCTGCTCAAATCGCTTTGAAATCACGAATGACGCACAGATGCGTATAGGACGTCACGCTATGGTGCCCGATAAAGGACAAAAGGGAAAGTTGAGTTCGCGGTCTGTATATTATGGCTGGGACTCTGAGCAGGAGCATCGATAAGAGGAATCGTTAATGTCGAGGGCATACAATATCGATGGTTCGTAAAACTTAGAACCGGTTTTGGAGTGGAACCGGTTTTCAATTCCCATCCCTACCTCCTACAGTGCAATTCGGCTAGGTATGAGTTACATCAGCGCTAAAATATCAAGGTGAAAGTCATCATAGCTTGCGTAGTATAGACCCAGCTCAGCTCCCAACCCAACGTTGAGAATAGATTAACGGCGATATTTTTTTTATCGCCCGATAAGAGTAAAAAAACGGCCGATAACGGCCCACCACTAGTCAATACGTTCTGGCTCGACCAAAATTCTGATTGGTCGATTTTTTGCTGTGTTAATTTCATCAGCTAGAAGGCACTAATTGCTAATGGGGGTGTTTTCAGAGCACCGTTTATGGTCATGTGACCCAGGGTGGTGAATCCTCGCTATTCATTTTAAAAGCTTGATGACACGAGAGTTTGTGATAAAGGATACAGAACAATTCATGTTTTGTTTGTGGTAAGCTTGCTGCGATAGTCGGTGTTGGTGGTGTTACCAGTGTTCAGCCGCAACACCGGTTACATCACTTGCTCACCGCCCCCATCGCCCTTTTTGATTTTATTTATAGTAATAAAATTTAGTTAGTTCAGTTAGAAAACAGACACCACAATTAAAATTGAACGTGTCTGGTTAATAAAGCGTGAGCAGAACGAGAGTCACAACACAGATCAGAAGCAGCAGTCAGATTTTACTCTTGACTGACAAGACAATGGTGGAAGATTTGGTTTCAAAGCAAAATGTAAAAGCGCCTATTTAAACGAGTTTGTCATTGTACTGTTTTGTTGTTGTGTTTTTCCATTAAGAATAATAGACTAATGAACCCACTAATCAAACAAGCCGCCCCCAGATTGGCGCTAATTTGAAAGTAAAACTAAAATGCGCTCGGCATTCATAACGGTGAGTGACCACTCAAGTGGAGCAAGCAGAACGGAGTGAGCATTTTCAGTTCATACTTAATTGAAAACGCTTGCTCTGCTCCACACCATTATGAATGTCAGTGCAGACGTGAGCATTTTACTTTCGTTTTTTTTTTAATTAATGTTTTAAAAGCCCCCGCCGGTGATGCTGGTATTACCGGTGTTTTCGCACACCGATTAACCGGTGGGAAAATATCCTCACCGTCACAACCCTAGTTTGTGGTATTTTACTCACATTTGCATTGCATTTCATATGCATTTTATATAAGTTTCATTATTAAGGCGAGACACTACAGGGTAAAAAATGTATCTTACAAATATCACCATGAAACTTTACCAGTTGATTACTCGCATGAATAGGAGAAAAAAATGTATTGCGAGTTTTCTGTAATTTTTTGTTTAAATATGCTAATCAGGCTATATCTAATTAAATATGCGCTAATTTGCCTATATTTTGAAGTGACGTTTTTTGAAGATGAAAAAAAACAAGGTTCAAAATGATTTTTGCATTTTGTTGATATATTCAATGAAAAGACATTTACCGAGGGGATTATGAATATCTCCTTTTGTTACCCTGTAAATCTTAAAATACTGCCAATAGCCTTAAATTGATTTCTGCCCTATTTTTAGGCATAAACTGTCATATAAATCAGGCCAAGAATGATATATCAACAAATCCCTCTGAACAAACCTTCACAATATAGTTAGGAATAGGTAGGAATAGGACTGTAAAGTTTTGTGTATGCTACAGAAGTGGAAAATCGTCACTAGGAGTGTGAGAATTTTGAGAAAATGGCCTTTAAAGATTTTTATGGCAAAATTCCACTCATTTCTATTGAAAGCCATGAATTACAGACAAAATATGCTTAAGGTCCAAGTAAAATCAACGTATCACACTGTTTAACATCCAAAACTCATCATTGCTTCATCCGTCACTGATCATAATATCCAAAACAACACTTCAAAACATCAAAACCACACATCAACAGTCCATCACACAGGTGAATATGTATCTATGATCTGAGGGACTCACAACCACTTTAGGATCCAACAATTACAGATTTGTTTAGTATTATATAGTAATTATATTATACAAAAACTGAAATGTGTTGTGTAATGTAATTGTTTTGTGTATTTATAGTGTGTAAAGTATAGTATTATGTGATGCATGTATATGTCAGGGTGTGTGTCACGTGACGATTCTGAACGAATCATGTTGTCAGAAATTGGCATCAGTTAAATCGCCCGTTTTACTTTCATGATTGGTTGCTGATTAACAGGAAATGACCATATTTGGATCCGACAGTATTGCAAAGGAGAGAGAGAGCTATCTAATGGTATATGTGATGACAGGGTGCAGACAGCGATCGCGGAGCAGAGGGAGGATTTAGAACGCCAACTTTTGATGAATTTATGTGAAATCTACACACGCAAACAGACAAAGTGTAGTAAAATAAAGACCTAAATGTGTATTTTGGACTTTTTTCAGCACAAGTCTGAAAGAAGACATGTTATTCAAGAGAAATAGCCCAAAATCTCAAAATTGACCAGTGGAAAAAAAAAATCCTTAAGAAATGAATTTAATAGTAGATAAATTTGATAGTGTTGACTGCAAGTGAGACGGCAAGTTTGAACGTTGAGAGTGGAGACGGAACACATAAAGAATATTTTAGAAACTTCATTATAAAATGTATATTATTTCTAATTAGGGCTGGATGATTAATCGAAAAATAATCGAAACCGAAATTCAGAGCCTATAACCGACGTAATTTTACCATGTCGGTTATTTCGTTTTTTTAATCCTATTAATATTTCCGCCCACTGTGTGTTAATGTACTTTCCCCTTAAAACATATTACCGCGTGTGTAGTCACGTAACTCCGCCCCGTCCGGTCTGCGACATTGAAGCAACATGAGCCCCTTTCACACAGCACGTTGATCCCGGGAAATTGCCAGAACAAACACCTTCTGTGTGAACGCAAACACGACCCGGGATGGATGCCAGGTTGGGGACATAGTATCATTGCCGTGTTCAGTCCCGGAACGCGCGCTGTGTGAACAAAAGCCGTAATGAATGCCGTGTCGTAATAATGGCGCTAGGCCGGGATCGTTCGCCAGCGTGAAACGGTTCGTAATGCGCTAGTTTATGATCGAATCAGAGAAAAAAAATGCACAAGCGTGGTTTCTCGAGAGAAATCGGAGCTCATAAGCAAACTATAGACGCCGCTGGGACATGTCACGTGTCTTTGCGGGTTGTGTGTGTCTGTGTGAACGCACTCTCTTGATTCCGGGAAATCACTGGCAGTGTGAATGAACCAACGAACCCGGGTCAAATCCCGGGCCACTTTATCCGTGTATTTTCCGGAATCTCTGTGTGAAAGGGAACTCAAACACTGAGTCAACTCAGCAACAGGAGCCGCTTGTACCAAAGAAACACGCGAAAAAAGAGAGAGACTGACAAACGCCCAGCAACAAGTGCCTCCACTCAACAAAGCAGGTTTCGATAACACAAGAATTTACAAATGCTACACAATATGAAAAGGATTAGTTTTTTTAGTTTTATACAAGTTATATTTTACTTTTAAGATGGCAATATTTACAATAATTTATTTTGTTTACAAAAATAACTATTTTCTACATTTTGAGAAAACTTTCTTTTTACATAACTTAATTAGCCTACTTTTTTATCAGACGTTTTTATTTCAAGCATTGTATGCTTTGTTTGATTCAATTGTTTGAAATATTTAATAAGCATTAAAAGCTATCTGTGTGTTTCCTTATTTTAGAATCACAAAGATAGGATTATGCATTCTTTCATTCAAAAAAATAACCGTGAACATATTTACAGTATAAGCCTTGCCAGTGACACATGAGAAAGATTTTTTTAAAATAATCGTTCAATAATCGTAATCGAGGTAACTTGTTCGATTAATCGCGATTGTGATTTTAGCCAAAATCGTCCAGCCCTATTTCTAATGATTATCAAAACACCAATAGTATAAAATTCCTTTTGTTATATATGTGTAATATTTTGGTCATATTGTTTTTGTTTTAAGTTTTCGGGTGTCAAATAATTCTGTTCTCGCTCACTGGAAATTAAATTTAAAATGACAGCCAATCAGAACAAAAGTACATTTTTAAAATGACCGCAACTGAAATGAGATTTTGGCCCAATAACATACATGAAAATCACTCACCTTTCAGCGAAATTCGCCGTTTTGAAACCAAAATAGGTGACCTACGTGAATCGTGTAGATTCGATGATAAAATGTTTAGAGGGGGGGGGGGTATAATTTGAAATAGAATTAAATATTTAAGTAATTCAATTCAAGTTCACGTAAACTTTTCCGTCCGCTACGGCTGTCAGTCATTCTCCTTTCAGCAAAAATGGAACGCGTCGCGTTCGGTTACGACAGTCAACGATGAAATTCTCTCCAAGATGATTCAATGTTACTATTATTATACTTTATCTGTAGATAAAGGTCTACGGTTTCGCATAAAATGACTATCTTGCTGGACTGTATTGCTGTACCTTAATCATGTTCGTTTCTACCGTGTGTCTGTTAGATCACAACACTGGAGAGCACTATAATTCTGCACGCGCACAGTAACTGAAATTTAAAACTGTTAAAAGAAAAGGCTCAATAAACGATTGCATAGATGGATACTGTATAATACACTATGCGCATCGATATGCCTTTCCTTTGTGCTTTGAACTTTTCAATGCGGACTCGAAGAGCTGCGCGCTGTGACTACGTGTTGCTTTAAGCGCATCATTCTGCGCTCGGGATGCGCTTAATCACTTTGTGCCGCACTGTAAGGAGTCTTTCATAATCATATCATAATACTTTTGCGCAATGAAAGATTATTAATAGCCTTTTTTGTTCTGTTCTGTCCAATCTATCATATGTTGCTGCCTCATTAAACAGCTGTGCTATACATTTAAAAAATGTCTTAATTTTATAGTAGACTATATATATATATATATATATATATATAATAATTGATCTTTCTGATTTTTATTTATGTTTTTCATGAATGTATTTTACAACAATACAAAGAGCAATGTGTAACGTTTTACCAGATTTAGTACTACACTTATTGTCTCTTTGTTCCCCAATAAATGTTTTTTTTTTCACTAAATGTTCAGATTTCATACAATTATTGTTTTTCTAGACTACATTTTACTGAGTTATCCACTAATCTAGTTTATAATATAATTTTTGTCATAGGTTACGATCATATTTTTATTTTCTTTATTTTTTTCTTTATAATGAAGTTGTCTGTATTAAGTAGATTGTGTTTAACACACAAAAGAGTGATTATCAGTTCAACACGCAGAGTTATAGAAATTCTACTTGATTAAAAAAAAACTGCGCTGGTATTGGATCGGTATCGGTCGATACTCCGAATTTTTGGTATCGTATTGGATCGGTTCAGAAAAAATGGTATCGGGACATCCCTAATATTTTCTGGTAGGCTATATCTAAGTTACCCAGGAGCTCTGTTGACATAGGCTTAGCTTGATGAATTGAGTCGTTGAACACAGCAGGAGAGAACGCAACGTTAGCCAGCTAGCTAAAGCTCCGGTGGAAAATTATTAGCTAACGCTACGGAGGCCATAATATATTTGACTCATGGCTGAATTTAAGTTTCTCCAGCTCTCCCCAGGTTGGCAAAAAATGCATCTCAAAATGCATCAGATTGATGCTTTAAAATATGGAATATTTAAAATTTTGCATGCCCCCTGACCCCCCTGGAGGGTTAATATCCTTCTCACCTTTTTCAATCCTGACCCGTTTTCATGCCTGCAATAAGATTTAAATTGTGTTGATTTAAAAAGCAAAAAAATTAAAAGCCAAATGACCAATAAAATTGCTGCTTGTAGTTAAGGCTTGTTAGAAAAGCCAGATTAATGTGGAAGAGGATTTATGGCTTGCTATTTTAATGGCGTCACGGAGCGTGTTGGAGTGAAAGAGAGCGAGTGGCAGCAGAGATGTGCGTTGCTCAGGACAGGGAGTTCCTCAGCGTGGCACGTTCAGCAGTGGCGTGTGTATGTGTGTGCGGCGCTAATGGCTGCAGGCTTGCATTAGTGACGGTGGGGGAAGGGCTGGTTTACACACGCCGCTGGACGAGCTCTGATCTGACGCTCTGCTGCAGAACCGTGCTGGGAAAAGTGGTGTAAATAACTAATGCAGATGTTCATCTACTTGAACAGTTCATGGTTTATTTTTATAAAAAAAAATTGCATTAAATGATGGTAAATGGCACAATTTAAAGTTGGCATGAGAAGTACATTTACCTTGTCTATTTTCTAAATACACATATTAGATCTTATTGTGAATAATTCATCTGTTCGCTTTCAAAATTAGCTCCAAATGGGGGCGGCAATTGCTTGAATGGTGGGTTCATTTATTGTTTAAACACATCAATAAAACAGTAAAATGGCAAACTCGCTTAAATAGGTGTTTTCGAATTGAAAACAAATCTTCCGCCATCGTCTTGTGAGTGAGGTGAAATCTGACTCTTGTTGCTGATCTGTTCTGCAACTCGTTCGGCTCACGTTGCATTATAGTCTTTGATTGAGCAGACACGTTCAGTTCTTTAAGTTTCTGTTCTCTAACTGAACTAAATAATTTTTTTTACTATAAAAAAATAATCAAAACGACGGTGGGGGCAGTGGACATTTGAACCGGTGTAACACAGACTATCGCAGCAAACCTGTCACATTTGATTGTTAAAAGATTAAAACAACTACTATACAACTACTTTTTCATAAGCTGTGAGCCATAATCATCAAAATTATAACTTTTGCACGGTATTCAAATTTTTTGAGCTTCACCTGTTTGTCGAATTTAACATGAGTTTTGCCACAGGCTTGACGTCCCATCGCCTAGAACGTTTCTGAATGCTTTTTCAAGTGCCTCCATACTTGGAAAACCCCAGGGTAAAGTACTTTTAAACAGGAAATAATGGAATATTTACGTACGCGGGTCTATTCGCATTGGATTAGTAGTAACTGGGGTAATTTTTCCAGACCTTTGTACAGGAGGTAAAAGTTGCCGTAATCTTTACTGACAAAGTCCATAATGATTACTGAGATGGTATATTCGGACGGGACTAAAAATCACTGAGAAGCTCTGGTAATAATTACTTTACCCCACCTCTCCATGTTAAACTAATTCCGTCCGAATAGGGCTTTAGACAACTATTCATCAGCATGCATTGATTAATCCCATGTTGTAGCAAAAAAAGGTGCGAAAAGTGAGACCAACTTCAGAAAGTCATTCGCACCAGCGCGACCAGTGTGAAGAATGAGCCTAGAGCCCTGCTAAAATTAAAATTCTTTCATTATTTACTCGCCCTTTTGTCATTCCAAACCTGTAAGACTTTCGGTCATCTTCTGCACACAAATTAAGATATTTTGATGAAATCTGAGAGATTTCTGTCTCTTCATTGACAGGTACGCAAGTACCACTTTGACGCTTCATAAAGTTCATTAAGAGATCGTAAAACTTATCCATAACAATCAGCTGGTTTAGTCCAGATTTTCTAAAGTGACACGATCGCTTTAAATGGTCATACAATCATGGTTTCCACAAAAATATGAAGCAGTACAGCTGTTTTCAACATTGATAATAATAAGAAATGTTTCTTGAGCATCAAATCATCATATTCAGGGCTCCAGACTGCGACCAATTTTTCCTGATGGTGCGACCAAATATTTATTTAGGTCGCGCTTAGGGCTGGGTATCGTAACAAAATCAAGCAACAAAAATGAAGCTTGTGCAAAGCACTGGCAAAAGTAGCTTAATGATTATGGATGTGTCGGAAAACGATAGCAAGGAGATATTTTAATTGTTTATTAATGAACAAGTGGTTACTATTTGTTGGCTGCAAAGATGATTATTGCGAATTTGCGATGCTGACTCGTCATTCCTGCAGTAGTGAACGAGCGCACGCGCGCCTATATGGATTAGGTAATCAAACTATTTATTTCTAATTGTTTCGTTTAAAAGTAGACATATTTTGAACATATATAGAACCATTTCTCATGTCTGTGAGGCAAGTATCCTATACGCTGAGTTTTGGTTTATATGTGACGCGCTCCAGTTCTTGTAGTCGAAGGCGGATAAACTTTCTACTCTTGAGTGTATTCTGTGCGCTTTTAAGTGTAGATTTACCGTGTTACCGGTCTTGGCAGCAATTATCTTGTCGAAAATATTGCATCGTGTGCTTATGGCATCGAGGCGGGTACATAGGTAGGCCTACACTTTTGATCATTTCCACATATTTTCTATCTATCTGGGTTGGACGCTTACACACACACACACACACACACACAGTGCGACTATACAGCACTACAGCCTCAATTGCGACGAGGCACGTCTCTGGGCAGCCGCGTAAACTAGTGTTTTTCCGCCACAGCCAATCATGCTGCATGTTTATTGTTTCACTGACGTTGACGAGATTAACCACTTAGGTACCGAAACTTGGTACAGAAAAACAAGACATGTTTCGATACTCGGTAGTATCTAGGCAATTCGGTCGGTACCTAAAAAGTACTGAACTCGGTACCCAGCCCTAGTCGCACTGGCGCGACCACAACGTTGCTGAGCAGCAATTGCAAACAAAATGAAAGCGGAACGAAAATGCGCTACTCACTTCATGGACCGTTTATTAGTTCGGACCAATAATAGAGAGCGCAGGCCCCCGAACTTGCCAGTCGCGGGCCGATCTCGATCACGCGACACTAACTAGGAGATCCAGTGAAGAAATCCATTGACTTCGCCTCAGAATTAATAACATCATCGCTGCGAGATCCAGTGAAAAACACTCCGATTCGGCACAGAGTTCTCAGTTATAAACCATAGATCAGCGCTGACGTGCAAACCAGGAGAAACACTTATAGAAGGCTTTCCGTTCACAAATCAGCAACATTCACCATGGATTTATGCTAATGTAGTAACTCTAAACATAACTATGGTATTGTGACAGAAATAGTCAAACGCTTACAAGTACTACACATCTTTTTCCAGCACTTCAAAACTGTAATATCATATATAAATGTTTTTTAATGTGATGACCAACACATTTTTTTGTTCATCCTTCAGATTGTCCTTAAAACTAAAAATGTTAAGATGTAGGAAAACTCATATTTATACACTTATTTATAAATTACCATTGTAAACAGTAGGATGCTTATTGGCCATTTTCACTCCCTGATATACATTTCCTCACTCGTTTTGCTTTTTAATTAATATTAAGACATTATGAAAGATAATAATTTCTATCTGCACACTAAATTAAGCTCAGTGCTTTATTGTAGGCCCCAGTGCTACCAGATATGTGTTGTAGAACTCAGTGTCTCAGTGCTGCGGCCCTCAGATGTTAGTCTGGAGCCCTGTGAACTTAAAATAAAACTGCACATTGTAATATCTGTATGTTAAGTCTATTATTAAAGAATTTGTCCGTATTAGTTTTTTTGGGGAAAATTTGAATAATTGCATTGCAAGCTGATTTAATGTGCCCCTACATTTTCTGCTTGCGCTCCTAAAATTTTCAGTCAGGGGCTACAGAGCTCCTAGTAAAAAAAGTTAGTCTGAAGCCCTGATATTAGAATGATTTCTGAAGGATCATGTGACACTGAAGACTGGAGTAATTCAGCTTTGATCACAGGAATAAATTACGTTTTGAAATCTATTACAATAGAGAACTATTACACAATATTAATGTTCTTTTTTATATTACTGACTCCAAACTTTTGAACGGTAGTATATAAATTCTGTATATTGCGTCATCAGTGAATCTTTAATTTGGTGTTTTTATAAAGAGCCGGCGCTTTCTTGTTCTCAAGCTCTGCTACACTGAAAGACAAAACTGTATCCACTTCTCGTATGCGAGCAGACGGATGTCACTGAGCAGCTGATGACAGTATCTTTTAGTACACTCTTTGACCTATGAACGTTTGGCTCGACAGCGTCTACGCTACACTGGCAGAGAGCTGAACCTTGTGCCTGCAAAATGCTCTCTATGAATTTAAACTGAAAGGCTACAGTGAAAGCTGTTTTGGGGCACATTTGCGCCGTTTCTTGAACATTGGGTGAAGTGCATGAGGACTAGTGAGGTTTATTGATGCTAAAGCTCTTTTTTTTCCCCTCCATAGATGGGCCTTGCAACCCCTAATGGCCCATTCGGGCAGCAGTATGCACAGGGTTCGGTCCAGCAGATGTCCAGCGCTGGATTAAACGCTCAGATCCAGAACAAGGCAGCTCTCCCCAACAGCCTCCAGCCCACCCTGAAGGGTGCTTCCAGCGTGCCAAATCTGGTGAGTAACCCCCCAGAGCGGGCTCTGGTTCAGTCCACAACACTTCAGGGCTCTTGTCTCTGCGTCACGCATCTATTTAGCAGCTAATTATTCTTTTGGAGAGCTAATTGAAATGCATGTTTACATGCAGCAGAATATGACGTAAAAAGTAAATAAACTGCCGGATTAAGTCTAAAATTGTTGTTGTGCTTGAACATTCAGATCAGAAAACTGACCTAGACTGCTCCAGTATAATGTAATTAGGTTAACAAAGTATTTTGATTTTAATGTTACAATAGATTTCTATTTCAAATAATTTGTCCATTTCTATTTATCAAAGAATGCTGAAAAAAATGTTTCAGCAAAAATATTAAGCCGCACAACTGTTTTTAACATTGATTATAATAAGAAATGTTTCTTGAGCAGCAAATCATCATATTAGATGATTTCTGAAGGATCATGTGACACTGAAGACTGAAGTAATGATGCTGAAAATTCAGCTTTAACATCACAAAAATAAGTGACATTTATAAATGTATTAAAATAGTTATTTTAAATTGCAATGATATTTCACAATAGTACTGTTTTTTAATCCAATAAATACATTAGTGTATATTGTATTACCTTTAAAAGATCTACATAAAAGTAAACTTCTTATAATTTATTGGGGGGGTTCCAGACAATTTACAAATAACATATTAAAATAATTCTTCTGTATTGTTAAGCCAAATAATTCTTATTTCTTTTATATAAAACTTCTGCATTCATGACTACACGTGTTGTATCGGTGTTTTAACTTTAATTGATAAGATTAAGGCGTAAAATAGACTTTACATTATAACAGAAATGGAGCTTCTATCTAATCTAAACTCTTTCCTCCAGCTGCAGCAGCAGGTGTCCTCGGTGGGCATGGTCCCGGGACAGGGGGTGTCGACAGGCCCCACGGCCGACCCGGAGAAGCGCAAACTGATCCAACAGCAGCTGGTCCTGCTGCTTCATGCCCACAAGTGCCAGCGGCGAGAGCAGGCCAACGGAGAGGTGCGCGCATGTGCCCTGCCCCACTGCCGCACCATGAAGAACGTCCTCAACCACATGACCCACTGCCAGGCGGGAAAATCCTGCCAAGGTGAGAGACAGAATGACACCAGATATGTTAATATATGACTAGACTCCAGCAATTTACCCAAGCTCTGAATTTTATAGAACTCTTGGTCTATTATGTAATTTCTGAGTCGATCTGAAAGTGCTTGGGTATTCATCCAACCACATGTCTCTTTGTCCAAAACCATATTTTAGTAATGACTGTACATCTTTGTGTTGTTGAACTGTGTCTGGCTTGCCACTCAAGCTTCATGTAAACATGGGAATTCACTCTTGACTCTTGTGGCCTCACTGTCTAAGTATGTTGGAGTCTGGAACATTTGAAGCCCCTTTTACTCCTTGACGTGATATCATTTGGCCAGAGCGTTTTCTAATGTTGTAAAAAAAAAACTAAATGCATGCAAACACACTTTATTCATCAACTATGTAATATGTCTCTTATTTATTTGTGGTTCTTGCTAAGACAAGCATGACTATTGTTAGAGTGATCTGAAACATATCTAGGGACCTTAATATAAGAAGCTGTTTTTGGCACCCAATCTGGACCCATTCCGCACATTTCCACGGCACAAACAGGGATGGAAAAAAGTTTAAATAATAAGTTTGGCAAAACTAGATTGCTCCCATTTTGATCAATCTCGCTGTCTAGACTGGAAAATGTTGCAAATAGATCCAGCCAATTTGTTTAAAACTTTACTAAAATTAGACCGATCAGGCATAACATTATGACCACTGACAGGTGAAGTGAATAACACTGATTATCTCTTCATCACGGCACCTGTCTGTGGGTGGGATATATTAGGCAGAAAGTGAACATTTAATCATCAAACTTGATGTGTTAGAAGCAGGAAAAACTGGAAAAACTAAGGATTTGAGCGAGTTTGAGGGCCAAATTGTGATGGCTAGACAATTCGGTCAGAGCATCTCCTAAACTACAGCTCTTGTGGGCTGTTCCCAGTCTGCAGTGGTCAGTATCTATCAAAATTGGTCCAAGGAAGGAACAGTGGTGAACCGGCGACAGGGTCATGGGCGGCCAAGGCATGGGGCTGCATAGTATCAGAGTGCCAAAGCGGACCCCTGTCCACCGCAGAAAGCGCCAACGGTGGGAACGTGAGCATCAGAACTGGATCACAGAGCAGTGGAAGAAGGTGGTCTGGTCTGATGAATCATGTTTTCTTGTACATCACATGGATGGCAGGGTACGTGTGCGTCGCTTACCTGGGGAACACATGGCACCAGGATGCCCTGTGGGAAGAAGGCAAGCCGGCAGAGGAAGTTTGATGCTGTGGGCAATGTTCTGCTGGGAAACCTTGGGTCCTGCATCCATGTGGATATTACTTTGACATGTACCACCTACCTAAGCATTGTTGCAGACCATGTACACCCTTTCATGGATACGATATTCCCTGTTGGCTGTGGCCTCTTTCAGCAGGATAATGCGCTCTGCCACAAAGCAAAAAAGGTTCAGGAATGGTTTGAGTAACACAACAATGAGTTTGAGGTGTTGACTTGGCCTCCAACTACCCCAGATCTCAATCCAATCGAGCATCTGTGGGATGTGTTGAACAGCACACACACGCATGCACACAGCCTGGTACGCACACACACTCGAGCTCACACACTTTACATTTTATAAAGAAGTGCGTGCATTTTGTATTACTCGCTTTTGTGTTTCTCAAACACTAGCGCGTGTTGCGTGTATGACATCAGAAACGTCAGTAGGCTAAAATTGATTATGGTCTATTACAAATAAAATGCAACGATTCATTTCAACACCCCTAGTGTCTACTGGTGATGCTGGTATTATCAGTGTTGTCACACGTCGATTAACCGGTGGGAACATTTCCTCACCATCATATACCTAATGTGGATATATTCTAATATCAGAGTTTTCTGAAACTTTAAATGTACACACTTTTTTTCAAACAAAATTTCCCCCTTTCACCCACCAGTGACATTTTTCACCAGTGTGTAGTTTCAGGTATGCAGTAATCAGCCACCTAGTAGTGCAACCAGCAACTGCCAAGACCACTCTAATAACCACATAGCAACACCTTTCAAACATGAATTATTCATATTTCTTCTAGTCATTATTCTTTTCTTTCCTTTTTTTATATCCTTTTAAGTATGTGATTGCTCAGTAGTGTAATTTCTTTGTGGCATAACAGTTTTTATGTTGTTTTGTCCATTTCCACAGTGGCTCACTGCGCCTCCTCTAGACAGATCATCTCGCACTGGAAGAACTGCACCCGGCACGACTGTCCCGTCTGCCTGCCTCTGAAAAACGCCAGCGACAAGAGAAACCAGCAGCGTACGTCTTATTCACATTTAAAAATACTCTACCTGCACTGATACATTCTCTGTATGTCTTTGAGTTTATTTTCCAAGGAGGATTTTGACCATATTTTCAGAGATATACTTCATGGCGCTAAATGTTACGACATTGCATAAACGTCCCACCATCACTGTCATGTGGATTAATTGTTATGGTTATTTACTTGGGTACATTTTCCATAAAGAATGTTTTATGTACATTGCCCATTATGCACAAAGTTGGCCATTCTGAAAGTGGTAAAGCAAAATAATTAGTTTAATGTGTGAACACAGGTTTGTTACTGTACTTACTGCGTGGTTCTCCATCTCATGCTTTGAGAGACCGGGTGCGTTTATATGAGTGCTGCCACCTGTAGGCCATGTGTGCATCTCGGCTGCGCTCTGAGTGTGAAAGCATGAGACCAGCAGCAGATTCCGGCAGGCAGCAGGGCTGTAATCTGACACCGCGGGGGAGGGGCTCCACCCTTCGTTTATCATGGAGGGCGTGACACAGAGAGCTCCCGCTTTCCGATTGGACAAATCGTTTAAATCCCCCTGTAGTAGCAACAGAAGCACGTTCTCTCAGTCTCTCTTGCAGTTCTGCTCTGTGCCGCTGCTCTGTTTTCAAAATGGCTATTCCACTTCAGTCGCTTGTGCTTTCAGTTCAAGTGGAATTACTGCAAAATTGCAAATAGAAAATATTTTTTTTAATGTATACATTTAGATTGTTTTAAATGTTACATTTGCATTTAGCAGTTTATCCAGTCATTTACAAATTATTTATTTATGAAGAACATTTTTTATATTGGGTAACACTTTACAATAAGGTTTATTACTTAACCTCAGTTAACTATCTTACTTAACATGAACTAAGAATGACGGGTACTTGAGCATTTATTAATCTTAGTTATTATTAATTTAAAAAATTACTAATACATTATTAAAATCAATAGTTGTGTTTGTTAGTTTAAGTACATTCTTTAATGCACTGTGAACTAACATGAACAATCAATGAACAGCTGTATTTTTATTAACACTAACAAAGATTAATAAATACTGTAACAAATGTATTGCTCATTGTTAGTTCACGTTATTTAATACATTGGCTAATCTCAACTAATGAACTTTATTGTAAAGTGTTGCCTAATATTGTTTGTTGATATTACAGTGATTTTACCAAGGTTAAAGATGAACTGAACTGAAAAAAATCAACGTTGATAACATGTTGTTTATGACAATTAAAAGTAATTTACATGAAACATTTTAACTAAAAATATCAATATAGCTTTTTTTAAGCAGCACAAAAATTGCGTTTGTTACGCTGGCAATTTCGATGACGTCACTGGCATGGTAGGACCCGCCAAGGTATATAGGCAACAGCTGCAAGTCCTTTATACACACACGAAAATGAGTAATTTTAATGGCATGAGTTACGCATTTGAGCATGTGAGGGACAGGCCAGTAGTATCTGACTACCACCACATGGAGGACGACCAGTTTCAGGCTCCACACATACAGTACAGGATCATTTGGGGGGAAGTGTGTGGGCGCGGGCGCTGCCGGAGCATGGACACTGCACCGGAGTCAATCTGTTGAAGAGAGGGCAACCTGGAACATTTATTGATCGGCAAAAATGCATAACCATGCACCGTTCATTTCCGATGCTGCGCGGTGAGAGAGATGGTTGGAGGTGCCTATGCTATCTCTAAGGGATGTCCGAGCTGAGACGCTGGAGCGCCCCATAAGTAGCTGGTATGTAACAGTGTATTTTACGAATTGGCGACTGGGCTAGGCTAGGCTAACTTATATCCTTTTCTCCAACTGTTAAGCTTAACAGCGTACCGGCAGTTCACTCTTTGGGCGAGGGGGCATTTGGGAAGGATGAATAAGATTCGTTCCCATCCTGTGCAGTGAACTAACGTTACATCTTTTCCCCTCAGCTGAATATTAAGGATTCTAGTATGCGTTGGACTTGTAGCTAAATAAAACATTTGATTTCAGACGCTTCATGTACTCTATGACGTTTTCAACACATCTGTCTCTCGTACCTAGGATTAAACACTAGAAATCACGACTAGAATAATTTTGTTGACAAGGCAGGGGGTAGAGAGAAGCTAGCTCTGCTAGTGTTGGTTGGCAACGGAGTAGCCTACCATGCCAGTGACGTAGTCGAATGTTGAAATCCAACATGGCGGCACCCGTGTAACAACAACAACATTTTCAACGTACCATTTTATCCTTTTTAACAAATTCTGCCATTTTAATAATTGTACCAATGAGAATAAATAAAATGCATCTGTTATATCAAATTTTTTCAAATTTCAGTTCAGTTCATCTTTAAGGGTTGTTAGGCCTAATCTGAAGCGGCAACTTGCATGATATGAAAAAAATATCCAATTTTAGTACTATTATAAAGGTTTAATGTAAATATTTGAATTTAACAAATGTGTTTCTGTGGTATTTGCAGCAATGCTGAGCTCCCCTAACACTCGCATGCAGGCTCCTCTGGGCCCCGTGGGCACGAGTCAACCCGCTGCACCCGCCATAAGCAGCGGCACACACATAGACCCCAGCTCTATGCAGAGGGCGTACGCAGCACTCGGGCTCCCGTACGGAAACCAGCCGGCTGCGCAGACGCAGGTCGCAGGACAGCAGCCCACGCAGACCCAGCAGCAGATGCGCTCCATGACTGTTTTAGGTATCAACTTCTGAGGAAATCTGAAATGTTACGCGTGATTGAGTGTGTGGTATTTGAGGAAAAGCGGAATATTCTGAACGATTCAATGTTCTATGTTCATTATTAACCTTGAAAGTTGCTGTCATTCTGTAACTTCATCTTGCATAATTTTAAATACGTTGAGTCATTTACTAAACATGCACACAAATGCAATCAGATCTTTATATTTTATTGCATAATTACAATTTCTGAATGCAATTTATCAAACACTTTCAAAGATGCACACAAGTGCAACATCATTTTGCTGAATGTTGTTCATCTAATACCTTATTAATGATGGGAAAAAATAAAGTGGAAAAACAAAAACTGGTATATAAAGTTAATCTTGGTCTATAAGCGATACATTTTTGTTGCATCTGGTGCCAGTATGCTTTGAAACTCCATGCTGCTCATCATGTGGTGTATTCGTGTGTAACCCCTGTCTGGTTTCCCACAACATCTTCAGGCACTAACCAGATGAACATCGGCGGTAACGGTATGGCCGATCAGACGAACCTTCACACTGATTCCTCTCTCCCCTCATCCCTCAACAGCAAGTGAGTCTTTTCACCTTTCATCCCTCGCCTTTAACCTCTCACACACACTGCAGAGCCGGAAATGTTCATCTGTAGCGTACAGCAATGTAGGAGAGCAAACGGCGTCAATGTGGAATGATTTGTACTGCTGTTCTGTGGCTATAATGGGTTGTAATGTCTGAAACTTGAAGGAAATCTGAGACGATAAAAGGGAAGAATATTTTTTTAATTGTTTTAAAACTTACATGCCAGGTTCTTTGTCAGATTTTTGTCAAATAATGCACCCTGTTATGTAGAAAAATCTTGAAACATCAAGTTTTTGGGAAGTGAGGTTCTGAAAACTAATGTTGTAATCCGGCTGGCACAGTCAGATGATGTCAGACGGGTCTAACATGGGCGGCGCTGGGAACCTGCCCACAGCTGCACCGCTGTCAATGCCCGGCATGAAGAAGCCCTGGCACGAGCACGTCACTCAGGACTTGAGGAATCACCTAGTGCACAAGCTGTGAGTTGGAGAAATCATATTTCACATTTTCACTCACCAGCCAATTTGGCTTCTTAAGTTGCCAGCCATTCAGAACTTCTAATAGCCAAAACAAAAATATCAGATATAAACCAGCTTAGATTGAAATATATTTATTATTAAATCCGATTCTAAATCATTGTTTTGCTTTCAGCTTCACGACAGTCAATCACTGTTTGCAGATATCATTCAAATAAAATAAAATGGAAATAAAACAAAATTCTCTGTGACTTCTCTTATGATTGGCATGAGTTTACCTGCCCGTAGCAATAAAGACGCTAGGGCGCTTTTTGCCCAAAAGTCTTGGACATGCGGCATTTATGAGAACAGGCCTCTATAAAAAGTGGCCTCTTAATTGTCTCCTAGGGCTCTGGCGGAGCGTTTACCAGTCGCACAGCAGACGGGAAGCGCCGCGCTGCGGACATCTCAAAGGCAGGCTTATCGCACACCGGTCACGTCATTCTGTACTCGCGTTCTCAAGTTCAAGGGTGCAGTCCAAAACAGTGAATCTAATCACAATACAGGCAAAAGTTCACTTCAAGAATAAACAAAGTGGCATCAATGAGTTTGAATCAAGGTATCTGAAGAAAAAAAAAAACAGCGCAAACTAGGGGTGTAACGATACACTCGTCACGATTTGATACAAACTGCGATACCGAACTCACTTATGCTTATCGTGATATTTAAGCCAAAATCGTTTTTTTTATTATTATTATTATTAAACTAATATTATTGTTGTAATATTATTCTCAGGACTCACAAATATTGTCCCATTGCATTATTATACATTATATTCAACATTATGTATAGTAGTTTAATGTGTTAATGTCACTGAAAAAAATGTTTCTCACGTAGTATTCATGCTTTCAATACAGGCATCCGTTGGATATGACAAGCCGTACTCGCTATTTCCCGCCTTTCCTGCTATTAATGCACTATACATATAAGAATAAACCATCTAAAACACTTTGAATAATCATACTACTAAAACTAAATGTAATATGGTGATTTGAAAGCGCTTTCATTTTGAGAAAAGCATGTCAAAATGACTATTCCCAAACTAGTTCATCCAAAAAATGTAATTCTGCATTTACTCACTCTAATGTTGTTATTGCGCGTTACGCAAGCATCTAAACATTCACAGTATGCTCGTTGTTGTAAATCTGTTCATCACATAAAGCCATTGTGTCTCTTTGAAGACTTGGATTTGGATTGATTATTTTTACGATGCCTTTGATTTTGTTGGATTTTTTTAAATTTTAGAGGAATGGACTTTAAATGGAGGAACAGAAATATCTCAGGTTTCATAAAAATATCTTCATTTGTGTTTGGCAGTTGAATGAAAAAATTATAGGTTGACACGAGTGTGAGTATTTGATGACAGATTTTACATTTTTGGGTGAATTACAGCTTATAAATTTAGTTGAGCTTAGCCTTGGATAAAAGTAACTCTATCGCGAATCATGTCTCGATATAACGATGTATCGTTACACCTCTAGCGCAAACGGAAAGAGAGAGTGCGATCTATATAATTTCTCTATATGAAGCATATTTATTCAAGCCACAAAAACAAACCCGTTTCTGAAAAATGCACAATACACATCACCTAGGGTCAAGTCAGTTCGCACATGCTTGTCCTTAATCGTTGTATTCTAATGGAAAACTATGGTGTCGTTCGGCATGATTTTTGAACAGCCGGAGTCATAGTTGGGCGCCGCTGTTGTGCGTCTGCGTACGGTCATAGAAAACAATGCGTTCGAATTTAATACATTTTTCTCTCATTGTGCGACCCTCTTTATGCGTTGTTTTGAGGCTCCGTTTAGGGGAAGGGCTCTGATAGCAATGGCATGCAAAGTGATCGAACATAATTAATGAATCATAATTGCCGAATTGGCTAATGTGTTGAAATGTGTTACACGCCACAGTGGATTTTCACTCGCATTTGGCGGGTGTCACTTTCAAACCCTGTTCACAATCATGATTTGCCAAGGGCAGTTCTCTTAACACTGTATTCTTTTAACACCCCTACAGAGTTCAAGCCATATTCCCGACGCCTGACCCTGCAGCACTGAAGGACAGACGCATGGACAACTTGGTCGCTTACGCGCGTAAGGTTGAAGGGGACATGTATGAGTCAGCCAACAGCAGGGTAAAGTACCTGAACTATCGTGCTACATTTGAACTTTCCTCCAATATGGTGTGTGTGGCTGTAAGGCTGTGTGTCCACCAAAGCGTTTTTTTCACGCAGCTGGCGTATATTTCCAATTGTTTTCAATGGGAGCGCCTCGTTTTTAGAACGCCATGAGCGTAACGAGGCGCTGAGCGTGTATTTAACACTCAAGCGCTGAGTGCCCGGGCGTTTTTTACTGCTCACCGAGAGTTGAAAAATTTTCAACTTTGGGTAAAACGCAGCGCTCATCTCTGTCACTTTTTACCCAGTCGTCCAATCACAGTGGAGGAGGGGCGGGACAAATACCACACCGACCAACTGTCACAACATTCTTTCTGTACAACGACGTCAACCAGCAGAGCTAAACGAACAAAATGTTAGTATGAAACAAGTAATCTGCGAAATCAGTTACAAGTAATCTGTGCTGCGGATATTCTGTATCATAGCAACGAATCGTCTCACCACGAATCGCGCCCACAGCTAGGCGTTTTCAGCAGAGTGTCTAGCGTTTTCAGCTGGCTAAAACACTTTGGTGGAGACACGGCCTAAGAAGGCACCAGGTGGTCCATGTATTAATATATTGTAAAATCTTGTGGTCAGGATGAGTATTACCACTTTCTGGCTGAGAAGATCTATAAGATCCAGAAGGAGCTGGAGGAGAAGAGAAAGTCCAGGCTGTCAAAGCCACAAATGGGCGCTCAGGGTCCTCAGCAGCCTGGCCTTCCTCAGCCCAACGCTATGGGTCCTGCACAAGCCATCCGGCCACCAAGTTAGTGGCTTTGCTTTTTTAATGCTCTGATCTTCTGGATGTTAAATGTTCCCTGGCTGCTTTCTTGATGTGTTCAGCTGCTCAAAAGAATCCTTATTTCCTCAGATGGACCTGTCCCTATGTCCAATGTGCCAAATCAGTTGATGGCCCGGATGCAGGTTCCTCAAGGTATAGTTTATCTTTATGTATACATGTATACACTTCCTTTCAAAAGTTAGCAAGTTTTTAGTTGTTTTTGGAAGAAGACCATTTTGCTCACCAAAATGGCATTTATTTGATCAAACATACAGTAAAACAGTAATGTGAAATATTTTTACAATTTAAAATAACTGTTTTCTATGTGAATATATTGTCAAATGTAATTTATTTCTGTGATCAAAGCTGAATTTTCAGCATCATTACTCCAGTGTTCAGTGTCACATGATCCTTCAGAAATCATTCTAATATGCTGATTTTTCTGATTTCTGATTATTATATTTAATAATACTATATCGTCTACCCGATTCCTTTTTGCTTTGTTTTGAATAGTATCAAAATTTCTCTTATTTACAATCTTAGCACACGTTCTGGGTCTTTTTGTCCCCTTTTTTTACATATTTTGTCAATATGTAATAACTTGCTACATCTCTAAAGCTGCAGACTTTCTGAAATTTTGCCAAAAAGCGAACACATTGGCAGTCAAACTTAATGTAATAAAAGTTATGTCAATAATAGCAAATAATGGTAGATTTTAGAAGATTTTGACTCTGAAATAAAATAGGTTGTGAATGCCATTTCGTGTTGACTTGGGAAGAAGAAAAGCAGTCAGACTGGTCATACTGGTAGTGCAGGAATTACTCAAAAGCTTTAATCCCCCTTTTATCAACTTTTTAATGTGTTTTTCCCATCATGCTCTGCAGGAATGGGCCAGTTCAACCCCGTGACCATGCAGAACGTGCAGATGTCCCAATCGCCGGTGGGAGCTCCTCGCGCAGCATCCCCTATGACCCACCCCCCTCAGATGGGCATGGGTAACGTTCCAGCGGTGAGCATTACCAAAGACTATAGAATAACACAAGACACGCGTCACTCGTATTGTTTTAAATGGGGAAAAGTGCAACGCTCAGATGGCGGAATAAATCCCGCCTTCTAAATAAGAACCAATTTTCTAAATAAGAGTCGATTGGTAAAGTCACTGCGTCACTGCAGCTGTCGTTAGAAGCGCCGGTTCCTATAGAAACAATCAGAAGCGCGCTTTCACTGCGCATGTGAATTATATTGATCCAGCATGAAAAATTTAATTTTCTTTCATGATTTGAGCGTTTAGAAACTAAATTTATGAGACAGTTTTTGTCAGATATCATTGGTGATTTCAAATATGAAATTGAATCGTTAGCTTGGCGAACAATTTGATGTTTCCCCATTCAAAAGAGACCCGAGAGGCATTTTAAAGATGTCCTCCGAGTTAATTTACTTGTCTTATAGGGACTTTAGCATTACTTTACAGTGTGTTGAAACTAGTGAGCTGCCTGGTTGTCTACCCAGATGTTACCTCAAAAAACGGCTGATTTAGAATGTTCTACATAAGCAACAAGACACGACTCACAAATTGATTCCAATAACATTTGCATTTAACATGTCGCTAAGCTAACAGCTTTATACTCATGAGAGTGCAACAATTAGATGCTGGAAGTAAAAATCCCATTAATTTTCTCCATGGGGAATAGATTTTTAACATTAACTTATAAACAGTAAATCAGTGGAATATTCTCTTCTGTACTATTTAAAGGGTCACTCCACCCATTTCAACATTAATCTTTATTGAAAGTGGGTTATATATGTAGTCGAAATGTAAAAGAAATTTTGAATTTGGTGCCCTCTTGACCGAGAAAAGACAGAAAATAACTTTGGGGCGCATTTGTATGTAAGACAACAACTCCCACAATGCAGCTCCGCAAGCCACAGCTCCGCAAACCACTCCCACTAATCCAGAACAGCGCAAACATCAGAGAAATCACTCTTCCGTCTACAAGAAGGCTAGCTGCCAAATGAGTTTGAAATTCATTTCACAAAAAATGTCTAGTTAGTTGGCTGTGGCGAGCAGGACGAGGGCGAGGGACGTGAGAGGACGACGCGAGTGATAATGAATGACACCTGTGCAGCGGTCTCATATCTCTCACGGAGGAGCGGAAGCACAAAAGGAACAGGCCTGATTTTATATTTTGTTTCTGTTGTGTGTGGCCAGCTCAGCTGGCTTATACTTTTGTTTTGTATTTGTTTATTTTACTATTAAAACGTTCAAATGTTCGCCGGTTCCAGCCTCCTTCTTCCCACAACAACGAACCCCGTTACATTGGCAAACTCATTAGTGAATTACTCGTTTGTATTTCTTTCTATATGGTGAATTATTGCATGATACCTGGATGTTCAGTCAGGCGAAACTAGGATGGTTCACATCACAACACAAACGTCCGTGTGGTCGTCTGATTCAGAGATTTCGTCCAGGAGAAATTGCGATCGTTGAAATTCTCTGCAGCAGACGGACTCTATCTGTGTCCGTAGCGCACAGCGAGAGCACACGCACCAGCAGCCCGCCTCAGCTCGACCCAGTCCGGGCTCCTCGTCCGCGACAGGCAGCCGCCTCCTGATCCTCCATCAGCCTCAGCTGCTCTTCACTATATTGCAGCTCGTAAAGATAGCCACGAACAGCGGATTCGAGCAGCAGAATTTCAAAATCCTCTATTCCATATCATGTTTAGTTTCTTCCGTCATTGTCGTAACTTCCTATATCCACAGCGCTTGTTAGCTTAGCTTATAAACAAGATGGCTGATATTGCTTTCAGTATCTGCAAGTGAAGTCCCACCCACTGATCTGTGATAGCTCTGTTAGCGCATTAGGCACAACCCCCTATGGGCGGGTTTGAAAGGGTGGGAATTTGTGCTTGTAGTCTATACAGAAATCCCCCCTTTTACACTTCCTCCTACAATGACGTCAAATGACGATTTTTGCGTCATTGTAGGAGGAAGTGAAAAAGGTAAATAGTAGATTTCTCTCGTCTCAGGGGAAAATGAAAGAATGTTGCACGACCATTCAATAGTATGACTGGTTGTCTAACAATGGACCTCTTAATGCAAATGGGTGGAGTGGCCCTTTAAACATATATAAATCTTGGTTAATACTATTCCCTGGTGTTAACCTGGTGTTTCGTACATTACCCATGATTCTTAAAAAAAAAAGGTCTTTTTTTTCTTCTTTTTTTAGAGCAAATTGCACCAAAAGATTTCTCTTGTGTCCATCCACTCCCATATCCCACTGCGAATGATAATAATGATCATTAATAATGATAAATACTTTTTGGCCTCAAACCAATGTTTGTAATGTTGCGATTCACCTCAAAGCTGGTTGGTTCGGTTCATAGGCTTGTAAATATTCAGAAAACTTTATGAGGATAAATACTTCTGGAACCAAGGCTGGTCGCTGCTGCACACAGAGTATAAAATGTATAATGCATAAATAATATCTTTTTATTCATACATTCATATTTTCAAGTTTATTTCTAGACAACTTTTTTTGTTCTCGAGTGGTTTGTCATCTTAGATTTGCATTTATATAGACTGCTCACTAGGAAATTAAAACAATCCTATTTCACCTAATAAAGAAAGAATGGCAGTAATATACTTCTGTGGCCCAATTCTAACTTCTCTTAATGCTTTTGCAGATGGGTATGTCTCCCTCCAGGATGCAGCAAGCACCATCCATGATGGCAGGCCATGCTAACAATATGGTGGGCCAGCCGCCCAACCAGAACCAGTTCATGAATCAGGCGCCCTTCCCATCATCAGCCGGGGGCATGAATGTGAATGTAAACCTTACCCAGCAGTCGGGTCAGTCTGTCCCACAGGTGAGGAGTCAGAAATGTCCATTTTCCATTGGAGTTTCGTTGTTTGTGGTGTTACTATTGCATTCAAGTGAGACATTTCACCACCACAAACACTTCCTTTCATATGATGAGTGAAATAGTGCCCACCCACTTTTTCAGCTGTGTTAGTTACGGAAGTATTTTTCCCATTCATTTTTCCTCAGCGATTTTTAAAAATCTGTTTTTAGCGATGAACCAAGCGAACCAGCTAAGAGCTGAATCACAACAATACAAATGTTTATTTGAACCAAAAAAGTATTTAACAATTGGACAAAAAGTTAAAATACTTTATAAGTGATGGTTAAAAATGAATGTAATTTACTTCCAGAACCGGCTGTCGCAGTCTATTGTAAATGGCGGCAAATGTAGTTTGATTTGCTATATCATCTGAGTCGCTATGCCCTCCATCTCTCCTCTGCAGCAGCAACAGAACGCTAACCTGACCCTGAATGCTGTGGGCTCTCTCGGCCCCCCGTCCGCCCTGTGCTCCACCCCTCCTCCACCCTCCACCCCATCAGCAGCTGCTAGCCTTCAGCCGCTCCAGACCCAGCCTTCCACGCCGGCCTCCGCTGGAGGCCACGTCACGCCCACCCACATCCCCAGCGGCTTGCCCCGCCCTCCCTCAGTCCTGGGCTCCTCTCCTGCCCCCTCCCAGCCGCACACGCCCCTGCAGTCCCAGCCTGAGCCCCCCCTGCAGATGCAGCAGCCCACCTCTGTGCAAGCCCAGCAGCCCAGCACTCCGGTGAGGATCGAAAACACAGCCTCGTTTGCAGTTGTATGCGATGACACCCTTAACTCATGTCATTCCTCGTTTGTCTGTCCATTAGCTCTCTCAAATGGCCGCTAGCGTTGATAATAGAGTTCCCACGCCTGCGTCTGTGGCTGAGACCCACTCCCAGCAAGCTTTACCTGACTACCCTGCTGTTGAGCCCAAAATTGAGCATCAAGATGACGAGCAGGGGTTTGAATCTGGGAAAAAGCAGCCTGATATCAAGATGGAGGTGTGATATTACTGAAATTAATCTTAAAAATGGTTCCGCAGTTCTTGACTTTATTTCTTGAGTATTACCGGTCAAAAGTCTGGGTTTGGTAAGAATTTTTTTAATATATCTTTTTTTTTTTAAAGATATTGGTACTTTTATTCAGCAAGGATGCATTAACTTGACCAAAGTGGCAAAATATTTCTATTTCAAATAAAAGCTTTTTTTTTTTAACTATATATAGCAAAAAATCTTGAAAAACAACCGTTTTCAGTATTGATGATAGTTAGAAATGTATAATATCAATAATAATTCTTATAAAGATTAATGTTTCTTAAGCATCAAATCATCATATTAGAATGATTTCTGAAGGATCATGTGACACTGAAGACTGGAGTAATGATGCTGAAAATTCCAATTTTAAAGTATATTACAATAGAAAACAGTTATTTTAATGTACCTTTTTATTACTGAATTTTTGATCAAATAAATGTAGCCTTGGTGAGCAAAAGAGCCTTTTATCAAAAATACTCAGAAATATTTTACTGACCCAAATTTTGAATGGTACCATAGGTCTTGGCAAGATTTTTCATCCTTTTATAGATATTCACTGTCTCTCAATGTTAAATTGACTTTGTATTATTAAATGTATCTGTTGAAAGTTTAAACTGATTCATCTTGCTAACTCAAATACAATTTTTGTTAGAGAAGTTCAAATCAGAGACGCTATTAAAAAAACATCTCTTGACGCTCTTCAGTTCTCTAGTTCCACGATCTTTCCTTGTCTAATGAAACAATCTTTAGTAATGTAATTCATGTTGTTCATAAGGATGAAGATGTCAAACCTCTACAAGTAAAGGAGCAGCCAGAGACTGTAGAACCCAAACAGGAACCGATGGAGTCGGAGGAGAAGAAACCAGAGACTAAGACCGAACAAAAAGAGGAGGACGTGTCCAGCACCAATAACGCACCATCCAGTCAATCCGCCCAGTCACGCAAGAAAAGTAAAACATTTTCCTTTGGGAAAAACTGTAAACTGTAAACAAAAAATTGTAACTACATTCAGTAATATCTGTAATTTGATTCAATCTTGATGATTTGATACAGTTTTCAAACCAGAGGAGCTCAGACAGGCATTGATGCCTACCTTAGAAGCGCTGTATCGTCAAGACCCGGAGTCCTTGCCCTTCCGCCAGCCGGTGGACCCAAATCTACTGGGCATCCCGGTAAATCCCATACACCTATTATTGGGCTGATGTAATCTTTTCGTAATCGAAAAGATCTAAAAGTATTAGATAATCACCATGTATTTCATCTTGTTTCTTCAGGACTACTTTGACATTGTAAAGAACCCAATTGACCTTTCCACCATCAAGAGGAAGCTGGACACCGGGCAGTACCAGGAACCCTGGCAGTATGTTGACGACATCTGGCTGATGTTCAACAACGCCTGGCTCTACAACCGCAAAACATCTCGAGTGTACAAGTACTGCTCGAAGCTGGCCGAGGTGTTCGAGCAGGAGATTGACCCTGTCATGCAGGGTCTGGGTTACTGCTGCGGGCGCAAGGTGAGAACTCAGGAAAGAGTTGTTTGCTTATAGGTGAACAGTCCAAACAAACTCAAACTCCTCTGAAACGAAGCTGAGAGCATCTCAGTCGTTCCGAGTGCAGTCATGTTGTTATTGTTAACTATAATGATAACACTTTACAACAAGTTTCCATTTGTTAACATTTATTAATACATTAAAATCAAATATTGTATCTGTTAATATTAACTCTCTGGGGTCGAGAAACGCGCCGGCGCGTTTTGCTGTTTTTTTTCCACATAGCAGCAACATAGACTTAAAATACTCCGTCATTTTTGGTCATATAAATAAAATCAACACATGATTATAAACTATAGAGGGTCTTCTTTTTTTTGTGTACACTCACATTAACATCAAAACCGTGTGGTTTTGTAAAATGAAGAAAATAAACAGGGTGTGCTTTCTGCCTCTCTGTCTCCGTTAAAAATTTTTCTGGTGCACGTCTCTAAACGTAAACAAAGCTCAGCGAATACTATTCACACAAGCACGAGCAATATATCTTTATTATCATTTAAGTTTGTACTTTTAAAATATCTAATTCAAAACTAAAATAAATATTCTCTGTTTATGTAATCTATTAAAAAAGAGAGAGGTGTCAGCCGATCTCATTATCGTTCTCTTAGCTCATTATTCTGCTAATCTGACACGCCCACGGAGAGCGCGCGGTATTCAGACGCAAATGATCTGAAGCAACACATGCAAAGTGTCAACGCCCCTCATAAACGCGATAACACAACAAATGTAATCATCAGATTAATGTAGCCTATTTATTCTTGCGAGGCTGTGTGAGGAATAATCCTGGGACATTTACCTCAGAACATGTACTGTTTTTTTTTTTCATTTCGAGGAGCAACGGATCCATCTGATAAGTTTTTTTTTTATTATTGTTCTAATCGCGATATCATAGTGTATGTAAACCGCAAAAAGACTGTTTAAATATGAATCGCGTCTGTGTGCGAATGAATGAACTGAACAGTTTTTACCAAACCCTATTGCTATACTGAGATGAGTGAAAATCGACTGAAATATGTTGAAATAACGTTAAAATCTCTTTGTATTAGCAACGTATTAAACTGCAAATTAATATGTATGCCCTAATATAGGCTCATAAAAACAAAAAACGACATGCCTATGTTACAGACGAAATATGAAAGACAACATTTCGTCGACTAGTTTTGGATAGATTATTAACGGTTTACTGTAAACTAGACTACTGCCACATTGAATAAGCTTTTGTTCACCAATTTCTGCTCAAATGTTATATATTAGGCTATGTTTTTTTTGTCAAAAATAAAGTCATCAACTAGGATGCTATTATAGTCTTTGTTCCAATGTAGGCTTTATTCAAACTAATGAATCCTTAACTTTGAAATATGTATGATAAAATGTATACTTTAGTTTTTACAAAGAAATATGAAATATCCATATGAGAAGTACGTTTTTTTTATTAGTGTTCTAATTGCGATATCATAGTGTATGTAAACTGCAAAAAGACTGTTTAAATATGAATCGCGTCTGTGTGTGAATGAAGAACTGAACAGTTTTTACCAAACCCTATTGCTATACTGAGATGAGTGAAAATCGACTGAAATATGTTGAAATAACGTTAAAATGTCTTTGTATTAGCAACGTATTAAACTGCAAATTAATATTTATATGCCCTAATATAGGCTATCATAAAAACAACAAACGATATGCCTATGTTACAGAAGAAATATGAAAGACAACATTTCGTTGACTAGTTTTTGGATAGATTATTAACTGTTTACTGTAGCCTAAACTATAGACTACTGCCACATTGAATAAGCTTTTGTTCACCAATTTCTGCTCAAATGTTAAATATATTAGGCTATGTTTGTTTTGTCAAAAATAAAGTCATCAACTAGGATGCTATTATAGTGTTTGTTCCAATGTAGGCTTTATTCAAACTAATGAATCCTTAACTTTGAAATATGTATGATAAAATGTATACTTTAGTTTTTACAAAGAAATATTACACTTGAAATATTGTTATTTTAATTGTTGCTGTAATTGTAACCTTTTTAATAAAATAGCAAATAATATATTTACAAGGTAGATGTAAACAAAATCTTAAAAGGTCAATATAAGCCTTCTCTTCAAATTATTTGTATTGTGTTTTATTAGTGACAAATTTGGGGAGAGGATACATATCCAAAACTTTCTGAAAATACAGTATGAGAATTAACTACACAATTACTAGAAATGTTCACCTTGGATATTATACAATTTGCAAGCAAAAATACAAGTGGAAAAATACTATTTTTTTTATAGATGTTTCCAACTGTGAACCAATTTTGTAGTATATATACATATTTCTTTTCTTGTGTCCTTGTATTCTTTCTTGTGGCTCAGTGACACACCTGTGAAAAGCTCATTATGCAGGCTCATTAAGCAGGTCTTTTGTCTTCACAGGTGTGAATCAGACCATTATACATGAGTCACGCCCATTTCGCATATTGCCTTTCCAAACAAAAAGTGTTTTACTAAATTTAAATCAATGTATTGTTTTATGTGAATGATTTGGAAGGATGATTTTCAGATCATTTTGAAGCAAAAATCCTAGGCGAGAACATCCATTAGTCAAAAGTCTTGTGGACACATATTTAGTATGTGTTTATGTGTTTATGTGGCCTTATTTCAGAGACTTTAAGTTTTAGTTTTTTCAATAACCATGCATAAACAATATTCTCTCAAAAATACAAACATGTACATACATCTTGCTAACATATTATGGTAGCCCTGTTTGTGCTATATAGAGTGAATTTACACCTTTGCCATTAACATGTTTATAAATAACTGAAAAAAGCACAAATGTTAGAGCATGTCAGAACACCTCCAGGACCCCAAAAACACATAGGACCCCAGAGGGTTAATATAACTGAGCTAAAATGAACTAACAATAAATAGTTGTCTTTTTATTTTCTAGCCTTAATCAAACCATTTCTTACAGTATCTATTAAACTTGATCATTGTTAGTTAATGCATTAACTTACATTTACTAATGCCGGGGTCAGTCTACACAATGTTTTTGTGTGTTACGATAGTCACTGTGTCAGATTATTCCTTTTTGACTCCTAAACTCTTGAGGTGTCGTGGACAAGAAACATGTCAGACTACACGTTGCTTCCCGACCAATCATTGCTTGCCGTCTTTAACAACGTGCGTGATGTCATCGAGAAGGTGAAAATAGCGACTGACTTCCGAAAACAAGAGCGTAAACCAAGGGGGTAATCCATCAGCCAGAAACTGAAGCTTCGCGGGAGCCGCCATTGTAGCAGCCGCCATTGTAGCTCCTGGACACGCCCCTTGGCACCGCTACTAGAAGATTTACAACTGTCAGACTGTCGTCAAGCTCAGTTTGAGTGCTGCGATTCAGTTTGAGTCCTGAAACGCCTCCCTCAGTTAAGCACTTTCCAAAATTGCAAAGTAACTTCTAGCAGCACCAATACCATCATCTCTTTCGTTTCACATGTTTGGAAGCTGTGTACAGAAGAGCTTCTGTGCTCCTATTGGTCAATGTCACAGATGTGACGGAAACTGTCTTGGAGGACCGAAATAAAAATGAAACGTGTAACCGGTCTGCAGCTGACCGCTGTTACGTTTCTCTTTCTCTGCATTGTGTACAAGAAGGACCAGGACCAGGACACTATTCACTGTTCATTGCTAAAACATATTACAAAGACTGAACTGTGAAGTACTGAATAGTGGAGTTAGACCGTTGAACAGTTTTTCACCATTGCTGTGTTCCGGATTTTTTGGGCGTTGCTAAAACAAGGGCTCGGACACACTGGAGTGCCTGAGCTCCTGGACACGCCCCTACTTGATGACACACTGGAGCCCCTGAGCTCCTGGACACGACACTACTTGATGACACGCTGGAGCCCCTGAGCTCCTGGACACGCCCCTACTTGATGACACACTGGAGCCCCTGAGCTCCTGGACACGCCCCTACTTGATGACACACTGGAGCCCCTGAGCTCCTGGACACGCCCCTACTTGATGACGCACTGGAGCCCCTGAGCTCCTGGACACGCCCCTACTTGATGACACACTGGAGCCCCTGAGCTCCTGGACACGCCCCTACTTGATGACACACTGGAGCCCCTGAGCTCCCTGGACACGCCCCTACTTGATGACACACTGGAGCCCCTGAGCTCCTGGACACGCCCCTACTTGATGACACACTGGAGCCCCTGAGCTCCTGGACACGCCCCTACTTGATGACGCACTGGAGCTCCTGGACACGCCCCTACTTGATGACACACTGGAGCCCCTGAGCTCCTGGACACGCCCCTACTTGATGACACACTGGAGCCCCTGAGCTCCTGGACACGCCCCTACTTGATGACACACTGGAGCCCCTGAGCTCCTGGACACGCCCCTACTTGATGACGCACTGGAGCCCCTGAGCTCCTGGACACACCCCTACTTGAGGCTGGCCCATCCCCTAACAATATAAATATACAGGTCCTTCTCAAAAAATTAGCATATTGTGATAGTTCATTATTTTCCATAATGTAATGATAAAAATTAAACTTCCATATATTTTAGATTCATTGCACACCAACTGAAGTATTTCAGGTCTTTTATTGTTTTAATACTGATGATTTTGGCATACAGGTCATGAAAACCCCAAATTCCCATCTCAAAAAATTAGCATATTTCATCCGACCAATAAAATAAGTGTTTTTTTAATACAAAAAAAGTCAACCTTCAAATAATTATGTTCAGTTATGCACTCAATACTTGGTCGGGAATCCTTTTGCAGAAATGACTGCTTCAATGCGGCGTGGCATGGAGGCAATCAGCCTGTGGCACTGCTGAGGTGTTATGGAGGCCCAGGATGCTTCGATAGCGGCCTTAAGCTCATCCAGATTGTTGGGTCTTGCGTCTCTCAACTTTCTCTTCACAATATCCCACAGATTCTCTATGGGGTTCAGGTCAGGAGAGTTGGCAGGCCAATTGAGCACAGTAATACCATGGTCAGTAAACCATTTACCCAAGGGCGTAGATTTGGTTTGAACATTGGGGGGGTTGAAGTTTGGGTATGCCTCCTGATATTGTGATCATGGTATAAATAATGGGGGGGGGTTGTAATGCATAGATTTAAATATTGGGGGGGTTATATCCCCCCCATCCCCCCCACAAATTACGCCCCTG
Organism: Siphateles boraxobius; assembly: GCF_051911475.1. Classification (NCBI taxonomy): domain Eukaryota; kingdom Metazoa; phylum Chordata; class Actinopteri; order Cypriniformes; family Leuciscidae; genus Siphateles; species Siphateles boraxobius. The sequence goes on from NW_027509193.1 coordinate 33,596,349, forward strand.
CATTTACCAGTGGTTTTGGCACTGTGAGCAGGTGCCAGGTCGTGCTGAAAAATGAAATCTTCATCTCCATAAAGCTTTTCAGCAGATGGAAGCATGAAGTGCTCCAAAATCTCCTGATAGCTGGCTACATTGACCCTGCCCTTGATAAAACACAGTGGACCAACACCAGCAGCTGACATGGCACCCCAGACCATCACTGACTGTGGGTACTTGACACTGGACTTCAGGCATTTTGGCATTTCCTTCTCCCCAGTCTTCCTCCAGACTCTGGCACCTTGATTTCCGAATAACATGCAAAATTTGCTTTCATCCGAAAAAAGTACTTTGGACCACTGAGCAACAATCCAGTGCTGCTTCTCTGTAGCCCAGGTCAGGCGCTTCTGCCGCTGTTTCTGGTTCAAAAGTGGCTTGACCTGGGGAATGCGGCACCTGTAGCCCATTTCCTGCACACGAGTGTGCACGGTGGCTCTGGATGTTTCTACACCAGACTCAGTCCACTGCTTCCGCAGGTCCCCCAAGGTCTGGAATCGGTCCTTCTCCACAATCTTCCTCAGGGTCCGGTCACCTCTTCTCGTTGTGCAGCGTTTTTTGCCACACTTTTTCCTTCCCACAGACTTCCCACTGAGGTGCCTTGATACAGCACTCTGGGAACAGCCTATTTGTTCAGAAATTTCTTTCTGTTTGTTACCCTCTTGCTTGAGGGTGTCAATGATGGCCTTCTGGACAGCAGTCAGGTCGGCAGTCTTACCCATGATTGCGGTTTTGAGTAATGAAACAGGCTGGGAGTTTTTAAAAGCCTCAGGAATCTTTTGCAGGTGTTTAAAGTTAATTAATTGATTCAGATGATTAGGTTATTAGCTCGTTTAGAGAACCTTTTTATGATATGCTAATTTTTTGAGATGGGAATTTTGGGTTTTCATGAGCTGTATGCCAAAATCATCAGTATTAAAACAATAAAAGACCTGAAATATTTCAGTTGGTGTGCAATGAATCTAAAATATATAAAAGTTTAATTTTTATCATTACATTAAGGAAAATAATGAACTTTATCACAATATGCTAATTTTTTGAGAAGGACCTGTAGTACATTCAGCTATGCCTTCGTTACGGAAAGACGTACTACCTGGATGTGATCACGTACAAAACAATCGGTGTCCTTATTTAAATTTCCGTAAAACGATCACATCAAGAAGAGGTGGATTAATTTTGTGAAGAGCACCTTGATGGAGAGCTGAGGATCACCGCCAAAACCTGCCTCTGTAGTGATAATTTTACACGGGATAGTTTTATAAACTTTCGTCGGAGACATCTGGGATTCACTGATAATCCGCTGTTACTGGTGAATGGGGCCGAACCGACTATCTCCCGCCTCTGCCTTCATCCTCCCGTCGCACCGACAACTGGTGCCATCATCGGCAGTGCGTGCCAACCGTGCGAGCGTCCATTCCAGCTGTAGCGGTGACAGTTGAGTGTGGCGATGGCAGCTTTCCCGGGAGTGGGCGTGGTTTCAGCCCAGATAGCGGACACGCCCCCAGCGTTTGAGAGCCGAGACTACTGCTAATTTTTTCAAGATTTTGATAGCTTATTTTATGCACTTGGCGGCTTTTTTATCATTTAAATTTGGCTGGGTGGCTAATAACACATTTTTCTGTGGTGTGACAAACTCAGAACACATACTTAATTTTGACTTTAGAGGGACTTTAAACTTCACTTATAACTCGCTTCATTTATTACACTTGCAAGTTACATATTTTAAGAGATATCAGTGCAAGTTACTTTCCGTTAAAACAGTTCAAACATGTATTTTAGTCTAGGACTAGACTTAAGCCTTGTCTGTGTAACTGGGGGATAAAGTATTAGATAAAAAACTTATTTAATTGCCAAGGCAAAACCTCTAATTTTGGTTTAAGTACTTATATTACTAAAAATAAGTACTTATATTACATTTGTTAACATTAGCTAACTACATTATTGAACTAACAATGAACAGTACTTCTACAGTACATCTTTAAAGCTAATTTTAACATTGAATACATTTTTTAAATAAAGTTATCTGTAACAATGCACTGTGAACAAACAAATGATCAGTATTGTTTTATTAACTAACAGTAACAAAGATTAATACATTCTGTAAAACACACATTACTTGTTTTTTGATCATGTTAGCAAATTCATTAACTAATGTTATCAAATGAGACCTTATTGTAAAGGGTTACCGAAGTATTCAATGAAACTAAAATTAACGACAATAGAAAATATATTAAAAATGCTCATTTAAAATAATTATAAATAATGCTAAAATATGACCATGGTTGCACTTAACAGAATTGTCTTTTCTGTCTCCACAGTACGAGTTTTCACCTCAGACTCTTTGCTGCTATGGCAAACAGCTCTGCACTATCTCCAGAGATGGCACATATTACAGCTACCAAAACAGGTAACCAATGGCGTGAGAAATGAGGTGGCGATGAACAAGTTTCCAAATGGGACCGTGATGCACTGAGATCAGGCTTGAGATGTTTAGTGCTCAATTGACTCCGTGTTGTGTGCACCTTATAAACAGAGTCATAAAAGCAAGTTCAAAGGTTAAGCGTCTTGCTCAAGGGTGCAGTGGTAATACTTTGGTCAGTCCTTGTTGGATTTGAATCTTTCGGGTTACAAGCTTTGCTTACAAGGCTGCTTCACCCAGCAGACCCACTAGGATATGTGTAAATCCTGAAAAGTTTTTTAATTGTCATAATTTTGATAAATAGAAAACCTGGAAATGCTCTAGTGCATCACTTTCCCACGTTTCTCATCCTTCATCATGTTTGTTTGTTTAGTGCGTATAATTTGTTGTTAAGATCCAGTGGTCAATCAGAAAATGCATGCAGTTTCTCTCTGGTGCATGAAAAGACGGACCATCCTGTTGCTATCCATCATTTTTTGATTTAACGCTCATTTGTGAGTTGGATTGCTAACCTGTGCTCTGCCTCGGCTTGTCTGCTGTGTGTTGTATCTCTGCCCGACCCCACATTCTGCACTCTTGTGCTGTGCTGCTCTCCGTGTGCCGGTTTACCTGTGCTCTTGTGTGCTGGCTCCAGTTCACCCAAATATGGCCTTGTTGCCGACAGGTATCACTTCTGCGAGAAGTGCTTCAACGAGATCCAGGGCGACAGTGTCACCCTGGGAGACGACCCCGCGCAGCCGCAGACGTATGTATCTTCTGTCGCCCAGAAAGCTTTGAGGTTTTGCTTCTATTAAATCGCACAAATACTCCTAAAGAATGAGTTGTACACCTATAAAGATGCGATGTGGAATGTATCTTCTACGTGTCTCTGCAGTATGATATCAAAGGAGCAGTTTGAGAAGAAGAAAAATGACATGTTGGACTCTGAGCCGTAAGTCTCATCATTTTAATACTTTTTGTGTGTATTTTAGACTGCACTTTTGCATACTAGTATAGCAACAATATATATTTTTATGCATATTGTATGCAAATAAAGTGACATGAATCAGAAGCACAATCAACTATGATGTCTTCAGTCTTTCTTTGATTAGATCACAATATTCAAAAAAAAATATAAAATAATTGACTTTTTGAATGCCACTTCCAGAAATAACTAGTTATTTCTCAAAAAAATTCAAGAAATTGTCATTTTTGCACATCCATTTGCATATTAATTAAAAAATGGCAGGCATTTTATTGTGCATTATGTAGTGAGTTGTACTTTTTAGGGGTGTGACGAGATCTCGCGAGACTAAAATGTGGCGATTTCCCGTCGTGTGAAAAGCTGTCTCGCGAAATCGCCAAATTCGTTGCGCAATAGAGCCTTAACGTCTGATAAATGTCTTATCTTGTAGAATGTGCGCTTAGCACCGCTGCATCTTATACACAGAGTACGCGCGATCACGAATTTCAAAGTGAAAGTAAAACACAAGCTCCCTGATGTGCGCAAATTAGGCTGCACATACAATAGTCACCCAATACCCATCTCTGGACTAATTAAATGGCTACGGTCTTTGTTTGCACTTCGAATATTGAGAGAGTAGCTACTGTAACGTCTTGACAACAGACAAGGTAGGCTCAGTTTCTGAACTTGTGATCGGAACGCAGGAACACAAGAACAACTGTAAAGACAAACACACCAGCCTCGTTTCTCTACCAGCCTTTTCCAAAATCCAAACTCACAGCATTAACCCCATAACTGCCGGTGCAAAATAAAACCACAATTTCACAACAATTATATAAAGAGTCTGTGTGCTACAGTACTTTGATTATGGTTGCACTTCCACTTATTTTTTGCTAGACTAAGACACTAAGAAAACTTGTTTATTTTTGTTTTTATGTCTATATTCAATTTGTGTAAGGAAATTCAGTTAGGAAGTCATACACAGCCTCAATCAGAAGTTCTGAAAGCTCATAAATGTACAGTTAGGTCTGAAGAGACTCATGTGAAATCATACAGGAGAAAAGCCAGTCAGTAAAAATTAGGGATGGCCCGATACCGATACTGGCATCGGGGATCGGGTCGATACTGTCCTCATGTACTCGTACTCATAAAAATTCGCCGATACCACGCCCCGATACCACGTACATTTTGCGAAACGAAACTGGCCGCCGCGAGTGCTTTGTCGAGGTGAACTGAGGCATAGGGACGTGCACTCCCAACGCAAAAGAGTGCGGCGCGGCACTAGATCTGATGGCCGAGCGCGGGCGCGGGTGGTAATGCACTCACTCTGTGTGTGAGGGGTTCCGGGAGAATAAAACGATTCGCGGGACTCCCGCAAACTAGAAATATCTATGAATACAACATATTAAAACTAATAGATTTTCATTCATCTGTTGCAGAAAAGCAAGAAGAACAACTAAAACAAAATAGAAACGATTTACAGGCCAGAGTTTCTATTCATAACATGTTTGCAGCGTTGAGCGATGTAGCCAATCACAGACATGTGTGTTGATTTCTTGAACGCAATGGCTAATCAGAAGCATTTAAGATAGACTCCCCTCACTGCTCAAAACTTTTTTGTTCAGTGCTGAATTCTGTATGCTGGCAAATCCTCTAATTATAACAAACAAAGTGTGGATATTATGAAAGATTCATTGTGCAGTCAGCTTCATTGATAATAACAGATGTGTGAGATCGCGATGAACTGTCAGCTTTTTAGGAATTAGACTATTAAGGGAGCGCACTTTGGGCGCATTCAGTCATGTCAGACCATGCACGCAGTAACTGCTTGTTTTTATGTTAAATTAACAGTGGTTTGTGTGTTAATACATTTATTATTTTACTCATTATTATTTATTTTTAGACTTGTTAAAACAAGCAGAGAAGAAAATAAAAACAGTCTTCTAACCTGTGTTCTAAAATAGTCTTCTGTCTTCTTTTCTGGGAGCCTATAGTTACTTTTGCGGTAGAAATATTGGTATCGGTACTCGATATCGGCAAGTACACAAATGTAAATACTCGTATCGGTTTGAAAAAAAATGGTATCGGGCCATCCCTAGTAAAAATCTTACAATGCTTGCATATTGTTTTCTTTCAATGCATTTGATAATTCATACTCATTAAGTAGACCTAAAATGACATGCATTAGAAGATCATTAGTTAAATGTTAAAACATTTCAAAATGCACCTGCAATTTTTCCAGTCATGAATTTTGTCTTTGAGGATTTCTGAAAAAAATCTTGTCTCGTCTCGTTCTCGTGAACCCAATCTCGTGTCTCGTCTCGTCTCGTGAGATAAGTATCTCATCACACCCCTAGTACTTTTAATTCTGAAAAGTCACATGAAATGGTAACATTTTACATTAAGCTTTCATAATGTTAATGTCAACATTTTCTAATACATTTGAACATTTAACATGAGTTAACACTGAACTAATATAAACATTTTATAAACTAACGTTAACAAAAATGAATAAAGCCTGTAAAAATGCATTTGCCATTGTTAGTGCATTAACTAATATTTACAAATTAGGTCTTATTCTAAAACGCTTGTCAATATTGTTTTTAACACCTTCTCTGTATTAACAGCTTTGTTGAATGTAAAGACTGTGGCCGGAAAATGCATCAAATCTGTGCACTGCATTACGACATCATCTGGCCAACAGGGTGAGCATTTTATCTGCCTGTTCTCCTGAAGTTTAGTATGTCATGTGACGTGATCACTACAGCTCCTGTTTGTCTCTTCTCCTATAACAGTTTCATCTGTGACAACTGCATGAAGAAGTCAGGAAAAACGAGAAAGGAAAACAAGTTCTCTGCTAAAAGTGAGTGTTTTTAATGTATATTCCTGCTTGCCTCTCTGTCATTGTCTGTTGCAGAGTGAAGTAACTCTTGTGTATTTCTGATCAGGGTTACAGACCACAAGGCTGGGATCATACATCGAGGACCGAGTGAATAAGTACTTGAAAAGGCAGAATCACCCCGAGGCTGGAGAGGTGTTCGTGCGGGTGGTCGCCAGCTCTGAAAAGACTGTGGAGGTCAAACCTGGGATGAAATCCAGGTAACATCACAGATAATGAATATGAATCCAGCATTTGACTGACTTAGGCAGAAACAAATTGGTTCGATTTTGATTTCATGCTGACTAAGAATGGTTTTCTATGTACCTGAATTGAAAGAAGCTAATTTTGTATCAAACAATTTCTCTGCAGGTTTGTTGACTCGGGAGAGATGTGCGAAAGCTTTCCCTACAGAACCAAAGCACTTTTTGCATTTGAGGAGATTGATGGAGTGGATGTGTGTTTCTTTGGCATGCATGTCCAGGAATATGGATCTGAATGTCCCTTTCCTAACACCAGGTATCATGCAAATACTGATCTGTTTAAAAAAAACAAAAAAAAACAATGCTGAATTGTGTCTTGAACAGTCAGAATTGACTGATTGTCTTCTTTTTCTCCTGTTTCCAGGCGGGTATACATATCATATCTTGACAGTATTCACTTCTTCAAGCCTCGGTTGCTAAGAACTGCAGTTTACCATGAAATCCTCATTGGCTATTTGGAGTATGTTAAGAAACTTGGGTAAGTTGTGCCACCTTAAGTTAAACATGCTTCCTTAAAGATATGTGTAATGGTTTTTTGGTGTTACAATACATGCTTTCTCCAATCTCAGCCTTCACTCTAAATATGTATATGTATGAATAAAGTTCACTCTAAATATGAAGAAAAAAAAAAACACGTACGAATGGCTTATTTAATGCACTAATGAATTTGATTTTCCCACTTACAGATATGTGACTGGTCATATCTGGGCCTGCCCACCTAGTGAAGGCGATGACTACATCTTCCACAGTCACCCTCCTGATCAGAAGATTCCCAAGCCTAAAAGACTCCAGGAGTGGTACCGCAAAATGCTGGACAAAGCATTTGCAGAAAGAATCATTCATGACTATAAGGTATGCTGATGTTGGATTAGTATTTTAATGGATTTGCGCTCTGTCAGGTTTCATTCATAATGAGTTAACATCATATTGTCAAAGATAGGACTCACAAAATGGCTCACTTGTGTTATGCAGGACATATTTAAGCAGGCCACCGAGGACCGGCTTACAAGTGCCAATGAGCTACCCTATTTCGAAGGTGATTTTTGGCCCAATGTTCTGGAGGAAAGCATCAAGGAGCTGGAACAGGAGGAGGAAGAAAGGAAGAAGGAGGAGAATACAGCCTCCTCTGAGACCGTAGAGGTTAGTCAGAGTGCCAAATGGTGTGAATGAGTATTTAGTGTAGTCTGTAGCCATTTTTTCTAAATGTCTTGCATTTCCGCAGGGAACCCAAGTTGACAGCAAGAACGGCAAAAAGAAGAACAATAAAAAGACCAACAAAAACAAGAGCAGCGTGAGCCGTGCCAACAAAAAGAAGCCTGGGATGCCGAATGTAGCTAATGATCTGTCCCAGAAGCTATATGCAACAATGGAGAAGCACAAAGAGGTGGGACTAGACTTTTTACCTAAATTACTAGAAACTTTTATTAGAAACCATTACTTCCACTCAAAATTTAGTAATGTGCCAAGTGCTGACCAGATCTTCTCTTACTTTGTGAAATCCAGGTGTTCTTCGTTATCCACCTCCATGCTGGTCCAGTGGTCAACACCCTTCCTCCGATCATGGACCCTGACCCGCCGCTGACCTGCGACCTGATGGACGGCCGTGATGCCTTCCTGACACTGGCTAGGGACAAGCACTGGGAGTTCAGTTCCCTGCGCCGCTGCAAATGGAGCAGTATGTGCATGCTGGTGGAGCTACACAATCAGGGTCAAGACCGATTTGTGTACACCTGCAACGAATGCCAGCATCATGTAGAGACACGCTGGCATTGCACCGTTTGCGTGGTCAGTCTCCTCTTTGTGGCTTTGACAGAGCATTTGGGTTACTGTTGCCATTGTTTAATATTCAACAGGTAGTTTGTAAAAACTAGATGAGAAATTATACCATTGTATTGGCAATTTATCTAGATCTGAGGTGGAAACTAGCAGGTTGGATGTTCGAACCTCGCAAGGAGGGAACCATTGCTCTAGGACAACTTTACCTGTAGCTATAAATATAACGCCAGTATACCGGCTCCAGTTGTGCTGCAGTGAATTAATATTCTATATTATGATTATCCAGAAAGCAATACCAATTCTATTTCTGATTTCTTTCAGGACTTTGATCTATGCATTAACTGCTACAACTCCAAGGGCCATGAGCACCAAATGGTGAAGTGGGGATTGGGCCTGGACGACGACAGCAACAACCAGGGCGGCGAGGCCAACAAGAGCCCACAAGAGAGTCGACGCCTCAGCATCCAACGCTGCATTCAGTCGCTGGTGCATGCCTGCCAGTGCCGCAACGCCAACTGTTCTCTGCCGTCTTGTCAGAAGATGAAGAGAGTGGTGCAGCATACCAAGGGCTGCAAGCGCAAGACCAATGGAGGCTGCCCTGTTTGCAAGCAACTCATCGCATTGTGCTGCTACCATGCCAAGCACTGCCAGGAGAACAAGTGCCCCGTGCCCTTTTGTCTAAATATCAAGCACAAGCTGCGACAGCAGCAGATTCAGCAGCGACTGCAGCAGGCACAGATGATGCGGCGGCGTATGGCACTAATGCAGGGCCGAGGAATGCCTCCGAGTCTACCCTCCCCAACTACCTCAGGAGGTCCGGGGACGCCCAACTCTCAGCAGCTGCAGCAGCCTAACACACCTCAGACCTCGCAGTCTTTAGCCAACCAGCCCCAACAGACGCATCCAAATGTGGCTGGAATGGTGCAAGGCTTCCCCAGCCAACCACCGACACCAGGACCCCAGGGTAAACCAGGGCCGCAGTCCTCGCCCCTTCAACAGCAGCAGCAACAGTCTCCCCTGCCCATGCCTCCTCAACAACAGCCTCAGCCCTCTCCGCAGCAGCAGGCTTTGAAAGTTGCGCAACAAATAGAGATGATGACCAAAGTTAAGCAGCAGCAGCAGCAACAACAACAACAACAGCAACAACAACAACAGCAGCAGCAGCAAGACTATAGAATGAATATGAACGGCATGCCGATGAACCAACCTCGCATGATGAGTCCCATGCAGATGATGGGCCCTCGTGGTCCTCAGATGGTTCAGAACATGCAGCCTGGCCAGTGGCCACCTGGGATGCAAGGGTCCATGCAGAATCCGCAGGCGCCTCCAACGCAGCAAGTGCCCCCGCAGCAAATGGCCATGGCCTCACAGCAGTCTCAGGTTGCGCAGACGCCCCAACAGGCGCAAATGATGCAGCGCGCCTTGATGCAGCAGCAGCAGCAACAACAGCAGCAGCAGCCGAGGCAAATGCAGGCCGTCATGCCTCCCCAGCAGGCGCAACCGCAGGCCCCTCAGCAACAAGGCATGCAGCAAAGAGGTGTGACCAGCAGCATCGCTCCAGGAGCGCTGCAGGACCTTCTGCGCACGTTAAAATCACCAAGCTCCCCTCAGCAGCAGCAGCAGGTCCTCAATATCCTCAAGTCGAATCCGCATCTTATGGCTGCGTTCATCAAACAGCGCACGGCGAAATACCAAGCCAGCCAACCGCAGCAGCAGAACCCGCAGGCCATGCTCGCAGGGCAGCCGGGAATGCAGAACATGGCGGCCATGCAGGCCGGCCCCGTGCAGAGACCCGTCATGCCCTCCCAGCAGGCGCAGCCGGCCCCGACCCAATCCATGGCGGCACTCGGTTCACAGGGACAAATGATGAACGCTGCGCACAACGGGAACCAGCAGCTGTTCCGCCGGCAACTAATTCGGCAGATGCAGCAGCAGCAGCAACTACAGGGAACACTCCCTTCAGGACAAGGGAGATTCCCGCAGCCGCAAGGCGCAGCTAGTTACTCGCAAATCCGCATGCAGCAGATGGCCATGCAGGGCGGCGGAGGGCAAATGCAACCCATGGCTCAGATGGGCCAGCCTGGCATGAGTATGGACGCCCAGCAGAATATGCTGCAACAGCGCTTGCTGCAGCAGCAGCAACAACAACAGTTGCTGAAGCAGCAAATGGGCTCGCCGGCACAGGCCGCTTCCATGAGTCCCCAATCCCACATGCTTGCAGGACAGGCGCAGGGAGCCCACCTGCCCGGACAGGCCATGGCTAATGCGTTGGGCAACCAGGTGAGGTCGCCTGCCCCCGTGCAATCGCCCCGTCCCCCTTCCCAACAGCCACCACATTCCAGCCCGTCCCCTCGCATGCAGCCCCAGCCCTCGCCCCTACACCCGAGCCTGGCGGGCCCCATGCCAGGCCCCATGGACCAGGCTCACCTGTGCACACCTGAACAGAGTGCAATGCTTCCGCAGCTGAACACGCCAAACCGTGGAGGGCTTTCCAATGACTTGAGCATGGACACCACGGGCGATACGCTAGAAAAGTTCGTCGAGGGATTGTAGCATTGTGACGTTCTTTTGCGGAGAGAAAATGTGTGTTTTGTACGCGAGAAATTAAAGACGACAAAATGATAAGACTGTAATAGGTTTACACAACCAATGGACTGCTTTTTCTTCCTTATTGGAGGGATTGAATTTACTGTTTAAAGAGCAGAATCACAAAGGCGTTTTTTTTTCTAGGACGGGATGTCGGACCGGACAAAATTCAATCCTGGTCTATAAGGAGTTACATTTTTAATTGTTTTTTGTTTTGTTTTTCGGGGAGGGGGTTATTTTGAGCTTATGGACTTTTTAAATGGAATTTCTCAAGGCAAAATATTTGATTTTATTATTGAAGACTTTCATTTTTGTATGTTTGCAAACTGAAATGCATTCTTTCTTTTTTTTTTGTGAGTGTGTGCGCGTGTTTAGGGACTAAGATAATTGTCGTGGAATCAGGATCAATCCTCATTCCTGTCTTATACGTATTCACATTTACCAGGTTTGGAAAAGGACACGCAGCCTTTTTCTCTCCAAACTGTGGAGTTTGTACAGAGGACCTGTATTCATTTGTACAGAAAGGAGCTTGGCTACTACACACACACACACACACACACACACACACACAAACACAAACACGCGAGCAAATTGTGAAAGTTGCTCTTATTTTTCAAGGTGCCCAGATGTGTTTATTTATTGGCCTGGATTCAGTAGTTGTCTCTCTTAAGATGTAGGAAGATGTTCCTGTTTTCTCGTTTGATCTCTGAAACATCGATGATGTCCCCTCCACCTCGCGTATGAGGCTGGAGCTTCGTCTGACTGCTGATTTGTTCAAAGAGTTCTTCAGTCAACCTCTTGTTTTTTTTTCTCCTCATGAAACTTGAATTGAAGGTGAACGATTCTTTAATGTAAATCATGCAGCTTGATGACATACTGTAAATAAAAGGAAAAAAGATTGAGATCGCTGTATAAACTGGTTAAGATCTTGTTTCGTACTTATATACCATATTGTTAAATAAACTGTGTGCAACAGACACTGCTTCTGATGACTTCATCTTGCGTGTTCTCGGAAATCTCATTTCCGGCTATTTATGTGCCCGAGTATTTACATATTGCACCCAACTGTCTGTTTTTACCATGTAGCAAGTGTAATTAACCATTTTAATTTATGTCTTCACTGTTTAATTGTAACTGTAAAAAAAAGTGCTGTTGAAGAATAACCGTTTGACTTTTTTCTGCATATATTGCAGTCTGTGCTCAACACTAGCTTCACTGCGCCTCCTGGTGTCTGAATGGGGCAACTGCAGTTTAGAGCCCTTGTTCTGCAATTCACCATGTCTGTGCGCACTGCATTGGTCATTTCACAGGGTTGGATGCGATACAATTGGAGAGAAAAAACCTTATTGTCAATGTAAAATTTGGCCTGTTTATATTTTTTGTTTCTAGCTAACAGTGTTAGGCAAGTTAATTTAAAAAAGTAATTACTAGTTACTTATTACATCTTCAACAGTGCAATTAGATTACTGCACTAATTACACTTTAAAAAGTATATACTAATATATATACACTCACCTAAAGGATTATTAGGAACACCATACTAATACTGTGTTTGACCCCCTTTCGCCTTCAGAACTGCCTTAATTCTACGTGGCATTGATTCAACAAGGTGCTGAAAGCATTCTTTAGAAATGTTGGCCCATATTGATAGGATAGCATCTTGCAGTTGATGGAGATTTGTGGGATGCACATCCAGGGCACAAAGTTCCCGTTCCACCACATCCCAAAGATGCTCTATTGGGTTGAGATCTGGTGACTGTGGGGGCCATTTTAGTACAGTGAACTCATTGTCATGTTCAAGAAACCAATTTGAAATGATTCAAGCTTTGTGACAAGGTGCATTATCTTATTTTAAGTAGCCATCAGAGGATTGGTACATGGTGACCATAAAGGGATGGAAATGGTCAGAAACAATGCTCAGGTAGGCCGTGGCATTTAAACGATGCCCAATTGGCACTAAGGGGCCTAAAGTGTGCCAAGAAAACATTTCTCACCATTACACCACCACCACCAGCCTGCACAGTGGTAACCAGGCATGATGGATCCATGTTCTCATTCTGTTTACGCCAAATTCTGACCCTACCATCTGAATGTCTCAACAGAAATCGAGACTCATCAGACCAGGCAACATTTTTCCAGTCTTCAACTGTCCAATTTTGGTGAGCTCTTGCAAATTGTAGCCTCTTTTTCCAATTTGTAGTGGAGATGAGTGGTACCTGGTGGGGTCTTCTGCTGTTGTAGCCCATCCGCCTCAAGGTTGTGCGTGTTGTGGCTTCACAAATGCTTTGCTGCATACCTCGGTTGTAACGAGTGGTTATTTCAGTCAAAGTTGCTCTTCTATCAGCTTGAATCAGTCGGCCCATTCTCCTCTGACCGCTAGCATCAACAAGGCATTTTCGCCCACAGGACTGCCGCGTACTGGATGTTTTTCCCTTTTCACACCATTCTTTGTAAACCCTAGAAATGGTTGTGCGTGAAAATCCCAGTAACTGAGCAGATTGTGAAATACTCAGACCGGCCCATCTGGCACCAACAACCATGCCACGCTCAAAATTGCTTAAATCACCTTTCTATCCCATTCTGACATTCAGTTTGGAGTTCAGGAGATTGTCTTGACCAGGACCACACCCCTAAATGCATTGAAGCAACTGCCATGTGATTGGTTGATTAGATAATTGCATTGAGATATTGAACAGGGGTTCCTAATAATCCTTTAGGTGAGTGTATACACTAATAAATACTAATAATTCCTCAAATCTGCAACTTCGATCAGTTGAACAATGCAAGGATAGACGTGAAACTGCTCTTTTAATTCTTTTAATAAATGTAAACATTCTCCATTCGAATAGACCTGTCAGAAAGAAATTACACAATTTTATATTAATAACATTAGACATTGTTGTTAAATCCATTACTGTTTTAGATTGAATTGTTCTAGTCTATAGAAAATGTAACTCCGTTTCTTAATGCACAATCAATTTGCGCACTGACAGCTGTCTGAGAACTTAAAGAAAAATCATAGAAACTGAGGTATGTGTCTTCACTTATTCACTAATTATTAATATTGTCTTGTGGAAACTACATTTATTGTTCAGTGAGATTGCGCTGTTTAAAGGCAGCAGGTTAAATTTCAAAACGCTGCTTCTCTTCATCCTGTATTACTATTTGCTAATCATTTTTGGAAAGCAACATCTCGTTTATGGTAGCACATTTCCACCACACAAGAAAAAAAAATCTTTGGTGAATCAATTTATGAAACAATTGACATCAAAGTCACGACTGACAAAATTTGACACGTCACAGTTATGACGTCATAATTTCAGAAATTTACGTCATCATTTTTTTTTTCTTAAACCGATACTAAGTCATTATGTATTAACTTAAATTATGGTATATCAAATAATTGATATGAAAAGTCTATATTGAGAAGATATAATTATGATGTAAAGATGAAATTATAACAAATTGAAATGGACATAAATTAAGTTGAAAATTGTCAATTATGAATTTACACGACAACAAAGTACTAAAAACCGAACAATCTTTCCTTTGTGTTTTTAGCGTACAGACATTAGGGGTGTGACGATACCCTCATGTCATGATTCGATACTCATCACGATCCATCATTATTGCCATACCCCAAGACATATGGTAAAAGGTTAACAAAAAAAAAACACTTAAAATGCAAAATTTGGTATTAAATTATGGGTGTAAATGAATAGGCTTGGACTTGGTGCTGGAAACCCAATGCACATGACAATATGACACCAGAATAAAAATATACATGATTCTGAAGCTGAAAATAAGCAAGATATATTTAAAATAACTTTTTAAAGAAATATTCCCCCATTTCATTATTATACATTAAATTTAACAGCATAGGGTTATATATAGTAGTTTAATGTAGTACTTGCAAACTAAAACTCTGAAAACTTGAATTTTTTTCATTTTGGGTGAACTATCCACGATATATATTGTTGCATTTTTGAATTGTGAAACAATATAGTGTTGAACATCCGGTTCACACGGACCCACGAGAATTATCAAAAACGCTGCATTATTCATGTCAGACCAGTAGTTGGCGATGTTGTAAAGAAACTACATGCATATAGACTGAAAATGTAATCTGCATGATTCACCGTCTTCACAAATTCACGTTTTTGTTGTTTACAAAGAGACAATAACACTATTTTTTTCAAAAACTTCCACTTTGAAACACATTTTCAAAAGTTTGCATTTTCAGGTTTGCATTTCAAAACGCTGTTGTCGTGCAAATGAACGGCCAAAACGCATAAGTTTTCACTTTTTAGTTGAAAAAAGTAACGGCCTCTTATAATCTTGTCATCATTTTTACTGACATACTTTTGACTTTTGATCACATAATTGTGAATTATCTCATTATTATGACCTTTTTTTGTCATAATTCTGATTTATCAAAGCTTTTTTTTTTTCTCTTATAGCCTAAGATGAAAATGGCCTTTCATGCTAATTTCTAGTTACTTGGTCAAAAGTCGATTTTCCAAAAAGGTCAAATTGTCTCTTTACAGCTGCGAGAAGTCAAAAATTGTTTTAGGTGGGCCTATCACTACTTCAGTCATCTACATTTCCGGAGCAGGTACTGTATTTCGCATTTAAATGCGGTTGTCACTCTTGTTACTTTGCTAGTGTGTACGTGACCTCGGAGTGATACAAACGGTGAAACGGCCCATTTATCTTGGGTGACTTTAACTACATTTTTTTTTACGATATGAGATTACTCCGCTGTGTCCACACCAAAAGTAGTGCTGCCACATTGTATATTTTACAGGACTTTTCCTATTGTCTACCTCACAAAATATGTTACGTTTTAACGCATAAACCGCAGATATCGACAGTTTTTTTTTCTTCGTCTCTCTCAACATGCTTCTTATGTCCGTAATCATAAACTTCAGTTTTACCAACTGATGTCACCCTGAGCAGATTGTAAGATGTAGCAGTACAACGTTTAAAAACGCGCCTGGAGACTCGGTGTTCTTCATTTCCTCAGTGTTGCTTCTCGCGGTTTTAAACGCAAGAACGCTTTCTGTCGGAACGGGCAGCAGCGCCGTTCAGTTGAGTCTTGCACGTAAAAGCCTTTTTATACAGCTAATCCGTGTAAGTAGTGGTTTATAATAGCGATTGGTTAAAGTGCGACAGACTGCTGCATCTAGAGCTGAAACATCATTCTTATTATTTTTATTATGCACGCAGCATTATGAGCTCAAATTAATTGAAGGAATGTGTGTACGTTTCAGACAGATCGTGCTACAGGAGCATTTAAAAAGAAAGTGATGGCATTGTTTAAAAACGTCCAAACATTCACTTTTATAGTGTGATGTTATATTGTTGGGTTAAATATAATATATTCGGTACTTTAATGCTCTTTTTTTCCGAATTGTCTGAAAATATAAATTTAACACCAAGCACGACATAATTTATTCAGATTCTTAACAGAAATAACTAAAATCTGCATGATCAACTGTAAATGCGTGAATAACAGGCCGATCCCAGTATACACCATACACAGTATACACCACCGGTATACACTCATCACTGCGCCTCCTGGTGTCTGAATGATGAAACTGCAGTTTAAAGCCCTTGTGGCGCAAGTCACCATTTCGGAGCGCATTGGGTTTCTATTTCATTTCAAAGAGTTAAATATGATCACATCAGTGAGAGATGGTATTTTCATTCGTTTACAAAATTTTAGAATTTCTGGTGAGCTGTTAAGTGAGCACAGGAATACAGCTTATGAATAATCGATGCCATTTCTAAAGACATCATAAAAGCATTGCCATCCATAGTCATGTCCTATAACAGGGGTCTTGTAAATGTTACAGTTATGAAAGTATTCAAACTAAAGTTGTCAATTTGTGAAATACATTTAAGACATTTCATGTTTTATTTCATATTTTCATCACTCTAATCGCAATTTACACATGGAAAAGCAGTTAATATAATGAGCCAATGAATTGAAATGTGAATAATTTTAGAGCAAAAAAGGTACAAGAAATAATCTTGCTATGGCAATTTTTCTTGCATGTTTCCAGAGTGCGGCTCTGGCAGTCACAAAACGCTGAATTGAAGGGTTTTTTTTTTCTCCAATCAGACAATTTTTGGCTGGACAGTCAAATCTCATCAGCTGTAAAACACGACTTCCACATAAACGACAATGTCACAACTGCACAAAGATTCTCAAGTCTTCTTATAAACACTGTTTGCTTGTGTTTAGTGTGCGATCACGACCTTGGCAGCACAAGGCGACGCGGTCTTTGTGCATCAACGCACGGCTCGAACGATGGCAAAACAAGTCTGTCAGGCTGAACACATCAGTGTTTCTCCAGCGCTTGAGTGAGAAGCTGATTCAGTCGGGAGATCATCGGACGGGGGTCGTCGTTCAGCCCAGCGGTGATCATGGCGTTGTCGTAAATCTTGTGCGTATAAAATACCATTTAGTTTTCAATTATAAATAGGTGAGGTGAAAGAATGGTGTGTTTGTGGGAATCTTTCTTCACCTGTTCAAGGAGAAGCTGTGCCAGCTCAGGGTTTGAGTCCTTCAGTGCGTGAAGCTTCTTGATCAGATCATGCCTGCAAACAATCGCTTGACATTAGAGAAACAACAGCATTTCTATTTATGCAAACACAATGTACTTCACTTCAGTGGTCACACTCCTAATACTGCAAAATTATTTTCATACTCAGTATTTATGTCTTGTTTTCCAGTACAAATACCTAAAAAATAAAATCTTAAATCAAGATGCATTAACATGAGAAGCAAAAATCAGATAGCTTGTTTTCTGAACAAAATCATTCAAAATAAGATGGTATATGCTTAAAATAAGAACAATCATCTGCCAGTGGGGTCAGAAAAATAAAGTTGATTAAAAGGGAAAGCAAGATTTTACCACTAGAACATTTTTTTTCCTTGTTCTAAGCATAAACTCAATTTTGAACAATTTTAAACATAATTTGTCTTGATTTAAAGGGGTCATATAATGGTACATGCACTTTTACAAGTTGATTGCACTGAAATGTGTGTTGGCAGTGCCTGTACACAACCATCATATAATCATAAAAATCCATCCAGTGTTTTTGTTTTAATCTCCTTATATGTTTTCCCCTGCCTCAAATTGAGCCGTTCAATTTTGTGACGTCACTAAATCGGACGCCCCTCCCACGATTGATGATTGACAGCAGCGTTTCAACACAGACCCGCCCTGAGCGAGCTGTCATCGTAGTCCGCCATTGTTGATACACTGGAGCAGAATAACGTCTAAGCGATTGTGGTGTTCTGTTCTTGGCTGTATTACAACAGTCATTTTAATGTTTAATAAATTCAAACCGCTGAAAACGCAGTGGCTGAGTTTTATTTTTGAAGGGAATATTCCCAACGATCAACGTAAATGCTTTTATGTCTGCACTAATCATTTCTCACCAGGCTGCTTTATAAACAAGCGTCAGTGTAAATCTGGTTTTGCTAAGAAGCTGGTCCTGAAAACAGAATCAGCACATTACCAACTGTTCGTGTTCCTGCTGCACCTCCAGAAGAAGTGAGTGTAACGTTTTATTAACCTTTAAATATTAATCTTTGCAAATCGCTTGCACGCTTCACGGTGAATGCGACTGTTTACACTCAGGGTAACGTTATATTACGGCATGTTTTTTATGTAACGTTACGACGTTCTCAATATAATTCATAATCCCTCATTTATAATAAACAACGTGTGATGGTTAATGTGTTATTAAAAACTGTGTACACAGGTGTTAAAGTTAACGTGGGTATTACCCACAGAACAGAGGGGCGGAGTGAGCAAAGCTCATTATCATTTAAAGGCATATGCACTGAAACAGCGTGCTGAAAACAGCGGTTTTTGACCAGGTAAAATGAGTGTTTTCTTACAATACTAATGATCATTTTTAATAAAAGTTTATTACAAAGTTTTCATTTAGACCCTAAAGATTCATATTAACTTGTACAAAAATGGCATTATATGACCCCTTTAAGAATGTTTAGATATTTGTAATGGTACCTAAGACAAATCCTGAATAAGAAAATAATTTTCCCAGAGTACTTTTGCTGAAAACATTCTGCAGACAGACGTTACTCATCGGCCACACTGTTTTGAATAATAAGCCTCTTGAAAACAGTTTCTCTGCATCTGTAGTAAAGCACTTGTCCTAACTGTCAGATAGTTAGTTTGTTTGCGTCCGGTACCCAGTGTTGATCTCCAGCGTGGGCTGCAGGATCTGAGCTCTCTCCTCTGAGTTGCGGGCGAGCTGCTGTTGCGTGCGCAGGAAGTGACGCGCGGCTCCCATCTCCAGCACTGTGATCATGGCGGGGTGTGTGTCCAGACGTGGCGTCACCTACGGAAGCAACGGTCAATGAATAGTGATAATCACAGATGTCAGGTATCTATGCATTCGCAAGAGGATGTCGTCTTCCCCAGGTAAACAGCGCACACGTATACGGCCATCCACGTGATGTGAAAGAAAATCGGACTCAACGGTCCAGGCGACCTGTTTCCTCTGCTCTGAGGTTTATTTCAAAGACTGAATGAAAAATGTGACGATACCAGCATTTCCCTCAAGCATTTTGAGCGCTGTTAAATGGATTCTTAATTAAACACCTCTGATTGGCTGTTGTGTGATTGGCTACAATGATCAACACTTCTTTGTCGCTCTTCGTCGAACACTTACACAGATACACACGGGGGCGTTTGAAAGCAGCGTCTATCAGCGGATATATTAGGGATCCACAGATTTACATTTATTAATTTAGCTGACTTATCATTTATCCAAAGCGACTTACAATTGCTATATATGTCAGAGGTCGCACGCCTCTGGAGCAACTAGGGGTTAAGTGTCTTGCTCAGGGACACATTGGTGTCTCGCAGTGGATTCGAACCCGGGTCTCTAGACAAAGGCATGTGTCGTATCCACTGCGCCATCACCACCACCACTGCTTTCAAATGCTCTCAAAATGCTAGATGGAAATGCTGCAATTAGGGCTGGGTATCGCAACAATTTTCAATACCAATACCTTGACTTCGATACCGGTTCCTGAACGATACTTTTTTCGATACAAATTTTATGAAATCAGTTTTAACAATATTACTTTACCTAAAAAAAATTTATTTTTTTTTCAGTTTGTTGATTTTTTTACACTCATGTGATAAAGTATTCTATGTTTCCTAATCATTTAACAACATGTATTCTTTACTTCAATGAGCTCATTGTTTCTGCCTTAACTTAATGCATTGTTTAACAATGAAACTGAATGAACATGAATTGAAATGCATTACACAGTCACCCCTGATAACAGATTACTCTAAATTGTAATTTAGACACATGCATTTTCTGTAAAGCTGCTTTGAAACGATATGTATTGTGAAAAATGCTATACAAATAAATGTGAATTGAATTAAATATAGGCTACTGGGGTGCGGGATATGCCTCGCGCTCAGCACACATGAAGCTTGAGCAAAGCACTGGCAAAAGTAGCCTAATGATTATGGATGTGTCGGGAAACGATAGTAAGGAGATATTTTAATTGTTTATTAATAAACAAGTGTTTTCGGAGTGTGTTGGCTGCAAAGATATATGCTATATGGATTACATAATCTAGCTATTTATTTCTAATAGTTTTGTTTAAAAGTAGACATATTTTGACCGTCTATAGGCCTATTTCTCATGTCTGTGAGGCAAGTATCCTATACGCTGAGTTTCGGTTCATTTGTGATGCGCTCCAGTTCTTGCAGTCGAAGACGGATAAACTTTCCACTCTCGAGTGTATTCTGTGCGCTTTTAAGCGCCTTATCAGATTTACCGTGTTACCGGTCTTGGCAGAAATGATCTTGTCGAAAATATTGCATCGCATGCTTCTGGCATCGAGTCTGGTACATAGGTACACTTTTAAACTTTTCCACATATTTTCTATCTATCTGGGTTGGGACGCTTACACACACACACACGCTCACACACACACACTTACACACACACACACGCACGCTTACACACACACACGAAGAGCCACGTCTCTGGGCAGCCGCGTAAACTAGTGTTTTTCCGCCACAGCCAATCATGCTGCGTGCTTACTGTTTCACTGACGTTAACGATATTAACCAATTAGGTATCGAAATATGGTACCGAAAAACAAAACATGTTTCGATACTCGATAGTATCGAGGCAATTCGGTCGGTACCTAAAAAGTATCGAACTTGATACCCAGCCCTAGCTGCAATTTTTAAATTTCAGTACCGAAGTCGGTACTTTTGACAACACTACCAGTGACTGCTCATAATGTTTTGGCTCATCAAAGTTTATGTAAATTATATATAAAATTAAACCTGTAAATGTGTTTTAATTTTTATGCAAAATAACCATTTGATGGGAGCGTTGATATAAACGAGAAGGTCATGTTTGTGAAAAGTGATTTACCTTGATGTTGGTGACCGTCTTTCCGAGCGAGTTCCTCATCCAGGCCATCAGATCTTCTGCATGCTGATCGGTCAAGCGCTCTGAGGCTGCACGGGACAAACACATCATCACTGACTTTTGATTTACTCATCCAAATGCTTAAGTCACATTAAATTTTACAAAATGGTCAGATCAATGATGTATATATATATATATATATATATATATATATATAATTAAAATATATAGTTTTTCCCAAATGATGAGCAATTAAGACTTCGCAAATGTCATTTGTCATCGATTTGCTGATGTTTTGTCTGACCTGGTTTGCTGTCTTGAAACTTCTCCTCCTTGTAATGGTCTACAACGATGTCAGTCTCGGCTGAGATGAGCTTCTTCCTGTCGAACTCTCTGAGGTGAAGAAGCGTGAGCTCATCGAACTGCTCAAAGCAGAACAACACCTGCAGGACGAGCAGATCCTCAAACACAGGCACGGCCTTTCTGCGCTTATCGCTACTCATTTTCCTCATCATCTCCACATCATCTTTATGATCTCAATTCAATTTCAGCATGATCTCAACCAGATGTGTTGACCCATTAGAAATCCCATAAACTTAACTTTTTAACCAATTAAATAAAGCAAAACACCAAATAAAAATCTTATAATATAAAATGATTAACAGAATAAATAAATACAAATTATTTGGAGTTTGATGTTTTTAAAAGGTTAGTTCACCCAAAAATGAAAATGATGTCATTAATGACTCACCCTCATGTCACTCCAAGCCCGTAAGACCTCCGTTCATCTTCAGAACACAGTTTAAGATATTTTAGATTTAGTCCGAGAGCTTTCTGTTCCTCCATTGAAAATGTATGAACGGTATAGTGTCCTTGCCCAGAAAGGAAATAAAGACATCATCAAAGTAGTCCATGTGATTTGATGATGTCTTTATTTCCTTTCTGGACAAGGACAGTATACAGTTCATACATTTTCAATGGAGGAACAGAAAGCTCTCGGACTAAATCTAAAATATCTTAAACTGTGTTCTGAAGATGAACGGAGGTCTTACGGGTTTGGAGCGACATGAGGTTGAGTCATTAATGACATCATTTTCATTTTTGGGTGAACTAACCCTTTAAGGTTAAAGATTAAAATCCAAAAATGCACATATAAATTAAGAACAGGAATTCTGTCTTAATAAAAGTTAATATATTTTATAATTAGGCAAGATATTTTTCTGATCTGACCTCGTTTGATTATTTTACCCTGTGGTGCAAAATAACAGACAGGCTTCAAATAAAAATGTATGGCTTTATTCTCTCTATTACTCTTTATTTATATATTACATTATTAAATGTGTATTTTTTATATTTATATTAAATTACATATAATTGGTTAAGCATTTACAATTAAGCACATTTTAAATGGAACTGTAAATGGGACTTAAGAGAGTAAATATGCAATCCAAAGAAACGTTTAAGTCAAAATCACAAGAAAATTAAATAGAATACTTTATGTCATGCTTTGATCATAGATCAGATAATATGTTTGTTTTTAATGCCATCTCAAAGCTTCTTTAGCTGCTGACCATTATATTTTTGGCCATTTTGAGATAAACATAAGTCTTTTTAAAAAGAGATTTAAAGAGATTAGAGTATTAAGAATCCTTGTCGATGCATAATGCACATTTTCCCCTGGTTTCACAAGGCTTAAACATACTCCTAAAATATGTCAGAGCCATTATTTAGTCTCAAGATGCACACCAGTAAGGCATGTTTATAAAAGCTACTTAAATGTCCTAATTAAACTACAGCCTAATCCTGGCTTAGTCTAAGCCTCGTCTGTGAAACCGGGCCTATATGTTTTGACTAATTTTTAATTGCAATTCAGTTATCAATTGTTTCCAGCAAATAATGCAATGCACTACATCGCCTTTGGATAAACTTCTAGATTTACTGACCATTAGTAGCTGAATATGACAGTAGACCTGGGGCCGGTTTCACAAAGATAGACTTTGACTATGGCTTAGATATAGTAGATAGTCAGACTTCAGATAGACATCTAAATCAGACCGTTGCACAAAGCAGTTAAGACTTGACTATCTTAAGTAGGACTACACTGCAATGCATTCTGGGTAAAATAAGACACTTTTCAAAACAGAAATCATGGCGGATCGAGTAAGCGCATTCAACCGCTCAGTGCAGTTTACCCCAAAGGAAAATATGTGTTTGTTGGAGGAGGATAACAGTTACAAGGACATTTTACTTGGGAAAGTTAGCGGAGAATGTAGTAACAAGAAGAAATGTTTCATTTGGAAAAAGATTGCTACGACAGTTAACAGCGTTAATCCGACCGTTGAGCGGAGCTTTAAAGACGTACAGAAAAGAAAAGTCCTCATTATTATATATTTCCAGTAGGTTACTGCGGTCCATAAAAACCCTTTCCCTTCTCATAGCTCTCTCCAGAACGTCGTCAGTAAACCACAAATTATGAGCCACTTTCCCTTTTCTTTTGGCTGTTTGTACTGTAACTGATTGTTTCTGCTGGTTGCCAAGGTAACAGAGTCTTAGACCTGAGTTAGCCTGGGGGGAAGGTGTCTAATTTTTTTGGTCTAAATGAAGTCAGTCTTTATTTTTGTGATACAGTCTAACTTGCATTAGACTAGTCTATGAGCAAATTTTAGACTGGTCTAACACTATAGACCGGTCTAAAATAGCTTTGTGAAACCGGCCCCTGTTCGTCTCTAGTCTCACCTCCATTTCTTTCTGCTTCATGGCCTCGAAGTACGGCGAGTGTTCTGCCAGGTGGCGGTTGGGTGCGCACAGATAGTAAATGTTCCTCGTTCCCGCCTTCATCCGAGAGGCGTAATCCATCAGACTGGTCTGCTGTCCCACAGGAAGCGCCGACGACTCGAAGCGCAACAGCTTGGCAATGTCCTCCTGTGAACACACGCATCATCCATTTAAAAACTATCAGAGAGGAACGGGTAGATTATGAAGGCTGATGGCGGCGTCCCGCACCTTGACGCTCTGCTCCGCTGTGGTCACGATGCCCTCGCGCATGAACAGCCCGTAGTCGTCAAAGAAGCGAGCGTATTTCTCTGGATCCTTCTTGCTCTGGTCCAACAGAAACCGAATGACACGCTGCTGCAAAACATCCCGCAGTTTCCTGAAAGAATACAGTTTGTTACTCTTGTTGTTTGCACAAAGCTGAAGGCATAACATCATACTTCTAGTGGGTTTGTACCTGATCAGGGCACTTTCCTGTAGCAGCTCTCTGCTGAGGTTTAGAGGAATATCTTCACTGTCCACAACGCCTGCAAACGCAATTACAGGTTTAAATGTGTTTAATCGCCGTTTAAATGAGTTTCATGCAGATATTCGGACGCTCATCTGACCTCGTAGGAAGCGCAGCCACTTGGGAAGGATGTCTGTGGCTTTGGTTTGGATCAGAATCTTCCTACTGTACAGAGCCACACTGGATCCCATCTCACGACTCACGTCAAACATGGACGGTTTCTGCTCACACACACATTTACAAACGGGTAATGCAGTCATCAAAACAAAATTTAGTTCTGTTTTAGGATTTATTATATGGCTGATTACCAATTAAACGGACATGAAATATTCATTTGGATTCATTATTTTATTTTGTAAGAAGTAAGAAGAGTGATTACTAAATACTAAATACAATGTATAACTGAAAGACAGTATATAATATTAAAACTGTTCATGCATTTTCATTTGTATACAAATGAAATGCACATAATTGCATAAGGCATGTTAATTATATTATGCATTATTTGAGTTGCAATTTTGTTGTTAAATGATGTAACTGTCACGCTGGCAGAAAAAAGTAGATTCCAAACGGGATGCAAGTTTAATGCAACAAGCAGGTGAACAGAACGTAACGGCACGGCGTGTAAACACAGACAAGAGTAAACACGAGCAATAACTGACCAGAGACTGAACTGAACTGGGAGAATATACACAATCAACTAATCAGGGACTAACAAGAACAGTTGCAGACAAGACAGAACATCATTGTGACAGTAACATAAATGTAATAGTATGTAGTATGTAATAGTAAAAGTAAATAAATGTTAACAACGTTTTTAATAATATGTATAATGACATTTTGAATTATGTACATATACTGTAATAAAAGTTGAATTAAATAAACTGCATATTTATTAAAATATGTACAAATTAGTGTTTTAAAGGCATATTTTATTTATTTAATTATTTAATTGGCTAATTTAAAATACAATTTATTGTTAAATTTGTAAATATTTGATTTTTTTAAAACAAAATGCAGTTTGTATTTAAGATTTTTAAGTTTAATTAAATTAATTTAATTGCATGTGAATTGAAATATGCACAAATAATTCTTTAAATTCATATTTCAGTTGTTCAATTATGTAACAAGCTGAATAATAATTTTTTTTTTAAGAATAGTGCGTCATATGCAAAAAATATGCAAGACGCAAGCAAAACAGTCAAACACATCCATCTATCACATGTATACATAGAAAAACAATTATTAAAGCAGCCCAGTGGAAAGCAAGAAAGCATTCCACTACTGTGTACAATAACCGTCATCTCACACTCACCATCTCCGGCACGTAGAAGATGCTGCGGATATTGAGCGGGGCGTCAGCGCGGTAGTGCAGTGTGTAGCGGGGTTTATCGTGGGATTGAGCCACGTAGCGATAAAACTCCTCATGCTGCCAGTCACTGATGTCTTTGGGCTCCATCACCCAGAGCGCCTGAAGAGAGAGAGAGAGAGAAAAAACGGTCAGGACTCAGGATCAGGGGGGGGTCAAAGGTCATTGATCAGCAGACGTCACACACCTGCAGGGTGTTCAGTCGACGTCCGTTCAGGAAGATGGGAAAACTGACAAAGTTGCTGTACTTAGTCACAACCTCTGCAAGACAGACCAAAGTCACTTACATGAGTTTGAAGCACGTCATGTTTATGTCATTGCTCGTGGTTCGCAGACCTTTAACACGATCTTCTGATGAAAACTCCTTGCAGTCGTCCTTAAGGTGGAGCACGATCTTAGTCCCCTGACGCACACCTGAGGCTTCTGCAATCTCAAACACTCCAGAGCTGCAGACACACAAACTCAGTCAGTAAAACACAGAAATGTCATTCATTTTATTCAAATGTTAACCTCAGATGCCTGAAAAATGGTCTAATATCCACAAATAATGCAAAAGCCGGCCAAGATTTCCGGTTCCGTTCTGATTGCTGATGCTAATAAAAAGTAGGGCTGTGATGAATCGAATATTAGTTTTGATTTCAGCTTCCAATTATGATGAAAACATTGTGCCGCATTCAATTCCTTTAAAACGTAACGTCCGAATCAGTCAAATCATGCAACGTCACTGTCGTACTACACATTTGTATTGCATTTGTCCTGTTTGTTTTTTATTGCATTACTGACTGTTTGGGTTTCTTTATCAATGGACTTTTAATTATTAGTTTCTGGATATCAAGAATAGTGAAATTTCAAAAAACTTATTTTCAATAAAATATACTTGATATTTATATCACTATTGTGAAAAAGTTCACCCAAAAATGAAAATTCGGTCCGTAATTAACCCATCTCTCTTCTGATGAGCCTCACCCGTCTGACGACCACTTGTATCCAGGAGCGTCTGGTTCTGCTGCCTGAGAATAAACGTCCACCTTATCAGCCACCATGAAGGCGGAGTAAAAGCCCACACCGAACTGACCAATGATAGAGCTGCTGGCCTCGGCTTGACTCTGAAGAGCATCCAGGAAAGCCTGCAGGAGGACCAGCAAGAGGAGCATGAAATCAAAACCACTGTCAGAATGAGGAATAGCAGACTTCTGAATAGAAGAGTTCAATGAGACGCACCTTTGATCCAGATCGAGCGATGGTGCCGAGATTAGCAACCAGATCCTCTTTGTTCATCCCAACACCTGTGTCCTACAAATCAGAGCAGAAACATGTTGATAAATGCATTTACACAGGGATAAAAGGGATCCGCTGCTACAACAGATATCCTTCAGTTAAATTGCAGAGAGGCCATGTATAAGATCATCGCAGATTAGGGATGGAAATGAATGGGGTCTTGGGGCAAAAAAAAAATGCCCCTGCACAATTAAACTAATTCCAAAACGACTGTCACGCTTAAAGTGTAATGTGAAAATGAATGAAAATTTTCAGTTGTGAGTGACATTATATGTAGATCTGCTCACGTTGCATTAAAGATTTCTTGTCATGCCTTGCTTTTTGCAGCGTTGAGCATAACAACCAAACACACGTTTCTGTCGAATTATGACTGCAATGGCCACACAGAGGCATTTTGATTCGTCACCGTTGAAGAAATCATCCCAGGTCTTGTTCACTATTATTAAGTGTTAGAGGTTCTCTTAAAACAAAACACTGCTTGCTGTTAAAATATATAAAAAAAAACATATGCACTGGAAGGTTGTGTAGATGTTGATAGCATTAATAGTAGTATTTGAGTTTATTGCCATATCAGCATCACCGTTACACAGCAGATACATATTAAACATTTAACAACATCATATCATAAGTACAACATCATTTAAAAAAACTTAGACAATAAAAAAATGTAAATTAAAAAAATAAGTAAAATTTTTATAACAGATTCTTTAAATGTACTTGTGCTAAAAATTCTGGATCCATAAATAAGTCCTTAAAAGTTTGATTGTTTGTATGTATGACTAAAAAGTGTCAAGTAGAACTGCATGATTCTGGATAAACTGAAAATCACACATTTTCCCACGATTCTGAAAAGCCAAATAAAGAAAATAACATGGAATTTACTAAATATTCTGTCAAAATATCACCATTTTAAAATGTTTCATTAATTTAAATGAATTCCTTTTTTTTTTTAATCGGTTTGAATCAATGACTCCTTCATAAACACTTTTTTCATTACTTTATGAATCAGTGTTTCTGAACGAATCTCTTGAATGAATGATTCAATGACAAATACATTTCTTAACATTCATCTGTCACCACCTACTGAGCTAACAATGTAATCGATACAATCTGCATTTGAAGCGTCAAGTTACTTCAAGGTTACCAATTTCTTCCGTAGACATCAGTGTTTATATCTGACCTATAAAATTTGATCCCAGTACTTCTGTGATAATATGAATTACTGTTGGACAGAAATAATGATACTGTGTGGATGAAAAGACTGTTTGTGAAGCTGTTTCACACTATACATGACAACAGCTCTCTCTCTCTGGGTCAGCGGCAGCATCATGTTCACTGTGATCGTACTTAGAGCCGAATCGCTGTCATTTAAGTAATTTATATAAAAGCTGTAGTAGGTAACTTTTGTAGAAAATATTTGTTAAAACTGTCATTATGTCCTGACAGTAGAATATGAGAGATAATCTGTGAAAAAATCAAGCTCCTCTGGCTCCTCCCATTGGTCCTATTGGCATTTGCAGAAATACACCGCTCCCGGTCAGAAACAACCAATCAGAGCCAGGAGGAATGTCTTAGCAGTGTCAATCACGCTCGTGTACGCGCTGATCACCCCTCTCTTGCACAGCGCGAGCGCGTACCGTCGTTCGTTACTCTCCTGTTCGAACTCGTTCATCCAAATGAATGAATCTTTTTTCGAGTCATTTTGTTCATTCAACGAACGAAATGACTCGAAAAAATATTTGTTCATTTTGATGAACGAGTTCAAACAGGAGAGTCACGAACGTGCATCACAGAACAGAGCAAGGCGAGCATTTGTGCTTATAAAACTTAAAGTTTTTTATTTATTTTTGAAATGACCGATCGTTTCGCTAGATAAGACCCTTATTCATCGTCTGGCATCGTTTAAAACCCTTTGAAGCTGCACTGAAACTGTCAT
Source organism: Siphateles boraxobius (assembly GCF_051911475.1). Lineage (NCBI taxonomy): Eukaryota > Metazoa > Chordata > Actinopteri > Cypriniformes > Leuciscidae > Siphateles > Siphateles boraxobius. The sequence goes on from NW_027509193.1 coordinate 33,625,559, forward strand.
TTGGTCCTTGAAACGTTTGTGTCCTATTGAAGTCCATTATATGGAGAAAAAGCCTGGAATGTTTTAATCAAAAACCTTCATTTATTATCGACTGAAGAAAGAAAGACATGGACATCTTGGATGACATGGGGGTGAGTAAATTATCTGCAAAAGTTTTTTTTAAAAGTGAACTAATCCTTTAACGTTATTTTACTAGCTTTTTATAACTTATAGAAAGAGTGCAATGTTATAAAGTTACATGTATTTCAAAATATATAATGATTTGAGGACCAAGTTTGTAGTCAAAGTATGGGCAGGCCATAGTCAATGTAAAGCATATTGTTGATGTTTCGTCCCTACTAGTGAATGTTCCATAACTGTTTATAATCCGCCGTCATCGGTGGTCCTGCTTACTACCCTGCGAGTTCACGGCAGGCTCCGCTGTGGGGGAGGAGCTGTGGAGGGAGGGCTGTAGTGCAGCAGAGAGTAAGGGGGTTGGACCTGTAAGTTGTGCTTATTCAAACTTTCAGGCTAAGTCAACATTTTCTCAAAACTCCCTACTGCAGCTTTAATAAGATTGCGTGGGTGTCTGAATCCAGATCGCGACCTTTTAAAGGGTAACTACACCCTAAACCAACTTTTTTTAGTTAATGATCTGTAAGAATGGGGCTTTAATAGTACTGTTCATTGATTGGAGTAACTTTTTTGACATTTGTGTATAAAGTGTTTTAATTCTACAATATATGGTGTAAAAACGTCCGAGTGCTGCCCTCTTCAGGCTGACACTGGCTACTGCAGTTGAATTTTACTATTGGATGTTTGGGGTGGTTCGTGACGTAAGGGGTTGTTGGTGAGGTAGGCAAGTTCCATACAGACAGATGCGTCTCAGGTGCACGCCCCCCTACGCTGGGCTCTGCCCACTTTTCCAGCATTTTTCAAATATTGCCAGTGGGTGGAGTCAGGCTCTGACCAGGGGTTTAGTTACCCTTTAACGATGAATCGTGTGGCTTTAGTTATTTCATAAATTGAAAACAGCTTTGGAATTACACAAATTGGCAAAAGAAAAGCTGTTCCCTTAAAACGCTATTGGTCTTGAGTATTTAAATAAAGTGATGGGCAAAGGAGCAGTAACAGCCATTTAATCTGATTGCATTCCCCGGTTGGGCTGGAGATATACCTGTATGGTGAAGGTGCCTTTGGCTGCATCCGTCTGCAGGTGGATCTCCATGTCTGCGGTCTCTCCTCCCGACGTCATCATCTTGTGCCGCAGTTTCTCCAGCGCATCACTGCCGTTTGAGATCAGCTCTCTGATGAACACCTGACAGAGTCACTGACCGTTAGCCCACCGTCATCGATAAATGTACATCACTTTTCTAATCATGTATGATTACTAGAAAAATTGTTTTAAAAATAATGCATCGATATTTCTGGGGTGGTTTTCTAGTTTTATATCAGGTTCCAATCCTTGAAATTGAATGGCATATTTATCACTATTTATTTTGTACTCCAACAAGACAAAAATCACAATATTTAGCCATATCAAGCTTATTAAATATCTAATTATTTGATTATTATTTGATAAAATCTATATGGTGGCCTACAGCCAATATATTGCAAATTATAAACATCAAACAACTTTATGACAAATCAGATGAAATCAAATAATCAGCCTGGACAATTTATTGTTCAATCCTCTAAGATCAGTCTTGACTGCTTCAAGAGAATTGCTCAAACATGACAGCATTACATATAGTTTATTTGTTTGTTAATTTATCACCTCTTTCTCAGAATACAGCGATCTGGCCACAATATCCAGCAGTTTCTTCGTCTCTGCTTGGAACTCATGTTTGGAGTAGGATCCTTATTTGAACAAAGAAACAAGAGTTTGAACATCCTTACAATTTCAATGGAGTCCCACCAACTGTCTGGTTACCAACATTCTTCAAAATATGTTCTTTTGTGATTAGCAGAAGAGAGAAACTCATACAGGTTTAGAATAACATAAGGGTGAGTAAACGATGACAAAGTTTCCATTTATGGGTGAACTATTCCTTTAATATGCTGCTTTAGTTCACCTTGGACGTTCTCTGTGTCGGTGATGATGCTGTGGAGCGTCTCCTCCTCAGCGGTCTCGGCCTGTTGTGTGCTATAGGAGCGATGAGCCACACGGACACCAGCACAGCTGCAGCTCCACAGTCTGGCAGGTCTGCCATCATCAGTATCAACTGTTGAAGAAAAACAGAGCCAGAGTCAACACAATCAAACAGCACTGATGTTTATCACCAATCAGAGGGTTTGGACTTGATCATTGTTACTGTCTCTGCTCTATTAGTCTTTACATCTGCATACGTAGGTATATATGGAGATTATTCACGGAGACAGTAACATTACTAAACATATAGAATATCATTAGAATAATTCTGCATAAGTTTGTTTATTTTGTCAGTAAGTGACACCATAATCTGATAAATGCATACTTTTAACTGAAAAGCCTGCGTTTAATTGATTAAAATAATTCTTCAACTGGTAGCCTATAATAAAATGTCATTATCCTGGTCTGTTTTAATTCGCTGATCATATTATTTAACAGTTCGTCCGTGTTAAATAAATTAAACATGTACCTCCAGTGAATGTCGCGGGGACTATTCTTTTCCCGACTCCTCTGCTGGATGATAACAGCCTGGCATGTGCTCGTTGAGAGACATTCAGTGAATATTTGAGTAAACTTAATGATCGGATCATTTCTGCTTCGGCTGCTGCTGTAGTTTGACCTATCTGGAAACTACGGCGTGACAGGCTTACTGTGACTGAAAAGACCCGTCGGACGCTCACTGATGACGTCTGCGTGCAGTTCGATACATGCCTGTGTAAAATGCCTTGCATGCAATTTCTCGAGCGGCTTTTGGAGAATATTACAGGATTGACTGATAGAAAAATGTGTGTTTGCTGATACTTTCACATTAGCATATATAATACATGGTAGAGTCAAAGACGTTTGTGTTTTATTCATACAGTCTATGGTTTTAAATATGTCACAGTGCTACTATCATCATTGAGGTGATATTCATAAGACTTCACCTATAAAATCAGAGATAAGACTCTGAATGAAATCAGTAAATGAGATTTTTACATGATGATTACATCTTCACCATCAATAAGAAGCCAACATCATCTTTTCACATGCCATAACAGGTTACAGTTACAGCAGCCAGAGAAAAACTAATGTTAAACTATCAAGAGTCAAACTGTCCAACTAAAGCAAACACTGATCATCATAATGATGACGTCAAACCAAACTATAATTTTAAAGAAAACATCTAACCCTAACCCATCTAAACATCTGTTAGTTCTTTATAATTCCAGTGGGTTAGTATTAAGTGAAGCTGGTAATGCTGGTTTGTTGGAGTTGCTTAATCCTCCTCTGCTGAAATCTTGAGCGATTAACCCCCGGTTTCATGGACATAGGCTTAACATACTGTAGTCCCAGACTAAAATGTATGTTTGAACAGTGCCATTGTTTTGTCTCAAGATGCACACCAGTAAAGTTTATTTCTAAGGGAAGTTTATAACTTGATATACATCAGGATGGTGTCGTGGACGGTTATTTAGAATAACTAAATATAACATGTCTGAAACATGTTTTTTTCTAATTACTGTCTTATCACTATATTATTTAATGGATAGTAAAACTGTCAAACTAAACATTTATGACTATACTAAAACATTATTTTCAGAAACAGCTTATTTAATTTCTAAGTAAGTTGATATAAATCTTTGACGTAAACTTTTGCCAAGGTTGAAAGGGTGCAAAGTAAATGTTTATAATGTGTTAATCAAAACAGTTAAACGTATTAAACATATGGAGACATACTTCGACTTTTTCGTTTTGTCGACTGTATATTCAGATTGCAGCAGTTCTCAGCTCGGCAAAGCACTGTTACAGTGGTTCTTGAGTCAAGAACTAGTTGTTGCAGAAGTTCTCGAATCACCAGTACAGAAGCGAGAACTGTTTCTTTCGGGCACGTTCGATACTGAGAACCATTGAGCTGGAGATAATGAGCATGCGTGATGATAGCACGATCTGAACCGAACATTCGTTCAGACAAAGCAACTTGAACTATTCTGTTTATACATTAACTCTAACTCTCCTGCCATATCTAGAACGCGCCACCAAAGGTCACATGACCATAAACGATCAAATTATTTCTTGGAAGTGACCATCCAACCCGATCTGAAAGCAATTCGTATGTGTTTTACGAGGTGGCTAATTAGTACGAATTCATACGACCTCACTCGTACGAATATGTATGATTTTTGCTAAATCATACATATTTTACGAGTTGCCCGCAATTCGTATGAATTCGTACGAATGATCTACCCCTGACCCCGCTCCTAAACCTAACCGTCATGGGGTTTAAACAAATCGTAAAAATACGTACAAGTGAGTTCGTACGAGTGAATTCGTACGAATCAGCCACATTTTACTCATATGAATTCGTTCGAATTGGTTGTGAGATAGCGTTGGACCATGGCATGTTTGCTACTGGACTAGTGTATGGGCCCTTCATGAAGGGGTTTTGATGTAGGCTACACTTTTGTTTGGAACGCCCCTAACAGTTAAATCACACCCCTCCACAAATGCAAGTAATAAACCCTACAGTCAAAGCCTGAAGACATTGATTTCAGAAGCCCAGGTTATTAAGTAGTATGATGGGAGGGACTGTGTTATCACATAAGTTGTTTAGTGATATGAGAAAGTAAAACCAAACCAGGAACAAACTCTGTATGATCTCTTATATCTTATTTATTCACACTCCTGTGTTGAACAGTGTTGAGGTAAAGGTAAGAACATTTATGAAATAGAGTTAGGTTCATAGATTAACTAAGATTTTCTAAATTTAGATTTTCTGGGTATGTGTAGCTAACATCAAAAAACGTATGCATGTTAACGGTGAACGTGATTTCACCAAGTACCACATGTTCCTGGATCAACATCTTTGTTGATCCTGGTACAACTTTCAGATCAACCAATCAGATTTGAGGGACAAGTTTACAGTTTATGTCAAGTTTAGGCTTAGAACCAGGGTAAGGTCCTTCAACATCAGTGTTATTCCCCTTTTATTTCCCTCTGATTTTAGGGAAAGGTTATGGGTAGGGTTAGGTTTAGGGGTAGGGATAGGGTAAGGACTAAATTTTGGGACAGGATGTTGTTCCAGGATCAACAAAATATGTTGATCCAGGAACATGTCTTACTTGGCAAAATCACGGTGACCGCATGTTAACACAGCACAGCATTTTGTGTTTTCTGACATAATACACATTTCCTTTTAGCATCCGTGTCCTTCAGAGATGAAGTTCATTTGTTTGACCCTCCTGATTATTAGTGGAGCTACAGATTCAAGATCAGGTAATTATTTGAAGTATTGTGTATCATGTGTAAAAGAAAGAGGGAACGAGATTTAATAAGTAACTTATGTATGGGACAATGTACAATGAGCGGGTCATTGTCTGACTGGAATCATTTTGCAATTATTACTGGTTCATTGTAAATTATCCTTATGGATACTTACCAAATAAACAAACAAATATACATCATATATCCAAGTCGGAATTGTTTAAATATCTTGTAGAAACAGCAGACCAAACACATGCATGTAGAAAACTAGACTTCATGAAAAAATCAAATATTACAAACAGCCATGTGACAAATAATGCAATGCATAAAAGTGCAAAAAAGAAGTGTTGTAAGCAAAGATTTTAGCTTATTGAAGTGAATGAATCCTTAGCTGAGCGAATGCAGAGCTGAAGTGTGGAAGGAGAGGAAAAGTGTTTCTTGTGTTGTTTCTAGTGCAGGATTATCACACGGGATGCAAAACATGTAATATAATGAGAGTATTTTAATACAATGATAGTGTTTTAACTGTTCCTGTTGATCTGCAGCTGTAGGACGTCCTCCAGTGATCACTGTAGATGGGTTTGATCGTTCAGGAGGGCTTCATCTACAGTGTGAATCTGAAGGTTGGTATCCTGAACCTGATCTTGAGTGGCTGGACAGTGCAGGAGTCAGTTTGAGTTCAGAAACCACAGAGACACACAGAAACACAGACGGATTCAGTGTCAAACACACCATCATTGTTTATCACAGTGGCAAGATTCAATGCAGAGTCAAACTGAGAGATCAAATGCTGGAGACACTGATTATTAGCTCAAGTAAGTACTGATATACTTTTGGTGTGCAATTTATGGTTATTTGACAGAGTTGGATAGAAAAACTGACTATCAATTCAGTGCATTACAAATGTATCATTGTTTACATTATTAACCATTTTGAAAAGCTATGTCTTAGTTGGTGCTTATCTTGGCGAAAGCCGAGTACAAATCAGCATGAAGTTTTAACATCTACTCTCGTGTAATGGAAATCATGAAGATCTGGATATGTCCAGTGACTGCAGTGAATAGTGCTGCTGGCAACAAGGGAAAGACCTTGTGACAGCCTGGAGAGACAGCTGACAGGAGGAAAGAGACCCCAATGGGGCTGGTAAGGGTTAGTTAACCTTGTCGGCAGTATCCAGCTCTGTGTTTACAGGATGCTGGAGACACCCGCCCAAGGCTTCTGAGAAATTAAAGAGAAAAATACCCCTAGACTCTGCGAGAGCAGGGGCGGAAGATGACTCAGTGTTGGACAACATGGTCATTCATCAAGGGAAAATGAAATGCTTGAGGGAGAAGGGACAAGGGCCTCGCATTGATCAGTACTTCTTATTAAGTCAGTAAAGTCAGTCGAATGTAATCCAGCGACAGGAAGCAAGCCACAGTTCGCAGGATATCAGTACCCTTGTCATAGAGGAGATGAGGGTTTGCACAATTAGTGATGAACACATTGATACTTTGTGAACCCGGTCAGACTAACCAGCATAAGAGAGAAAAGAAGCTCAACGGGCATAGGCCTGGAGTTAGATGGCCAAGAGCTTGTGAGAAAACTGCATGGGACACGGTAAATGCTTTTCATTGGAAAGATTAATTGGTACAGTTGAAAAGAAGCTGGATAAATTTGGGGACATCATTTACGCATATGGAAGTGAGAGGTTTGGTGTGGAAAAAAGGAAGGAAAAGTACAAACTACTCCTGCTGTATCTAGACGGCAGCAGAAAATTGAAGGGTTAGTTAGAGAAAGGGGACAGCTGAGGAAGCAATGGGAAAAAAGCAGAACAAAGTCAGAAGGAGGGACTCAATCTCTTACAAAGGGCCATAAAGATAAGCTTGCAAAATTTCGCAGAGCTGAGCGCCTACGAAAACGCTCCAAAAAGAAGGAGCGTGTGAGGGCTAATTTCTATAAAGACCCATTCAAATTCGTAAAGAAGTTATTCACCAGTGAGAAGAATGGCACTTTAAAAGCATCTAGGCTTGAGCTAGAGAGATATTTGGAGGAAACGCATACAGATGCAAAAAGGCATGAGCCTATGTCAATTCCGTCAGATGTCCCACCTATCAATCCACCAGAATACCAAATGGAGGTCTGTGCACCTAAGTGGAAAGAGATAGAGCAGGTTGTGAGAAAGGCAAGGGCTTCATCATCTCCGGGGCCTAATGGAGTTCCGTACAGAGTGTACAAGAGTGCTTCAGGAGTTCTACGAATTTTTTGGAAATTGATAAAAGTGGCATGGGAAAAGCAGGTTGTACCTAGAGCATGGCTCCGAGCAGGTGGAGTCTTTATACCTAAAGAAAAAGATGCAACAAGCATCAGTCAGTTTCGTCCTATTTCACTATTAAACGTCGAAGGTAAGATTTTCTTCAGCATTATTGCGCAGAGATTGTCAACCTACCTATTAAAGAATGGCTTCATTGACACTTCAGTTCAAAAAGCGGGCATTCCAGGGTTCTCAGGATGCTTAGAACACATCAATGTTATCTGGCAACGAATTCAATCAGCTAAAAAGGAGAGGAAGGAGCTCCATGTGACATTCCTGGATTTGGCTAATGCATATGGTTCTGTGCCACATGAGCTTATTTGGGCAGCATTTGATTTTTTTAGAGTACCAATGTCAATAACAAATTTAGTGAAAGCCTATTTTGGAGATTTGCAATTTAGTTTCTCAAATCCAAAATTCAGCACTGCATTGCAATGCTTAGAGGTTGGAATAATGGCAGGATGCACCATTTCTCCACTGGCTTTTACCATGGCAATGGAAGTAATCATTAGGGCATCAAGATGGGTAGTAGGAGGAGAGCGCTTGGCTTCTGGGATGCGACTACCACCAATCAGAGCATACATGGATGACATGACAACCATGACTACAACAGTAGCCTGCACTAATCGGTTATTGGGGAAGTTAACAGATAATATCGAATGGGCACGAATGCAATTTAAGCCCTCTAAATCAAGGAGCATCTCGATAGTTAAAGGAAAGGTAGTAGATAAAACATTCTTCATTAATGGTGAGGCAATACCAACAGTTTCTGAGAAGCCAGTGAAGAGTCTTGGGAGATGGTACGATGGTGATCTAAATGACACAGTTCGAGTGGGAGAAGTTAGACGACAAGCAGTGGAAGGATTGAAGAGCATAAACAGCTGGGCTCTACCAGGCAAATTAAAACTCTGGTGCTTTCAGTTTGGTCTACTGCCAAGGTTGCTGTGGCCACTGACTGTGTACGAGGTTTCTTTGACAACAGTGGATAAGCTGGAAGCGTTAATAAGTTCATACATCAGGAAATGGTTGGGAGTTCCACGCTGCCTCAGCAGAGTGGGACTTTTATAGTAAAGGAGTATTGCAGTTGCCAGTCTCTGCTTTAACCGAGGAGTTTAAGTGTGCCAAGGTCAGACTGGAAATGACTTTAGCAGAGTCACGCGACAAATGTGTTAGGAAGGCAGCCCCTGTGGTAAAAATTGGAAGAAAGTGGTCAGCAAAGAAATCTGTAGTAGAGGCAAAGGCTGACCTTCAAATTGGGGATATCGTGGGACAGGTACAGCATGGAAGAGGGGGGTTTTGGGCTCAGTTTAGCTCCTCCTAAATGGCACGGGGCAGCCCCAGCTCAAAGGAGGAAGCTGGTAGTCAACGAGGTGCGAAAGCAGGAGGAGAGGATGAGATGTATAAAGGCCATTTCCCAGGCCAAGCAGGGAGAGTGGATGAGATGGGAGAGTGTGGAACAACGCAAAATGGGCTGGCAAGACCTTTGGTCAATGGAAGAGAGTAGGATCAGTTTCCTTATTAGGTCAACATATGATGTTCTCCCATCACCGCAGAACCTAAACCTCTGGGTAGGAGAGGATGCCTCTTGTCCTTTGTGTTCATCACCTGCCACATTAAGGCACATTTTGACAGGATGTAAGGTGGCTCTTAGCCAAGGTCGGTTTACTTGGCGCCATGACCAAGTATTGCGATGTTTGGCTTTAGCATTGGAAGGCAAGCGTAGTATGACCAATTAGTTGCCGCCTGTTCTAGCAAAACATTACACGCAGAAGACAATATTCCTCCGCCCAGGCGAGCAACCACCAAGAAAAGGTGCTAACACAAATACTCGCCCAGGACAACTGGAAGCTGCTAGGGACTGGAAGATGCTGGCTGATCTTGATCAACGGCTTATTTTTCCACCTGAGATTGGCACCACTAACCTACGACCAGATATTCTTTTGTGGTCTGGATCAGCACACATTGTTCAACAGATAGAGTTAACAGTGCCATTGGAGGATGCGGTAGATGAGGCATATGAGAGGAAGAAACTGCTGTATGCTCATCTGGCCACTGAAGCAGAACAGCGAGGATGGAGAGTCCAGGTTTATCCAGTGGAAGTGGGTTGTCGAGGTTTTGTGGCACACTCTACAACCCGGTTCCTCAGAGACGTTGGATTCAGTGGCCTAGAGTTGCGTTGCACAGTAAAGAACTTATCTGAAGCAGCAGAAAGGAGCAGCAACTGGCTGTGGTTGAGACGGAAAGATTCTGGCTGGCTGTGTACAGGCCTCCATGCTACGGTTTCGTAGAATTCTTGAAAACTTGAAGAGTCTGTTGGTTTATTTGTATAGGTTGTATAGTATTTACAGTCATTACGTTCCTGTGTATATTGCGTGAATGATGGGTGGTTGGGCAGATATTGTGTTTTGCGGTAGGTGGTATGCCATATGGAACCGTTGCCACTGAAACTGCATATTAACGCACCAGTGGGGCTCGACAGCCTTAGTCAAACGAGTTGGCGCGCATGGTTGGGTTGCGGAGAGATTGTGAGATTGTGGTTAGGTCTCAGCAGCAAGAGGGAAGTAGAGGTCAGTAAGCTGGGCTGAGTTGAGTGGGGGACGGAGGGGGGTGACTCTGGGACGCCAGAGTCACTGTCGAGCCCTCTTGAGGTGTCGTGGGCTAGTCGACGAAACACTGAGGATGGAAGGTGCCCACTTGAAGACCCTAGAGATGTCCCCTACTCAGCTCAATCCAGACGGTTGTCCCAGGGGGACTGCACTGTGGTTGCAGCCGTTGTTGTGTCTGTGCTGACGCGTGTTAACACTAGACAGAAGGAGATTTACATCACCATATGGAAAGAAGCGTAAATGGATGGAGAAGTATGGGTTACTGTAAAAGCTTAGTTGGTGCTTATGTTGGCGAAAGCCGAGTACAAATCAGCATAAAGTTTTAACATCTACTCTCGTGTAATGGAAATCTTGAATCAAACAAAAAGTGGACACAAAGTGCTCAATGAAAGTCACTGTTTTGTTTTACAGGTAGCATGTTTAATCTTTGGAGGACAGCAGCCATCCTGTTTTCTGTTATAGTTGTGATCAGTGGTTTTACTGGAATACTGTTAACTGTGTTCCTTCATAAATACAGAGGTATTTGAGTTATTAATTTATTATTCTTTAAAGTCTCTTTTCATCCACAAAATAACTTATCAGTATGTATTGTCACATAAGGGAAAGTGTATATCTTAGACTTAGATCCTTATTTGGTGACCAAGGCTGCCTTTCTCAAACACATCATAAGTAGATAGTAGAAGCATTCCCAGATAGCAACATTATTTCGGCCCTGATCCGGCCCACATCTGGCACATGTGGAATGATAATCTGAAGGAGTCTCTTTTTCTGTTCTCTTCTTTCCTTCAGTGATTGTGCTTGGTAACAGGCTTATTAAGGCTGAGATGACTCCATATTTAATATACACAGATTGTGTGGCTCAGATAAGGTCCAGTTCTGGTCTAATTCTTTGCTCTTGACATGTGGCATTGCTATGGCCTGCTTCTGGCCCAGATCTGGCAAACCGGAACAGTCCGCCCAAGCGCCATCATTCCACGCTGCATGTGGGCCAGATCATCATTCCACATGTGCCAGATGTTGGCCGGATCTGGGCCGAAACAATGTTGCTATCTGGGTTTGGCACCAGTGGTGCTTCAGAATTAATCAATTAATTAAGTCTTTGATCTGAAATTCATTTACACTGTGTTTTATAGTGGGCAATTGATGTTGAAAAGACATCAAATTGATGTCAAAATCAACGTCAAGGAATAGGTCAAATATGCAAATCAAATTGAAGTCAAAACCAATCCATGACAATGATTTGATGTAAAATGAATGTCAAACATATTGAGCTGCATATACATAAACCAATTTCAGTGTGGGTATTAACTTTCTCTTTTCATCTAATTACCACTGGAAGACATTTTCTTTTCAAACTGACCTTAAAATGATATACAATATCTTGATCAAGTCTTGACCAACTTTTGACGTCAAATTGATATAATGTTGCCCGCTGGGTATGGAAGCCTGTCTCCATGGAATAAAAAAAATCTAAAAGTAATTGCTCTTTTTTCCTGCAATTCTGATAAATAGCATATAAACTTGTATTTTATTAATCCCGAGATATAGCCTAAAGTTGCAATTAAATTTTATATTGTTTGATTTTGACTTTCTTTAAATTCTGACTTTATATCTCACAATTTGGACTTTTTCTCAGAATTCTGGATTTAATTTGAGGTTTACACCTCGCAATACTTTTTGTTTTTGTTTTTAAAAAAAGCAAATTGCTACTTTTTATCTTACAATCTCGCAATTCTGAGTTTATATCTCACGATTCTGTCAGAAAGTCAAAGTTGCATGGAAAAAGTCTAGAATTTTATGATAAAAAGTCGCAATTATCTTTTTTTATTAGAGATTTTATTTTTTACCCTTTTTTTTATCTCGGCGGAAACAAGCTCCCATTGTGATGTTTTCTATTTAATGGTGTTTTCTCTTGTCTTTATCATGTTTAATTTTTCAGAACACAATCAGCTACAGACTGAGAACCGGAGAATAAATGTAGGTCAGTTTTGCATCGAGTGGTTCTTTGCCTCCAAGTAATGCATTAAAATCATCTGCAGACTTAGCTATGAATCATCCCTTAATTAATTATGAACTCTGCTTTGGTCTGCAAAACAATTAACACACACTGTCTATTTATTTATAAACAAAATGAGATAGATTTGATTTGTTGGCCATTTAGATACACATAAAATGTTTACATTGTAAATGCATGTGTATTTAAATTATACAGGTAGTTAGTAGATGTGCATGTGTGCAATTACAATACATGCTATAATAAACACATCTCAATTATAATAATTTATATTTGCAGTATTATTATCGAAAAATATAATGTTTAAATGTTCTTTTCTCTTGCTTTATTCTGAACTTTATTTAGAACTTGACAAACTTTTACAGAGTCAGAAGAAACCAAAAGGTAAATTTGTTTTATATGACTTTATTAAATCATGAATACATGAATATTCTGCAAAACAACAATGGACTTCAAGTGGTGACTAATATTAAAAATGTATCTCATTGTTAATGAATTCTGCTATGGACCCTAACTTTACTTTCTTTCTGTTTTTAGTGATGATCACACATTTAGAAACAGACATGGGTGAGTAAAAAAATAAATAAATAAAAACCTGTTTTATGAGTTCAATCATTGATTTGACAAAATTCATGGTCATGCCAAATATAATTTATTTCTATACTTTGAGAGTTTGGTAGAATACAAACTATCACTGGATAAATGCAATCAAATGGTTCAGATCCCAAATTATCAAATTAATGATGGTTTACAAAAAAAAAACAAAAAAAAAAACATTTAACCATAATTTAACAATTTTATAATTTAAACTTGTAAATGTAACTGTAAAGAAAAGCTACACAAATAAAATGAACACAAGTAGGGCTGTAACCACGGTTCGAAAATTGGTTATGTCCTTGTTAGGGTGACAAGAATTGTATTATAATTAAGTTATTTAATTAAGTTAGCTACCATATGACGTGATAATTGTGTAGTTTGTCAAATTAAATTGCATTACAGTAGTAAAGGTCTAGTATTACATCACATTATGTTACCTTAATACAACAGTCTTCAAATTAGATATAATACTGTAAAGTTGCAGGATTCTGGTAAGTTACTATTAAAAATAGATTATTATTATTTTATTATTTACCCATTTGTGAAGCAGTATATTTCAACAGTGAATGTGACTCTGGATGCCGATTAAGCTAAGTCATGTCTGAGTGGACCTGAAGACGAGGAAGAAGTGAAAAATGACAGCACAGAACCATAAGAAGGTAAAGATTGAAAATGATCTTAATTGTGGCGATTGATGGATGTTCCCCAGGGTGTATTTTACTATGGAGTGCACGTGATGAAGCAAACTGATGAGTTTACATCCTGATTGGTGTAAAATCTCCACTGAACCATTGATCATCTGTGATGATTTCTAATGAGATAATAATTGAATAATTACAGATTCTTAGAAATTACCTATTTGGAAATATGTTAAATGATTCAGTGCGATAGTAATATTAAGCATTTGATGTATAAACCTAAAAAAAATTCTATAATAATTGTTGTGGTTTCACATTTTAAATTCATCATAATCATCAGTAATACATTTTATTTAGAGCTTATCCTGGCCGGGGAACTACTCAATGATCTGAAAATCCATTTGACCGACGTGCTTTTAAGTTTGACTTCTAAAACTGATGATGATAATATAAAAAGGTATGCAATGCAACAAGATACTAATTTACATAATGGCACAATTTTAACACAGTTGACGCAATGTTTTTTTAATAAACGAGTCCAAAGAAAATATGTACAATATTGTAGGCGATTCAATTCCACACTAAATTTGTGTAATAAATATCGGTGAGGCAATACTTAATGCAAGTTTACGATCTTAAGTAAGTTAACTTTGAGCTTGTAAATGTTTTTATCATGCATGTAGCCTATTGAACAACACCTAAATGTGATGGTAAAATACACAAAAATACTCTATTCGATTCTGTTTTATAAAACTCAAATGAATGTTTGTGTCAACCATGGGAAAGTCCAACATTGTGTTATTTCTATTCTTGCCAGATGGTGGCGCTAACTACTTACTTTTAATTGGTTAAATCTTGATTGTTTTAATCCATTGTATTTGCTGTCCTGCTGATTATCTCTATTTAAAATGTAGCAATTGGTTATAAAGGTATGATGTTTTTTTATTGTTAATATTGTCATATTGTAATGAAAATAATATCTTGTAGTCCATATGCTAATAAATCATCAAATGTTAACTTTTCGATTCTTAGAATTCTAAAATATATTGTCCATAGCAAAATTTATGATGACATTTTCAAGTCCCACCTGCACCTGTGTTGGGAAACAGGGGTCACACAGGGGTCAGCTGGAGTCACATTAATCCCATTATTAACAACACGCATTGCGTTCGGACTGAATGCAATGATTGGACGAACATTTTTGGTATTGACACTTCCACAGAAGATACATATGGTTTTTTAAAAATATTTAGACCACTTCTATTGATTGCTATCAGGATGTGAAGAGAGTTTCACCCAGTATAGCTAAAAGTGTTCACGAAAAACATTGCCTATCTTATACCTTTAAGTAATTCTCTCCATGCAGTATTTCTGTTTATAATGCTGTAATATTACTTCAAGTTGTGAATAAAACAAGGATTATGAGAAGGATCTGATCTTCTTATTAGATCTCCACTGTAGTGATCATCTGATGATTTCTAGGATCAGAATTAGCATATTCAGAAATGAATTATTTTGAAGTTTCGGGGTGGGTTAATCTTAAATTGATGATAATACAAAAACAGGCTACAATGCAACAAAATGGTAATTTCACAGTCTATAGTCGACACAATTTTATTGAATAAACGAGCCTAAAGGAAATATGTGTAAAATATTATGTGTGGGTGATTCAATTAAAAACTAAATTTGTATAATAAATGTCCTCAAGGCCATACAATGTAAGTTCATAATCTTAATTAGGTTTACTCATTACTCGAGCATGTAAATTGCATGAACTGTTGTTATTATGCATGTAATGCATATTATGCATTCAGGTGTGCAATAATACATAAGTGTGATGGTAAAATCCCCAATTAAGATTACCTTCTCTTCTATTTGATAAAACTCAAATTAACATTGTGTTATTTCTATTCTCGCCACATGGTGGCGCTAGAGCTACTTTTAATTGGAAAACTCTTGATTGTTTGAATCCAGTATATTTGGGATCAAGTCAAAGGCTCCTTGCTGATGATCTGTCTTTACAATGAAGCAAGTGATTATTTAGTCTTCAGTAGTCCGTATTTTAACAAATCATCAAATATATTTGTCTTTTAGATTCTGAGGATTCTAAAAAAATATGGCCCATAACAAACTTTATGTATATATTTTCAAGCCCCACCGGATTAGCATGCAGCGGACAGCGGATTAGGGACTCAATTGGATTTATTAATCTAATTATTATCTACACTGTCACATTCATGTTCTCTTTATTTGTTTCTGTCATGTCTGTATTAATTAGTCACTATTGTTTCTAGTTCATCCTTCTCCAGCTCTTCCTGTTCAGTGTCCTCATTTACTGTGTATTTATTCTCCCTTTTCTGTTCAATCTTTTGTCGGTTATTGTTTGCGTCTTATTGAATGTGACGTTCTTCTTGAGTTTGTTATTAAAGACTGTGTATTTTATAATCTTATTTGTGTGCTTTCTACTGCCATATATCTATGAAACATACCGAATATGTGGTGTGTGCTGAATATACATCCATTTTCATTCATATTTCACTTTCATTGATTTGTTACTACAGTGCCCCTAAAGGTAGCCTACATGGTGATGATAAAAAATGGGAGATGGGAGGAAAAACTATGTCAGTGCTTTTGCCAGTCGAACGCAAAGTTTCTTAGTGGAACACAATAGTTTTGAGAGATAACAAAGTTTATCTGGGGAACATTTTCCATCTTTTTTTTATCTTCATGCCTCCTTACGGGGTCTGTAATGTAACTTGTGATGCTACAGTAATAAACTTGAGTTAGTGTACATGTGATGAAAGTCTACACTACAGAGCCCTAAAGTGACATGGTGATGGGAAAAAATGAGATTGGAGGAAAAAATTTGTTTAGCTTGCAAAACAACGCAAAGTTTCTCAGGGGAATGCAAAACTTTTAAAACAGAAAAAAGTATTGAAAGATTTTTAGTAATTGTAAAAGAATTTTTTTTGGCATTGATGGTTCCAAGAAGAATTTTTTTATATCCTCGAAACCTTTCCTTTAAACACAAAAGGTTCTTTATAGTGAAAAAGGTTTTATTAGATTATCAAAATGTTCTTCATACTAAGTAAAAAAAAAGTTATTTTAAAGGGCTTTTTTGTATAACTCAGAAACCCTTTTAATTAGCGTCACCAGTGGCCGTTAAGTGAACGGCAGCCAGCTTGTGCTATTGCCCGTGCTCGCACCCGTGCACATGAAAAGTTCAAGAGACTTAACGTGATGACATTTTTTTCCCGAAGTTCTTTTTCGTGCTTTGCTTAGAAGCAAAAAGTAGTTGGAAATACTTTTGCAACAATATACTTTTGATGAATATCCATTAATAAAGACTATTTTTGTTTCTCATCTGCATCCTAGGCCTGCGCTTCTCTACAGTGTAGGGGAGAGTGGGGACAATTGCAACGTGTGGCAGTTGCAACATTGCTGATTTCTCCAAACAGGAATGAGCTGGAGTCATGACACTCCTAGTGCACATGCTCAGTATGCCCCTCCTTCTTTGTAGAAGTTAAAGGGTAACTTAACCCCTGGTCAGAGCCTGACTCCACCCACTGGCAATTTTTGAAAAATGCTGGAAAAGTGGGCGGAGCCCAGCGGAGATAGAGGGGACGAACCGAGGGCGGTTAAATACTCTATCCTGATCGTTTTCAATACTTGCAATTCCAACTACTGACTCGCTACAGTGGTTATGACGAAACAAGATGGTTTTTATAATGCCAAGGGCGTGGTAGCTCGTACCAAGGGCATGGTGAGCTGGAACCTTCTTAGATCTCCTGCCACCGCTTACATCACGTACCAACGCAAACATCCAATAGGAAAATTCAACTGCAGTAGCCACCATTCGACCTGAAGAGGGCAGCACTCAGACGTTTTTAAACCATATATTGTAGAATTAAAACACTTTATACCCAAATGTCAAAAAAGTTACTCGAATCAATGAACAGCACTAATAAAGCCCCATTCTTACAGATCATTAACTAAAAAAAGTTGGTTTAGCCTTTAGTTACCCTTTAACAGCCACATGTTAAACCTCCTTTATTACTATTAAAGCAGAGTGTAGGCTTACAGGGATAAATTCAAAGACAGTGACTTTGCACCATCTTTGGTGACAGACCGGCCGCCACCACCAGTTCTTCCAGAGCAAGCTGGGACATCTGCTTCTACTGCAGTTCCTCCAGTGCAAGCTGAGTTCTCACCTGAGACTGTTTGACCTCACCTCAGTGTCACAGTCTTATTGGATATTATATTCATTCATTACACACAGACTGATATATTTCAAATGTTTATTTAATTTAATTGTGATGATTAAAACTGACAACTAATGAAAATCCCAAATTCAGTATCTCCGAAAATTATATTACTTAAGACCAATACAAAAAAAGAATTTTTAGAAATGTTGGCCAACTGAAAAGTATGAACATGAAAAGTATGGGCATGTACAGCACTCAATACTTAGTTGGGGCTCCTTTTGCCTGAATTACTGCAGCAATGCGGCGTGGCATGGAGTCGATCAGTCTGTGGCACTGCTCAGGTGTTATGATAGCCCAGGTTGCTCTAATAGTGGCCTTCAGCTCTTCTGTATTGTTGGGTCTGGCGTATTGCATCTTCTTCTTCACAATACCCCATATATTTTCTATAGGGTTAAGGTCAGGCGAGTTTGCTTGCCAATTAAGAACAGGGATACCATGGTCCTTAAACCAGGTACTGGTAGCTTTGGCACTGTGTGCAGGTGCCAAGTCCGGTTGGAAAATGAAATCTGCATCTCCATAAATTTGATCAGCAGCAGGAAGCATGAAGTGCTCTAAAACTTCCTGGTAGACGGCTGCGTTGACCTTGGACCTCAGAAAACAAAGTGGACCAACACCAGCAGATGAAATGGCACCCCAAACCATCACTGACTGTGGAAACTTTACACTGGACTTCAAGCAACGTGGATTATGTGCCTCTCCTCTCTTCCTCCAGACTCTGGGACCTTGATTTCAGAGAACATAGAGAACATAACTTTGGACCACTCAGCAGCAGTCCAGTCCTTTTTGTCTTTAGCCCAGGCGAGACGCTTCTGACGCTGTGTCTTGTTCAAGAGTGGCTTGACACAAGGAACAAGACAGCTGAAACCCATGTCTTGTGGTTCTTGAAGCACTGACTCCAGCTGCAGTCCACTCTTTGTGAATATCCCCCACATTTTTGAATGGGTTTTGTTTCACAATCCTCTCCAGGGTGCGGTTATCTCTATTGCTTGTACACTTTTTTCTACCACATCTTTTCCTTCCCTTCACCTCTCTATTAATGTGCTTGGACACAGAGCTCTGTGAACAGCCAGCCTCTTTAGCAATGACCTTTTGTGTCTTGCCCTCCTTGTGCAAGATGCCAATGGTCGTCTTTTGGACAGCTGTCAAGTCAGCAGTCTTCCCCATGATTGTGTAGCCAACAGAACTAGACTGAGAGACCATTTAATGGCCTTTGCAAGTGTTTTGAATTAATTAGCTGATTAGAGTGTGGCACCAGGTGTCTTCAATAATGAACCTTTTCACAATATTCTAATTTTCTGAGATACTGATTTTGGGATTTTCATTAGTTGTCAGTTATAATCATCAAAATTAACTTGACATAAATCAGTCTGTGTGTAATGAATGAATATAATATCCAAATTTCACTTTTTGAATGGAATTACTGAAATCAACTTTTTGATAATATTCTAATTATATGACCAGCACCTGTAAACTAAAAAAGAAGTCTATTACATCTAAATGACTGTTGCAACTGCCCCTCGGTACTGTTGCAACTATCCCCATATATGGGGACAGTTGCAACATTTTTCAGGGTCCATTTAAGTACAAATTACTTTCATATTATCATATGTACACATATTGCAACAGTATGGGCAGGTAGGTGACATATATGGGTTTAATATATATATATATATATATATATATATATATATATATATATATATATATATATATATATATATATATATATATATTGTGTTTCTAATACAAACAGTCGCTGAGAAACTGAAGGAAATGTAAAAAGTGTTGCAACCGCCCCCACTCTCCCCCCACGGTCAAGGTCAAGTAACTTTATTGTCCCCGAGGGGCAATTATTTGTATGTACAGCCAGCAGATAAACACAAGGACAAAAACAGCGTACCATGACAATGTGGCTCTATTGTTTTGTTCAAGTACAAGTAGGCTAGTCATGCCTGCCTTGCAAACACTAATTAATTTTTATTGTGCTGTATCATGAAATAGAATTTTACATTATAGCTCATGAAATAAATAATGAATGTATGTACACACACACACACACACACACACACACACACACACACACACACACACACACACACACACACACACACACACACACACACACACACACACACACACACACACACACACACACACACACAGAAACACGCACACACACACACACACACGGATTGAGTTACAACAGATTTCTAGATTTCTAGTAGCTTTGCTTCTGACTGGTAAAGGAGAGCAAATGTTAAAATTAAGTGTTATTGAAGTGTTTTGCTCAAAATTAATATAGGGGGAGATCTGTTAGTGTTTACTGTTCTATTATTTTGGAATTTAAAAGGTTTTCTGGTATGTGTGAGTTTTTTGGGTTACAATTGTGTTGAAGAATAGAGCCTGTGTTTGGCCGAAAAACATTAAGACTATAAGTACTATATTTTAAAAGTAATGGCTATGCGCTCCTCAGTCAGCACAGTGATAGTATCTTGGCTAAATACTTTAGTAGGCCTACATTCAGGTGTGCTTGTGGTTTTGTTAACTAGCTTGAAAATATGAAACATTTATAATGCAAATAAAAAAAAAAAAAAGAAATATACATTATATTGTGGTGGAGGACGAATCCGAGGGCCGTGAGAGTGCGGCGCGAGGCTGAGCGACGACAGAGGAGATCGAGAGAGGAACAGGCCTGAAACTGTGTTTTGTTTTGTTTGTGTTTTATTATGTGACAGCAGTCGTCCGTGAGGGGCTGCTGTCTTTTACTTTCATTTTGTATTTGTTTATTTTATTATTAAATTGTTAAATGTTCGCCAGTTCCCGCACCCATCTTCCCATAACATCTGAATCTTGTTACATATATATTTCTCTATATATTTGTGTTTATGCTACATGAGTTGATATATCTGCAATATATTACCCATGCAATACCATATCTGATCACATATACATCCATATATCATGATGTGTATTAATGAATATAAAAGTATGATATATTAGTAAATATATTGTCACATATTTTTTTTCAATATATGAAAAGCGGCAATTCCTTTTGTATTATTCAATATATTGTAATATATTAACACAATATATTATACTGTTTACTGTTAAACAATTTCATATATTGATCATTCATATGGAAATATATTGTCTTTTCATAAGGGGTGGCACATTGTGGGTTTACATTCGCTCTTGTTTCTAAGAGGTGTATAAAATGTACACCAAAGAAATATGCCATAAAATGTATTTCCTATTTTAGTCATCCATTTTTGGCTGTGTAAGTTTAGAAGGGAATGATACGATACCGCAGTTGAGTAAGTGTGTGTGTGTGTTCAGATTGGAGATGTTAATCTTTTCTCTGAATGGATGGAGATGTAGAGATTATCTGACAGACTGCTGATCAAACTGAAGCCAGGACTCACAGCACACACGGGACTTCTGGACAGCAGGTGATTCAGAAAAACTGTTACATAAGTAGAAGATCAGGATCATCACACTAGATGTGTCATGTGGGTGAATATGTGAGCTGATGACAGTTCTGACTGCATAAACAAAATGGTTGATGTGAATATTTTGATGTGACTCCTCACTCCTGTTCATCCATTTTAAAGTTAAATATCTTCAATGTCATTATTGTATGCAATATTCTATATAATTATTCTAATTTACAACTGTTTTCAGTCAAATTGTTATGCTGATAACATAATATGTAAAGAAAAAAATAAATAAAATCTGAAGCAAAAACAAATAAAATCCTAAATTAAAATGAACCAAACCCTCTGTGCCTAATTTAATATGGCATGGATGATGGAAAACAAACAGGATTAATCTCATATCTGTGGATGTGGCCTCATCGAACCCTTTAAGGGTTGATGACAGCTGCAATGTTTCGGAAAGAGGACGGGCCAACATGTGCAGGAATAATCATCTTATGATGCTCAGAAGCGTATAAGAGCTGATGTGAGCATGTGTGTTGACAGAGAGCCACCTCAACACACACAGAGACAGAGAAAAGACCAGCAGGTGAGTACAGTACATCTGCTTTACAACATCTATGGAGAAAAAAAAAAAAAAAAGATTTGTAGTGTTTTAGTTATGTGAAAGTTTCCGTTTTAGCTACTGGTTATATCATATTGTGGCATTGATTTTAAAGAAAGGCAGCACAAGCACACCTATCAAACAATTCACCAAAGCAGTGTGAAGGTTTGAAATGATAAAACAATATATTTGTCAAAAAGATGTTGTTTCTGTTTGTTTGTTGTTAGTGGAAATTTATATAGTTTAACGCCATCACACCTAGGACGATAACTATGATGACAAAGATTTAATATTCGTTCTTATTCGTTCATTTTCAGAACAATCTTTTACAGCTGATGAATCATAAAAACATTTACAGTAAAACAGAATCCAACCGAGCTTAATGAGCTGAAGCATTTAAACTGGCAGACAACATAACCATGTGTACGCTTATAATATATATATATATATATATATACGGTTGGTGTGTACGCTAATACAGTTATTGTAATCTTTATTATCATTAGTGGTGTGAAGCAGGGAAACTCAGCTCCAACCAGCTCCAAAACATCTGTGGCCGGTTGCATAAACTGCTAAGACTAATCTTACATATAGTCAACTATTTTTTTTTTCAAGACTGGTCATAACTTACATAAAAAGGTAGATTGGTCTCATGTGAAAAGGAAGAATGATTAGCCATTACTAATTACTAGTTGGTCAGACTAGTTCATGGTCAGACAGTCTTATTAACTTGCTATGTTTGTGCAACTGGCCCCTGCCTGGAAGTTTCTAATAATCCTGAAGATCTCGATTAGGTGGTTCTGGAGTGTTTAATTGAGGCTGGAGCTGAACTCTGCAGGACAGTGGCTCTCCGGGAACTGAGTTTGACTGGTGTGAACGATCCTGATGAACTAAACCCACTTGAAATTGAAGAGAACTGACTTCATACATCCACTAATGACCTAAACTGTGATTTAAAAAAACATTGAGCGAAAATTACGTAGAAAATTTAGTGACGAAAAAGATACTGCAGCATTTGAGACGGAGAAGGGCACATTTGATATTTTTTCCTAATATAATGCAATGACATTCAGATATTTTAAGCAAGTCTTACATGTCCCTATATGTTTGGTGCCACTGTTTCAGCTGCAGCAGAGAAACTATTGTGATGCAAGTGATGTTTTGAACTCATTTCCTATATTATAGCACAGTAAACTCAAGCAATTAACTATTTTGTGCTTCATCTTATTAAAGGAAGAGTTTGACATCAAGCTAATTCTGCTTATTGTACACTGACCTTCATCTAATGAGATTAATTGAGAAACCCTCTGGACAGCAGATTAAAGGGGACTTGATCATTGTAAGGGGGATTAAAGGAGCCTGGACACTGACAGCCTGGAGATTTATAATTATTATTATACACAGTGTATTCATCTGGTCAAAACAGATTACCTATATGTTCTATTTATAAATGGTTTTCAGTTCCTCCAATGAATATTTAATCATTATAAAACTTAATGGGAAATGCAATGCAATGCAAATTTAGCAGAAAATTTAGCTTGTTTATTTGCCAACCTTTGAATGCCAATCTATTAACCCTCAATCTCTTACAGATCATCATCAAATAAGTGTCCAGTACTTGCCATTGGTTTCTATTGTGGTTATGGAGGGCTCAAAGCCTAAAGCGAGCAGTAAGGTTGCCACCCGTGCCATGGGGCCTGGCAGTGGCCAGCCCAAGTTCAAACAGAGGTCAATGCGACAGTTCAAGAGCAAACCCCCCAAAAAGGGTGTCATTGGGTACTACTTTTAACTTTTTAAAAACTACTTTAACCGCCTTTAGTTTTGGTCTTGGATAGTCTTAATATTATTAATGTTGTTATTCTCAGATTTGGTGAAGATATTCCTGGAATGGAATGGTTGGGAACTGGTATGTACAATTTTTAAGTCAAAAAAGTATTATTGAATATTATTTACTCTATATTCAAGTCCTTTGAGACTTTGTGATTATGTGCATGTGTAATCATATCCTCTCTCACAGACTTTAATGTGATCTGTCCGTGGGAGGCATACAGTCACCTGGAATTACATGAACTGGCCCAGTATGGCATTATATGAGGTCACTTCCTGTTCCCACTGAGTCAGCAACCAGTGAATGATCATGACAACATCATGCACCTTAATATGTCATTAATATGTCATTTAAATTATTATATTAGCTATATCTAGAAGTTTGGCAGTCATTTATGGACAATTTACAACAAAATGTGTAATTTGAATTAGATAATCTACCTCTTCAAACTGACGTTTCCTGTTGAACTAGATTTCACTCTGTCACCAATTTTAATTTCAGATAACTTCTTCTCAATCATCTTTTTTTACTTCATTATTTTACATATTAGTATTGTCATATTGACATATAAATGGCGTTTTAGGTGCCACCTCTTGATTTTACTTCCATATCACTCTGTGAACATCAATGTACAAAATGTATCAGTAGCTGGATCTTTTTCATGATGAATGTGTATGTTTTCATTTTGTCAAGATGTAAAATTTCTGTCTTGTACAAAAATGAGTTTGGGTGCTGTGGGTTCTCGGCATCTGCCCATAGCGCGATTACTGGGAGCAGCTCTCTGTGAGAGCCCGGCCCAGTTTATTGGCCTTATGATGCTAGAGAACCATATGAGAATGAGTCTGACTCATTCCTGGCGGCAAAGAAAGGGTTTAGACATTAAATAAAGCTGGATTATTTTCATACTTTTCAACAATGTGTCTGCGTATTTCCTGCTTCCATAACTGTTGATCAAATACAAACTAAAACATTATGCACAAAATGCAGTCTATAACATGTAGCCATAAGCAGGATGTTGTTTCATGCACATTTGAGTAAATCAAAATGTTAACCTTCAGTTACCCTTTAAAATGTTTCAGTGTCTATCTGCAATTCAATTGACATGAGTATTGTTTAGTTATTGGGCCAAATACAGCAGAAACACACTTTAAAAATGCTAAATCTGTGTAATTCTGGCAGTAACAAACCAGTACTAAAGAGAGCAATAGAGCTACATTCAAAGGTCTGCACTATAAACCGGACGTGCTGATACTCAAGTTGCAATAAACATCCGGTGAAATAATCTAATGATCGACCATGTTACTTAACTTAATATAAATTTTGATTTTAAGTATGTAATTGACACAGGTCGGGGTGGACACTTAACTGACCGGCCGTCACCCCTGACGTAGCTACACACCACCGTGAGGAGCTGCACCGCAGGACACAGCAGGTAGGTCAACAAATGGTAAGTGTAAAAATCTCTTTATTAAATTTAAAACATCTCTTTAAAACAATTACTGGAGTCGCTTCGACGTTCTCTTCAACAGGATTCAAATGGAGGAAGAAATTATTATGCTTCACGGCTTTAGTGTATTCTTCACTAGACTCAGACGGAGAGGAGTGTGCGTATACCTCACAGCTTTAGCAGACTCTTCACTGGACTCAGACGGAGAGAAGGGTACGTGTGCTTCACAGCTCTAGCAGGCTCTTCACTGGACTCAGACAGAGAGAAGGGTATGTATAGTTGTCCATACAGATTCGTTGGCAACATATTCCCTTTACGGGTAAATTATAATTTGTAGGCGATTCACGATCACATTCATGATCAGTTATTAAAATTATATTCCCTTTATTTGATACGGTCTAAATCCTGATTGAAAATTCTCACAGATACCATTTTTTTTCTAAAAAGGAACATAGTTGGATGTTGGACTATTTTCTTTAATCTTCTTTAAGCGCAAAGGAGCAACTTTGTCTAAAGTGCTGGAAAAGAGAGAGTCAAAAGTTTCTGTCGCAATATCGAATTCTTCTAAGCTATCTGGGATGCTGAGGAGATGAAACTGATCAGGAATCTTATTAATAAAGCAATCTTTAGTGGCAGAAGTGATAGGTCTAACATATTCGTAGCGTCTTTATGAGTAGGTCCTGACACGTGTTGTCTAACTCCAATAGAGTTCAGAATGTCTTTAAATGCCAATCCCAATGCATCTTCAATTATCTACATGTATATTAAAATCACCAACAATTCGGACTTTATCTGCAGACAGTACTAACTCTAATAGAAAATCAGCAAATTCTTTGGTAAAGTCTCTATGGTGCCCTGGTGGCCTGTATAGAGTAGCCAGCACAAATCTCAAATGTGATTTATACACTGGATAGTGTTATATTAAGTACCAACACTTCAAAAGAATTATATTTAAAACTAGACTTCTCAATAATTCAGAAGATATTACTATAAATTACAGCAACACCTCCCCTTTTGCCTTTCAGACAAGGCTCATGTTTATAACTATAATCTTGCGAGGTGGACTCATTTAAAGTAATGTAATCGTCTGGTTTTAGCCAGGTTTCTATCAAACACAGCACATCTAGGTTATAATTTGTAATCATATCATTAACAATAAGTGCTTCTGAAGTAAGGGTTTGAATATTCAGCAACCCAAGTTTTATCATTTGTTCATCTGTATTATATCTGCTTTTTATTTGTTGAACATCAATAAAATTTTTACCCTTAAATGGGTTTAAAATTGGGTTTTTGTATGTCCAAATTCAGGGAACAGACAGAGTCTCTATATGATGATATCTAGGTGAAAGAGTCTCTATGTGATGGGATTTATCTGACCTTGGTGACGTGAGACAGCTGGCAGACGGTCGGTTTAGCCCCAGATTGTCATGTTTGAGCTCTAAGACTATGTGCCATATTAGTATAGAGAAGAGTGGAACCATCCTAGGAAGGATGCATACCATCTCTTTTCAACAGGTCAGGTCTGCCCAAAAAACTTTTCCAATTGTCTATGAATTTTATATCCTTTTGCAGACACCACTTAGACAACCAGCCATTGAGTGAGAACATCTACTAAGTATCTGTCACGGTTGGGTTGCCGGAAAGGATCGAGGACTCAAATGTAGGGAAAGTAAATTTATTCAAGTAAAAATAAATCCAGAAAACAAACAAAACAAAAGCAGGCAGTAAGATAATCAGGGGCCTGTTCTTCGTACGTCGCTAACTCAGTTAGCTGGATTTGATTGTTGGCGATTTGGCATGATCTTGGATCGTTTGGTTCTTCGAAGCTCATCCTAGACTTGCTGTCATAGCAACAGGTGCGCCAGCTTGAACCTGCTCGCGAGCAGGCTTATTTCATGTAAACAGGATTAGATTGCGGCTTTATAAGAGGAGGTGATACGGGAAGTCTGTCGTAGCCATGTCTTGTCCATTTTTACGACAGCAACCTGTTGCGGAAGGTGCGAGGATAATTCGCAGAGCTTTTCGAATTAATCGCGTATTGCAGGATAGACAGGATCCTTTAGCGCAGCGCGACAGTGTAATTTTTGAGAGATATCGTTTTTCTCGTGAGGGTGTTATTTACATCATTAATTTGCTGGAACCACACATTAAATGCTCAACACGGAGGAGTCGGGCTTTGACAACTGCACAGACTGTGTGCATTGCCCTGAGATTCTTTGCGAGTGGCACGTTCCTTTACACTATTGGAGATGCAGAGAACTTAGTGAAAAGTGCTGTCTGTCGTGCCATTCGCAAAGTTTACTTGGCACTCAAGCAGTTTTTAGGGGGTTTTGTGGTATTTCCAAGCCACTTAAGACCCCAGGTTGTAAAGCAGAATTTTTTTGCTATTGCAGGTACATTTATAATTGTTAATGACATGCAATCATGACCATGCCAAAAAGTATGACTAACAGTATGTGTCCTTCAGGCTTCCCTAACGTGATTGGTGCCATAGACTGCACACACGTCCCCATCAAGGCCCCACCAGGGCCCAATGAAGGGGATTTTGTGAACCGAAAGGGGGTTCACAGTGTAAATGTGCAGGCAAGTTACTATTACAATTTATAATATTCCAGATTAGTAATATATTACATAAAAAAATGAATGTAATCAAAAAGTATGCAGTTGACTGACTAAAATCTTTTAGATGGTGTGTGACTATGTTCCATATAACAAATGTGGAAGCAAAATGGCCAGGATCAGTGCATGACTCAAGAATTTTCAGAGAGTCACATTTATGCACATTATTTGAACGTGGTAAGGGAACTTATAAATGTCAAGCTCACAGTATTACACACACTTATGCTGAGCCTAACAAAACTGCATTTTTCCATTATACAGGGAATTTTGACGGGTTCCTGCTTGGTGACCGGGGCTATGCCTGCAGGCAGTACTTCATGACGCCATTCCCTGACCCAAACCCTGGACCACAAACCCGTTACAATGCAGCTCTAGCCAGGACAAGGGCACGCATTGAAATGACCTTTGGGCAGCTAAAGGAAAGATTTCAGTGTCTGAAGGGTCTGAGGGTTGCACCTGTCAGGGCCTGTGACATAATTGTTGCATGTGCCATATTGCATAACATTGCCACTATCAGAAAGGAGAGGACCCCTGTGGTGGGCGTGCAGCCTGATGATGACCTCCAGCCAGTGCACTTGGACCAACCTAGTGGCAGAGCTGCACGGGACAGAATTGTGGAACACCATTTTTGAATGTGTAATAAAAGACAAGACAAAAATGCTTAGTTCCTGGAGTTTTATTTAAACAATTCTTTATAAAGAAAAGCCAGCAAGTCATCCTTTGCCTGCAATAAGAGATAGTTATGTAAAGTCAGCAATACTACTATGTGTCAAATGATGTATTAGCACTTACTCTGAAGGTCCTTTTGAAGCAACTCTATCTCTAGTGCAATTTTTCTCTTTTTCAAGTTGTCAAGTTCAATTTCTCCTCTTAATTTGTGTTTTTTCAGGTCAAAATACTCGATTTTTTGTTGAAGATGCCGTTTATATAGGGAACGGATGTCACCCTGTGTCATTTTGTGAAAGAAAAAGGGTCAAAACATGCCTCATGCAACAAAAGTAAAAAGTAAAAGTACAACACTGTCCACCTCTGTATCAGTTCTTTGTGCAGACTCTTCTGTAGGCCTTTCTGTAGGTGTGGACTCCTGCAACTCATATTGCAGACAGAAAGAATAGGTACACAAGTATATACAAATTAGTGTAAAGTTATTTATGCACTTACAGGTTCTTCCTCCAAAGGACCGTCATCTGAGAGGGTTTCTTCACTGTCCTGTGCAATGGAAATAAATGGGTATTACAAAGTGTTGCACTTTCTTCCCTTTATGCAAGTTAGAAAAAGTACACAACTTACTGCATATGCTTCAGCCACCACTTGCTTGGGAACAGGTAAAAGTGTTGGTGTATTATGTAAAACTGCACAAAAGAGGGGAACAAAAAAAATTGTCATTACAATTAACTACACTGTAAAAAATATAATGTGATCAATAACTCATGGCAATATATTTTATATTAACTAAAAGTTTAGAAGTTTTCACTTTCACAAACGGTTTAAATTACTGTACAAGCCATTTGGATTATACTTCATTTAATGCAGCAACAAATAATTTTACAGTGTACTAAGAGAATTGAAAACTCATTTAGCCTACCAGTAATAAAGGTGTTGCTGCTACTGGTCCCTGGCTTTGGGTCTGAGGAAGAGCTGCTCCCAGGGATGCCCTCCACAATGGGTCGGTTTTCATTCAACCCAAGGGCCAGCTCCTCTGCTGGGGTATATTGTGGTGGTGCAGGACCACCACCTGTTTTTTTTTTTTTCAGCCTTTTTCTTGGTGGCTGTTATAAACAGACAAACACATTATTTAACAGTGGCTTTTAAAAAGAGGGAAAAATTGGCTTTTTAAAATAAAGACAGTATAAGAATTAAAGGCTACCATTTTGTAGAATATTCTTGTACTTCACTTTTACTTGTCCCCATGTTCTAGTGGGTCCCGCGGAGGCTCTGACATAAAAGAACAAAATAAATATGAAATTATTAAAATGCACAAATACATACTGTAGAAAGTGATAGAAACATCTACCATGGACAGCACTTACGCATTTAATTTGTCTGCTACTTTTTGCCAGCCCTCTCTCCTGGATTTTGCAGACTTCGAGGTGTTCCCTGTCGTTTTAATTAAAGATTCAAATTCGGCATAACCTTCCATTAAAAGCTCTTGTTCTCCTTGGGAGAAAAACTGGGCGCGTTCTTTGGCCATGCTGAACAGCCAATAGCAACGTTGCTGATCATTGTTTCTACAATCGATACATATCCCCTTTTAACCCAGCGCATGAACGCGCAATTATCTCAGATAACTCAATCCAGCGATACTAATCATAAACAACAGGTGTGTTCGAAGAACCCAATTAGCCGGATCATGATTAGCACGATGATATCATCTTGGATGTCTCATTTGATCTCGGATGTTTTAAGCAACGTACGAAGAACGAGCCCCAGGTCTTAGCAGGAAACACGAGGAAACATAATAACATGGACAACGAACCAGCACAGGGGCCCGTTCTTCGTACTTTGCTTAAAACATCCGAGATCAAACGAGACATCCAAGATAATATCATCGTTCTCATCATGATCCGGCTAATTAGGTTCTTCGAACACACCTGCCGGTTATGATTAGTATAGCTGGATTGAGTTATCTGAGATAATTGAGCGTTCATACACTGATTTAAAAGGGGATATGTATCGATAGTAGAAACATTGATCAGCAATGCTGCTATTGGCTGCTCACCGTGGCCAAAGAGCACGCTCAGTTTTTCACCATAGCATAGCAAGAAATAGTCCAAGTTTATGCTGAATTTTAATGTTTAATTAAAATGGCAGGGAACACCTCAAAGTCTGCAAAAGCCAGGAGAGAGGGCTGGGGAAAAGTAGCAGGCAAATTTAATGCGTTTGTGATGGCCATGTTATATGTTTTTATAACTTATTACAGTATATATTTTTGTATTTTAATAATTTCAAAATTACTTTGTTCATTGTCATGTCAGAGTCTCCACACTAGAACATGGTGAAAGTGAAGTACAAGAATATTCTACAATAATGGTTATTTTTACTAGGCCTACTTAT
The DNA here is from genome assembly GCF_051911475.1 of Siphateles boraxobius. Lineage (NCBI taxonomy): Eukaryota > Metazoa > Chordata > Actinopteri > Cypriniformes > Leuciscidae > Siphateles > Siphateles boraxobius. The sequence goes on from NW_027509193.1 coordinate 33,656,332, forward strand.
AGGCCTACTAGTCTCTTTTAAAAGGGCACAGTTAAATAAATGTTTTTCTGTTTATAAAAGCAACCAAGAAAAAGGCTGAGAAAAATAAAAACATTTTTTTTTAAACTTAAAAAAAATAAGAGCTGGCCCTTGGTTGACTGGCCCCTATTGTGAAGGGCATCCCTGCGTTCAGCTCTTCCAGACACGCATCCAGGGACCACTAACAGCAACTACTAAATTAAATGAGATTTAAATTATTTTAGTACACTGTAAAATAATTTGTTGCTGCTTTAAATTAAAGGTATATGCTGGTATAGTAATTTCAACTGTTACAGTAAATCTTGTGTAATCATAAATTGCTATTACTTGTGAAAACTGATAAACTTATGTTAATGTAAAAATATTTTGCCATGAGTTATTGATCACATTTTTTCCCAGTGTAGTTCATTGTAATGACATTGTGTTTTTCTCTTTTGTGCAGTTTTACACCAACACTAATCTGTTCCTAAAAATGTGGTGGCTGAAATATGTGCAGTAAGTGGACTTTTTCTAACTTTACATCAAAAGAGAAGAAAGTGCAACACTTTGTAATACCCATTTGTTTGCATTGCACTGGACACTGAAGAAACCTTCTCAATGACTGTCCTTTGGAAGAAGTAGACTACCTGCAAGTGCATAAATAACTTATTTTATACTTTAAAATCACAGAAAACTCGCACTCGCTGTTTCTCCACTGCAAGCTTTATGTAGAATGCTTTTTGTAATAATTGACAATAAAGTTCTTTTTCAAATTAACCTCATTGACATATTTCTTAACATACCGTTACATTCAACAATTTGTAACGTACACATTTAATTACATGAGTCCACTTCTTTATAATAGGCTATTAGAAAACCATAACACTATATAAAGTATACAAAAAAATACAATAAAGCATTTTACAATTACCTTAGAATTAACTCTTTTAAATCTTTCTCTTTTTAGTCATAAACGAATATCAACTATATGGAAAATCAATCATAAGCATGTAAATGTAGGCTACTATTTCATCTAATTATTTTAGCTAAAAATGCATCTGAAATTCTCAATTTACTTTAATAATCTATACACTCACCTTTGTACAGAAAATCAACAAATCAGCACTAAATAAACAGAATTACACTTTAAACACACAAATATCGAACATACTCGAGCTTTCCGCGATTCTTTAGGCCTAACGCCATGACCAACGTGCTTAAAATTGAGGCCTGAGCTCACGCATTTCTGAACTAAACATTTCAACATCGCAAACACACAATCAATATAATACTCGCGTCTGCATACTCTTTAACATATTATAACATCATATCAAAGTATTTTAACTAATCATTAGGCCCATACTTCATACCTGAAAAGGGGAAGATGATTAAAATCACAGAAAACTCGCACTCGCTGTTTCTCCACTGCAAGCTTTATGTAGAATGGAGAAATCCCGCGAGTTGTCCCACTACTGTTCACGCAGACCAGAACAATCGATCGTCCTACTTATCGTGCCAATTAACTGATCACAGATAAACTCAGGTACACTCAGAATAACTCTAAACTACACCTTTATATTGTATAGACTTTTCTACATATTCAAAATAGCGAATCTATATTGTAATTATATATTATAGTGTACACAGACTTATGCATTTTCAAAATACACATGTTCCTTTTCACACTGTCACACACTCCCCTACAAAATAAATGTCGTCTCGACATTCTCTTTAAAGAGTCTCTCAGTTCCTTTTGTAAGTCGCATAAAATAATATTTGTAGTGCAAGAATTTTCTATTCAGTCTTTTCACAGTCCATGGCTCGCCCCGAACTTAAAAGTTCACTTTATGGAGAAACTCAAGAGTTTATCAGAAAGAACAGTCCATAAGTGTATCAAAGTGCAAAATTTTGAACAAGGCATGAAACAACAGTCCATATTCCTTTTTGATTTCATGAGTTCAACAGTCTCTCAAGCCTATAGTCCATAAGGCAAAAAGTCCATTGTTTTCTCAATATTTCAAAGTTCAAGACTGTGTAAAGGCAATACTCCTCAGACAAAACAGTCCATAGTTCTCTCAAAGTGCCAGACTGTAACAGTCTATAATGCAAAGAGTCTTCTGATTTCAAATTCACAGTCTCATATGAACTTTAACTGTTCATGGTCTTTGTTTAATGGATTCTATACATCAAAGGCAACTGGTAGCAATATTGCTGAACAGGTGGCAACCATGTCGACAGACACTGTGCAGGCATGTAAAGCAAGTTCGGTTGTGGTGTTTGCAAAATCCCATTTAGTTGCTTGACATCATAAGATGGTGTACCAAGTTCATCATAGGTTAGTACTCTTGGTGGGTATCTTTCCCTTTTAGGCAACTGATAAATTTGCTCTCTTTGACTCTCTTGTTCACTTTCAGCAGGCGACATGGGAGCAGGAACTTGTTCATCGGCAGGTGAGTTAAACTCTTGTTCTGCACTGTCGGTCCCCGTAGGTGGCTCTTGTTCCTCTTGGTCATTTTCCACAGAAGACATGGGCTCAGGAACCTGTTCCAGGACCTCATTTGGATGCTCATCAGACTCTGAGGTAAGTAGTGGTTCAAGGCTTTCAGGTTCAACAACATAGTCTGATTGAAGTACTTGTGGAGACACACAATGAAAGTCCAATTCATCTTCACTCCCCTCATCAGCCTCTAGATCACTACTTTGAGGCTTTTTCAACTCCCGTTTCTGTCTGGGTTTTGGATGCGGAGCAGTTTCGAGAGGTAAGTGGTCACAAGGCATTAATAAATTGCGATGGAGGACTCTGGATCGTCTCTTTCCCCTTTCTGGCTTAACTTCATAAATTGGAAGCTCACCCCCCATCTGTCGCACAACTGTATTGATGCTATCTTCCCGGAAATTGCGAAGTTTACCAGGGCCTCCTCGTGGTGTTAAGTTCTTTACAAGGACACGATCACCTGGCTGCAGTGTGGTGCTTCTCACCTTGTTGTCAAAATTATTTTTGCTCCTGTCCGCAGATTTTTTTGCACACTCTCTGGCAATTGTATCAGCCTCTTCCATTCCATGCTTCCATTTTTCTACATACTCTTTCTGGTTACAGGAGGACATTTCTGAATTCAGCCCAAATAGCATGTCAACAGGCAGTCTTGGAGACCTCCCATATAACAGGAAATGAGGAGAGAACCCTGTGACTTCTGAGCGGGTACAATTGTAAGCATAGAGTAGCTTATTCAAGGAGTCTTTCCAGTTCGACTTTTGACTTTCTGTGAGTGTTCTGAGCATCTGCAATAGTGTCCTATTAAAACGCTCGGCTTGGCCATTGCCTTGCGGGTGATACGGAGTTGTCCTGGAGCCTGTGATGCCGCAGTACTTTTGGAGCTGTTCAAACAATTGGTTCTCAAACTCCCCGCCTTGATCATGGTGGATGCAAGAGGGGAAGCCAAACTTTAAGGCGAAATCATTTAAGATGCGATCTGCAGTGGTTTTACCTGATTTGGACGTAGTGGCGTATGCTTGGGCGAATCGGGTGAAATGGTCCACTACCACGCACTGTAAACCCAGATTTGGTTCTAATTAAACTTACGAGTGATCATTACTTATTCTTTTATGTTTTGTCAAAACCTGCTATCATTACTAAACAACATTAGTTGTTTGTACTATTTAGCTGAAAGATTAATTGCACTAATCATGTTTAGTAGAGATAACTTGGTATGTTTAGTTTCATAAGGAAGGGGAGAGGCTAATTCAAAAACCTGCCTGGTCACGTGCGTCCAAGAGGCTCTACACCTGGCGGGACGAGCACAGGCCTCGGCAGCAGACGGTACCCTGACTAGGTACGTTACTTTAATCTAAAGGGACAGTCACTATTTTCTATGCTCAGCAATTGAATGGCCTTTTGGATATTTATATTTCTAATGAACTAATTATTGTTTATATTCCCAAGATGACTGCAAACCAGAAGATGACCTTGAGGGTCATTCTAACAGAGGCGGATATAAGAAAAGTCATCCTAACCACAAGGCCCTCTACAGTCGAAGATTTGATAAGATTTGACTTCATTATAACTTCAGTCTCCAATACCAAGACCCTGAATTCAATAACGAACTATGCAATCTGACAGATACTGAAGAACTTCCAGGAAAACCAACAGTTAAAGTCATGGCTGTCCTTGAGCTGTTACTTGTCTCATCTGATGAAGTATTCAGTGACACACCCAGTACAGCAGATACAGAAATACTCTCACACTCATCTCAGGAGCGACAGAAACAGTGGCCAGAATTTTTTGATATCCCTACCATGTCTGTAGATGTAGAGTATAAACTTAGGCAAACAGATCTGCTGTTTATGAGTGAGTGTACATACCTTAAAGTATCAAAAGAACTAAAACACGAGATACTTGAAGATTGGCAGAGAGCATGTATAGCTACACAGCATACCCAACTGCTGCTCAGTTCGAAAGTGTTGCAGCAGCACTGATAAACAAGCACCCTTGTCTCCAGGAGCGAGGCTCAACCACTCGCTATTGTGGTTGGAAAAATAGCCTTAAGCATAAAATGGGTAATTATCGAACAAAGCGTATGCAATCAGGATGCCTTGATGTTTCAGTAAATGCAGGTAAGCGGGGAAGGCATTCAGCAGGACAACCAGCTAACAAGCGCATCAAGAAGGCAAACAAAGGTGAAATCAACTACTTGCCCAACTTTCCAGATGGATTTGATCAGGCAGCATTGGAGGGGGCTTGTAAAGACTTGGTTGATGAAATGCAGAAGAGAACACCAAATGGACCTCTTGTGAAACAGAAGATGAATTAGACCTTTCCTCTGAGAAGAAAAGAGGTAGTGGAGTCGGAACCCGCCATAAGCACGATGGTGAAACGCTGGCCTGCCCTCTTCACTGAAGATCAAGTATGTTTAAGAAAGAGAACATAACAAATAACTATCTTTCTATTATTATATATTTTGTCTAGATGTATATTTCTCTTGTCCTCTTTAAGGAAAACATTGGTATTTTTAATTTGGGGCACAATGTTTTTCATTGCAAATCATATAAAAAGGACATTCATGATGTTTTTCAGCACTACTTTGCAGATGGCTTAGCTGCTTTGTATAGTTCAGTTTATCTAAGTTAATTTTTTTTTTTGTTCTCTGTATTTTTCAGGTGTTCATGGAGTTCAACAGGATTGTGGGCAAGAACCTCAAACAGGAGTTCTATGAGAGCATCGACCGGCACAGTCCTCGTCTCCTCGAGTTATTTCAATCCAAGAGAGGGAATGTTGGACAGTTGTTGACACAGATTTCACAACAGACCAATGTAAGTCCATACACATTCTGTACTTGCATTGTTTTTATCAGGTTTTATATAAACATCATATCACAATGCTACTCTATTAGTTGTATAATTCAATCAAAACATTGCTTGTTTTTTTAAGCTTTCTTTTAGATCATTATTTGTTTTTTATTTTAGCTAGATAACTTGTTGTACTGTGTTTAATTCTCAAAAGACTACTGAGCCAACTGTGATCCGGACACAAGTGCTCAAAGGGCTTCCTATCATTCTTGGGGACAACCCCACAAACTTCTTCAAAGCAGGCTTTGTAAGTAAGCTCTTGCTTTCTTATAATTTTTACCATTATTTATTTTTCACCATGACACTCTTATATTGATTAAAGATGTTTTTCAAATGAGAAATATAATGCAATGATTGTGCTCTTCTGTTATTCTTTATTTAGGAATCTGATGATGATGATTATTTTCGTGACCTTGACGTTGGGATACTTCTTATTGAGCGTGAAGGTGCTGTGCTCACGTCTTCCAAGCATCTCAGTCCAGCCTCGTTGAAAATCATCATTGAGGGAGAAGTTGTAATGGAGAACATTCAAGATCTGCCAAAAGCAATGTGCACTCTGTTTGGACTCATGTATGCACTCCATCTTAACTACCCCAAGACCATGAAGCTCACATTTCAGTTCATGCAACAGGTATTGCTATTGTTAGGCCACACTGACCTAAAGCCAAAGATACAGACTTTGAAAAATCAGCTCGCAATGTAAAAAGAGAGGTCAAGTCTACTGTAAGAAGCTGTTGACTACATTTTTCTTTTTGCCACACTAGTAAAATACTTTCTTACCTGTGGGGTAAACCTTTTTATTTTCTGTAAAACTAGCGGACGAACAGACACACGTAAAATGCAGACACACATGTACAACACCCACACACAACACACACAAACAACACTGACACACACTTAAATGCTGTAGGAATCATGCTGAAGGATGTGACTTGTGTGAAAATTAAAACTGAGAGGAGTTGTAGCAGAAAGACATAGGCCTAAGACATTATTGTTCCAGTTCTTCACCATTGTTCTGATATGATAGTCTCTTGGCTCATGCTCTGTCCTCCCTTCATTTAGGCAGATGAAACAGATCCTGTTTGTTTGCGTTTTCTTGTACATTTGAGTGGGGGTTTCTGGTAAATTTTATTTTGTTTATGGATTTACCACTCAGGGGACATCTATGGTTTTATCTTGTAAATTTGTGACACGAACAACTCCCACACACGGACAACACCCACACACACGGCAACACAGACACGGGCAACACACACGGACAACACCCACACACACGGCAACACAGACACGGGCAACACACACGGACAACACCCCCACACACGGCAACACAGACACGGGCAACACACACGGACAACACCCACACACACGGCAACACAGACATGGGCAACACACACGGACAACCCCCACACACACTGCAACACAGACACGGGCAACACACACGGACAACACACACGGACAACACCCACAGACACGGCAACACAGACACGGGCAACACACACGGACAACACCCACACACACTGCAACACAGACACGGGCAACACACACGGACAACACCCACACACACAAACAACACGGACAACACCCACACACACACAACATCCACACACACACAAGGCAACAGACACGGACAACACCCACACACACAAACAACACAGACACAGACAACACACACAAACACATACAACACCCACACACAATTGTTTCAATGATTTGAAATGACCTTTTTAAGATTCATCATTTTAGATTGGATAATTGATGTTTTGATTGTTGATGTTTACCTGATGTTTGGCTGTGTTTTGCCATTTAAAAATAAAATAAAATGCATGGAAGCATTAAGAGGTGTTTCTTTTTTTCCATCCATCCAATTTAATTGAAAATGTTTTATAACATATTTTTGTTTTAAAAATCAAAAGCTAATTAAATTAGTGGAAAATACAGTAATTGTGTTAAATGATGAGTAGCAATAACAAGTCATAATAGCTAGTTTTATCTAATGATTTTGAGAACACACTACTAATAAATACTAAACTTAAGGTTCCATGTTAATACAACTCAACATGTTTAGTTTCAGCTTGTGTAAAAAGTTAGGGTTCCATGTTAATACAACTCAACATGTTTAGTTTCAGCTTGTGTAAAAAGTTAGGGTTCCATGTTAATACAACTCAACATGTTTAGTTTCAGCTTGTGTAAAAAGTTAGGGTTCCATGTTAATACAACTCAACATGTTTAGTTTCAGCTTGTGTAAAAACTAAAGGTTCCATGTTAATACAACTCATACCACTTTAGTTTTTACACAAGCTGAAACTAAACATGTTAAGGCAACGGGTTTCCACGCGATTTGCGAGTAAAGTCAACTAATTCGGGTTAAGTGGAGGAAATCAATTGAGATCAATTCAAAGGGCTGGGTCGTAACAATGTTTGTTAATGGAGCTCTTGTCTCATAACAGGGCTTCTTCTGCTTTAGGCATCTGCATGTTTTTGTGACATAATGCTCAATGTCTGCCTGCATATATGGCCAAAAGAACCGTTCACGAATGAGTGAGAGAGTGCGCTCTGTACCTTGATGGCCCATTTCATCATGGAGCTCTCGCAAGACTGTTCCTTTATATTTCTCGGGCAGGACCAACTGTGTGCGGGTGGAAGTGGTTCTGCAGAGGACACCATCCTTAATGTTAAATTTTCTCCATTCACGAAACAGGCATTTTGTTTTTAGGCTGTATGTCTTGAACTGTTTCACGTGTGGTTTTAATTCAGACAGCTTGCATTGATATACAGGACTAATTTCCGGATCATTGATTTGAGCTTCTCTAATCTCATTTACAGACAATGGAGTTATGGTTGGAACTGCTGAACAGACTTCGATGGAGGAGCAGTTCGTCGAGACTGACCATGGAATGCTGAGTCCTTCTTGAACTTCTACCACCTGAATTGTTGCACCTATCACGTCTGATGACAGCTCCTCAGAACACTCATTCATCACAATTTCAAGGGGCAATCTGGATAGTGTATTAGCGTCAATATTTTCTCGGCCAGGACGGTATCTGATTGTAAAGTGGAAATCTGCCAATTCTGCCACCCACCTGCAGCCTGTAGCATTCAGTTTGGCAGTTGACAGGACATATGTAAGGGGATTGTTGTCACTATAAACGGTAAAAGTTGGAGCATAGTACAAGTAATCACGGAATTTTTCAGTGACTGACCACTTCAGGGCGAGAAATTCAAGCTTGCCTGAGTGTAGTTGGTAATTTTTCTCAGCAGCAGATAAAGTACGAGATCCGTAGGCAATCACTCAAAGTTTTCCATTTTGATTCTGGTACAATACTGCACCCAAGCCTTGGGCTGACGCGTCTGTATGCAGGACAAAAGGCTGTGAAAAGTCAGGGAATGCTAATACAGGGGGCTGGAGCAGACAATCAATTAGTTGCTCAAGGATGTTCTGATGCTGATCAGTCCAGGTAATATGCTTCCTCGATGGAACACCAGCTTTCATGCCTTTTGTCTTTGGCTTCCTCTGATTGTCTCTCATGTGGGCATTATCTTCTGGAGTGCTTTTTAACAGGTCATACAAAGGGCTAGCGATGCGAGAGAAATCTTTAATTTACTGCCTGTAATAGCTATGTAGACCAAGAATTGTCCTCAACTCACCAACATTTTTGGGTTGTTTGTCTTTCAGGGATCTGACAGCTTCTATGTCTGCAGGATCAACTTTACTTCCCTCTGCAGAGACTATTCTACCCAGGTAACAGACTTCAGGTTTGAAAAGCTCACCCTTATTTGGCTTGAGTTTGATGCCATGTTCCTTAAGCCGTTGCAGCACTTTCCTTACATCCTGGACGTGGTTCTCAAAGGTCTTACTAAACACCAAGGTGTCATCAAGGTATGGGATGCATATCTCGTCTCGCAGGCCTTCTAAACATTCTTCCATACACCGCTGAAAGGCTGCTGGAGCATTCATCAGCCCAAAAGGAATTCACACCCATTCATATAGACCCCAGGGTGTCACGAAAGCTGTTAGGTGCTTACTTTCTCTGGACATGAACCCCTGGTGGTAGGCCTTCCCTTGATCTAATGATGAAAACCAAGAATTGCCACCAAGGCTTCCATGATGTCCTGCACTCTCGGAATCGGTTGTCTGTCTGGGTGAGTTTTTCGATTTAGGTCTCTACAATCAATGCATAAACGAAGGCTGCCATATTTCTTTCTTACGCACACGATTGGAGATTAATATGATGAGTTGGATTTTTCAATCCATCCCTGTGCTATGAAGTCATGCAAATATTCTTTCATCTCACGATACAGGGGTTTTGGCACAGACACATAAGTGCGACTGACTGGCTCCTCATCTTTAAGTGAAATACTCGATTGCAAATCTCTGATAGACCCAATGTCGTTGTCTGACATAGAAAATGAATGGCACTCTTCTCTTAGCATTTGCTGTACTACCCGCTCTGGTATTTACTCAGGTGGCTGACATCGACGGGCGGGTCCCATTCATCAGTACTGGTGTGGTCAAGACAGTTATCCGCAACCTGAATGTGACATACTCCAACAGAGGTAGGTTTTGCTGGCACCTCAAACATACTAGCAGGTAAGACATTCTAGACAAGCTGTACTGTACCGATCGGTGTCTGGCCCATAAGGGTTACATCATGGTCAGTGTCATTGTATACCCCAATTGTAATATTTGTTGGAGCCCCTTTTTTCAGCCTCACTAGACTTTCTGGAAATTCAAGCCCCTCGGGCCACTGGTGATTCACATCAGGTTCAAAAATTAGTGTGCTGTCCTCTTTAACTGGCTGCATATACACTCGGCATGAGACCCGCACAGTACTACGTTTGGGGACGTTAACATGCCCTTTCTTGGTCCTACTGTGTATTCAAATGAGCTTTCTGCACTCAGAAGTTGAATGAATGCCTGGACTTTGCTCCTCTTTAGGCTGGGGAATGCAGTTTTCACAGTTCTCTCAAGTATGTTGTTGTTTACGGTGTTTGGTTGTGCTTGTTCAATGGAGTCCACAATTTGTTCTATCACATTGAAACCTATGATGGGGTGAGAGAGATTTTGACCCCTTGCTACGAGCATAGGAATGACAAGTTGAGCTTTGTGAGATGCCTGTGATGATAATTTGAATGTCACTTCAACATATCCAATACAGGTCATATCAATTCCGTTGGCAGCTACAAGGTTCAACGTATTTGGGGCCTCAAGAATGTCGAAATCATCCCTAAATGGTACTTCTGGTAAGTACTCCTGTTTCCACACTTCATCAATAACACATACCTGAGAGCCAGTGTCCCAAAGTGCTTGAAATTGTTGGCCGTTCAGGTAACATTCAACGAGACATTGCCTCCCAACTAATGACGTCACCGGGGAATGCTGGTTAACCTGGGTGCTGCAAGGGGTGTGAATACTCATTGTCATAGAGAATTTTGACACTGATCTTGTTGAGTTGATGCAAGTTCGCTTATGTTCAGCCCAATGGTGAGTTTGGCAGATACTAGAACAATACAGTACCTTTTTACATTTTGAACACTGCTTCATCTGCCTATCTGTCCTTCCACAGGCTGCACATCTCCGGGACTGGTCAGTAGATCTGGTTACTCCCTGTCCCGAGGAAGTAACCGGTCTCCATTTAAAGGAATCTCTCTTGAAGGATTAATGCCACGAATTCTGCATCCCGCTTGAAAGTGCTCACTACTGCCACATCGAAAACAATGCATGCAACGGTCCTCTGTTCTTTGCTGCAGACTATTGAAGCACTTTCTTGCTTGGGAACGAGGAGTCGGTGCAATATATTGTCGTAAGTACAGTATGTAAGTACATGCTTTGAACTAATGCTGGATCATATTTAAGGCCTGATTCTGCTTCTTGGGACGCAAACAAGATTTTCTGGCGTCAGGTCAAGAACATGCATAAGAAAGTTCTGTGGTGTATCTTTGTTCTCTTGGCATTCAGAGGAAAGTTGCTTATAAAGTTCAGGTGCACTTTTTTCTTGGAAATGAGAGTGCAGGATTCGTCTTAAGGTAGGTAGAGTCATGTTTGGTTTTCCTTCTAAATAGCTTCTTAACTGTAAGCCTGGGGAAATGGCACGAATGACTGCATCAACAATATCACATTCTGGGTAGCCTCTGCTCAAACCGTTCTCAATTTTGTGAGCTAAACTTGAAAAAGTTAATTTCTCTTTTTGACCTGGGTCACCAATTTGTCCAGAAATTTTGAAATCTTTGCGCCAAGGTGGGCTGGGGTGTTGGGTATTCACTAAAGGTTGTGGGTGTGCAGTAATTTGAAGCTGAGGCTGGACAATGCTGAGTTTTGTGTTCACTTCCTCCAACTGTTCAATTTCACTCAATTTTTGTTTCATTGCGCTTTTTAGCTCATCTAACTCCCTATCTTTTTCCGTGACTTCCCTTGGTCCAGCAGTCTCATTTTTAGTGGCTGTGTTTACTTCTGTAATTTGGTCTCTCAGGCTTAACAGTACAGACATGCCGCCATCTTCCAGTTCCGTCATGTCTTCCTCGAGATGTTGAAGGATATGAGAGATCAAAGACATGCAAGATTTAAATGAAACTTCCTCTTGATCTGCTATTTTCAGGAACTCACAAACACCAAGAAGCTTGTCTTTGGGTAGTACATTTAACATGGCGATAACTTCAACTTGCATTTCCTCTAACACTTTTGTCTCCATTTTGACAATAAAGTGGGCCTTTTCACTGAGTTGGGGCTTACTTGAGACTGACTGAACTTTTGTTTCACCTGATGATCTCTAAGGCCTCAGGTGTATGGTTCTTTGCCTCTGTCTTGCCTTTACTGCAGGAACTCTATCCACTCTCCACTGTTGATCTGGGTTCTTTTTAGGGGATTCACTGCATCAGGAAGTGTCGGCCGGGTAAGTGACAACGGCCCTCCGAAGAGTAGAATCCCAGCGGTGCCTCCAAAATGTTGTACCCATGAAAAGGGGAAGATGATTAAAATCACAGAAAACTCGCACTCGATGTTTCTCCACTGCAAGCTTTATGTAGAATGCTTTTTGTAATAATTGACAATAAAGTTCTTTTTCAAATTAACCTCATTGACATATTTCTTATCATACATTCAACAATTTGTAACGTACACATTTAATTACATGAGTCCACTTCTTTACAATAAGCTATTAGAAAACCATAACACTATATAAAGTATACAAAAAAATACAATAAAGCATTTTACAATTACCTGAGAATCAACTCTTTTAAATCTTTCTCTTTTTAGTCATAAACGCATATCAACTATATGGAAAATCAGTCATAAGCATGTAAATGTACTATTTCAATTAATTATTTTAGCTGAAAATGCATCTGAAATTCTCAATTCACTTTTCATAAGCTATACATTCACCTTTGTACAGAAAATCAACAAATCAGCACCAAATAAACAGAATTACACTTTAAACACACAAATATCGAACACACTCGAGCTTTCCGCGATTCTATAGGCCTAACGCCATGACCAACGTGCTTAAAATTGAGTCCTGAGCTCGCGCATTTCTGAACTAAACATTTCAACATCGCAAACACACAATCAATATAATACTCGCGTCTGCATACTCTTTAACATATTATAACATCATATCAAAGTATTTTAACTAATCATCAGGCCTATACTTCATACCTGAAAAGGGGAAGATGATTAAAATCCCAGAAAACTCGCACTCGCTGTTTCTCCACTGCAAGCTTTATGTAGAATGGAGTAATCCCGCGAGTTCTCCCCCTACTTTTCACGCAGACCAGAACAATCGATCGTCCAACTTATCGTGCCAATTAACTGATCACAGATAAACTCAGGTACACTCAGAATAACTCTAAACTACACATTTATATTGTATAGATTTTTCTACATATTCAAAATAGCGAATATATATTGTAATTATATATTATAGTGTACACAGACTTATGCATTTTCAGAATACACATGTTCCTTTTCACACTGTCACAATGACACACAGAGTTGGGCAGTGTATAGACAACCTTTCCTTTTTATTTGTTGCAAGAGGCATGTGTGACAAACATCTCACAAATGACACAGGGTGATGCTTGTTCCCTATATAATAGGAGTCTTCAACAGAAAATAGAGTATTTTGAAAAAAACAAAAAGTAGGGGGAGAAATATAACTTGACTACTTAAAGAAAAAAACTGGCACTAGAGATAGAGTTGCTTCAAAGGAAACCTCAGCGTAAGTGCAAATACGCTATTTCACACAGAGTACTATTGCTGACCTTATATTATTGCAGGCAAAATATGACTTGACAACTGGCTTTTCTTTACAAAGAACAATTAAAATAAAACTCAAGGAACGAAGCATATTTGTGTTGTCTTTTATTAAACAATGAAAGTTTTTTTTCTTTCTGATGTTGGCAATGTTGTGAAATATGGCACATGCAATGTCACAGGCCCTGTTAGGTGCAACCCTCAGGCTTTTCAGACACTGAAATCTTCCCTTTAGTTGGCCAAAGTTCATTTCATTGTGTGCCCTAACTGGGGTTTGGGTCAGGGAATGGGGTCATAAAACACCTGTCTCCAAGCAGGATCCTGTTGTAATCACCTGTAAAATGGAAAAATGCAGTTCTGTTAGGATCAGCATAAGTGTATGTAATACAGTGAGCTTGATATTTAGAATTTTCCTTACCACGTTCAAATAATGTGCATAAATGTGAATCTCTGAAAATTCTTGTGTAATGCACAGATCCTGGCCATTTTGCTTTCACATTTGTGATATGGAACATAATCACACACCATCTAAGAGATTTTAGTCAGTCAACTGCCTTTTTATTTTATATAATAATACTAATCTGGAAGATTAAGAATCGCAATAGTAACTTGGCTGCACAATTACATTGTGATACCCATTCCTGTTCACAAAATTCCCTTCATTGAGGCCTTGATGGGACCGTGTGTGCAATCTATGGTCTATAGTCTATGGCACCAATCACGTTAGTGAAGCCTGAGGGACATATAACCTACTGTAAGTCCTAATCGGCATGGTCACGATTGCATGATCTTCATCAAATTATAATAGCCTACCTGCGTTGGCAAAAAAAAAAAAATTTGCATTACAATCTTGTCTTAAGTGGCTTGGAAATACCACAAAAAAAACAAACAAAAAAACTAAACTCCTTGAGCGCCAGCTGCGAATGGCACGACAGACAGCACTTTATCAAGTTCTCCGCAACTCCAATAGTGTAAAGGAAAGAGCCACTCGCAAAGATTTTTAGGGCAATGCACAGAGTTTGTGCTGTTGTTAAAGCCCAACAAGTAATGCGTTTCCAACAAGTTAATGTAAACGACACCCTCACGAGTCACAAGAAAAAAGAAGATCTCCAGGAAAGTAGCCAACACTATCGCGCCGCGCTAAAGGACTTCCCGTACCAGCTCAGCTTATATCGCGATCTAATCCTGTTAACATGAAATGAGCCTGCTCGCGAGCAGGTACAAGATTACGGACCTATTGCTATGACAGCAAGTCCAAGATGAGCGTCGAAGAAAGAAACAATCCAAGGTCATGCCGAAGAACGAAACAATCCAAGGTCATGCCGAAGAACCAAACAATCCAAGGTCATGCCGAAGAACCAAACAATCCAAGGTCATGCCGAAGAACCAAACAATCCAAGGTCATGCCGAAGAACCAAACAATCCAAGATCATGCCGAAGAACCAAACAATCCAAGATCATGCCGAAGAACCAAACAATCCAAGATCATGCCGAAGAACCAAACAATCCAAGATCATGCCGAAGAACCAAACAATCCAAGATCATGCCGAAGAACCAAACAATCCAAGATCATGCCGAAGAACCAAACAATCCAAGATCATGCCGAAGAACCAAACAATCCAAGATCATGCCGAAGAACCAAACAATCCAAGATCATGCCGAAGAACCAAACAATCCAAGATCATGCCGAAGAACCAAACAATCCAAGATCATGCCAATTCACCAACAATCAAATCCAGTAAAGTGAGTTAGCTACGTACAAAGAACGGGCCCCAGTACTGCAAACACAGGGATATTAAATAGGGGAACAAACATAAGAGGGTAACGAGGCAGGCAGGTGGGGAAAATTAAACAATAACGAGATAACAAGATGGGCGTAGTTTGACAATTGACAGGAGAGCACATGGCACAAGGAAATAACATGACAGCCATGTGCTCACAACAGACCAGACTAAACAAAAACACATGACAAACCGGGAGTGTCACAGCTCTGTCACTAAACCAAGAGAAAACAGACAAGGGTGACAGAACTGTGACAGTATCTCATCACTCCTTCGAACAGGAAGGGGGCCGGATCAAATTACAGTGCCTGACATCGTACCTGCAAGTTAACAAACCTCTTTAATGTTAATTTTAGTGATCTCCGTCTGGCGAAGTCGAACATCATTAGTGGCAACGTGAATAATAATCTTAGAGAATTTACGATTAGCAATAGCCAGCACTTTTAAATTTGCTCTGATGTCAGGCGCTCTGGCTCCCGGCAAACATACGACTATGGTGGCTGTTCATGTGACTGTAAATAAATCAAGTTTTTTAAATGACATTCAGCATGCTACCACAGAGTGGCGCTTTGGTCATTAAAACCAAGAACTGCATAACTTAGAACCCATATCTCATTGGGCAGTCTTCCCCTTTTGAGACCATTCGTGAGACATTTTAGTGGGCAAAAGTGTGGATAAATAACATGGCATTGTACTTAAGAAATTCAGTGTTTGAGACTTTGCTGATAGGAATTGACATGTTCTCATGAGTATTCGTATGTATTTTACCACACATACATTTACCTACGTTTCCATAGACGCTGAAACCTACAATATAGATGTATTGAAAGCACTACAACAATTATTTATGTATGAACAACTTTACAGACTTACAAACGTGTACAAATCCTTATTTATGAATATTAAAATTGTGGCATTAATATCTTGATTCTATTGAATTCAATTGTCATATCAATAACATTATGTTTTGAGTTGAATTTATGAGAAACTGTTTACTCATTCACTTAATTTGTGGCCCTTAACCTGTTCAAAAAGTCTTGAAACTTAACACACGTTGAAATTGTCGGCCATCAGGGTCACTGATGGCACAAGTGACCACACAAGATGACATGGTGGGGTCATAAGTTGTATTTGAGGGGCTCTGTAGCGTACCCATTTTTACCTAAAGTAGCCAAACTTCATACACTTATAGATCTCATCGGGCCAAACAACTTTTGCACTCCAAGTCATTCGCCAGCCCAATAGGAAGTCGGCTATAATGGGTTGTTTATAAAAAGCATGATCTGGAATTTGATATACTCCTTGTAGGGGATTCATCCGATCGCCACCAAACTCAGTCAGCATGAAGCCAAGATATGAGGATTCTAAACTGCGATCAGATTTTCGATATCTTCGCTGTCACTACAAATTTACATCAGCATCAGTTTTGGGTCCTATTTACAAAAATCATTTATTCCCTCCCTCTACAACAGACTCATCATTTAGACAGTGGGTAACTTCCGGTCTAATATGCATCAAAGATTTATATACTGAAGGTTTATTTAACAGTTTTGAGAACCTCTGCAGACTGTTTGACCTCCCACAAAGCCATTTTTTTTAGATACCTTCAGATTCGTAATTTTGTTAAGAACAAATTTCCACCTTTCCCTGATTTTCCTCCTACCTCGCCCTTAGACAGTCTTACTCTCAATTTTAATAATAAAGGATTGATTTCCATATTATATTCCCAGCTCATGTCTTTGAAAGGGTACAATCTCGATAAAATTAAATCCAAATGGGAGGATGAACTGGGCATAATGTTGTCTGAGGCTTTTTGGAGGGAGGCATGTAAAAGGGTCCACTCATCATCATCCTGTCTTAGGTTAGGGCTCATACAATTTAAAGTGCTTCACAGGGTTCACTTGAGCAAGGAATGGTTAGCGAGAATATATCCTGGGTTAGATGCAGCCTGTGCTCTTTCTCTCCAGCCAGTCTGACACATACATTCTGGTCCTGCTCCTCTCTAAATAGTTACTGGGAATTGGTTTTTAAAACTATCAGTGAGGCTCTTGGGGTGACATTGCGGCCTTGTTCCTCAATAGCAATTTTTGGATCTCCCAGTGACATTATAACAATTACCTTAACTGCAACCCAGAGGGACATCATTGCATATACTTCTTTATTGACCCGCAGAAGAATCTTGTTCAGTTGGAAATCCCCTACCCCTCCATCTGCAACAGTTTGGCTAGAAGATTTGATGTTCTTTTTAAAATTAGAAAAGATAAAATTTACATTAAAGGGATCTGTGGACAGATTTTATTTGAAATGGGAACCTATTTTGTCATATTTAAAAAATCTGGAAGAATTACCCAGTTAACCTATTTTCCATGTATCTCTCTCTGTACTTCTTGTTGTGTCATCGTATTTGCTGCTTTGACCTCAGTGTAGTTTGTCTCACAGAATGGCAAAATTATTATCATTTTTTCTTCTCTCTCTTTTGTGTATGCATTTATACTGTAATAGTGATACTTTTATCATCATTACTTTTGTTTTGGTTGGTATGCATGGGTACATGCCTTGAAATGGTGTAGTGGCATAATGGTTATATTTTGACTTTGTAACCTGACGCTGTGTTATTATGTTGTATTTAAGCTGCCTAGGGATGTTTGGGGGGTGAGGGGGGTTATTATAGTTAAAATTAGAAGGAGGGAAAATGTAACTTTCATGGTTTCACTGTATATTGCTTTACTCCTTTCAATAAAAAAATAAAATAAATAAATAAATAAAAAAAGATTTTCGATATCAAGAAACGGTTTGGCTTTTTTGGCAAAAAAGTTACGGCAAAAAAAAGGAAACAGGAAGTGTGTTATAACTTCTGCCTACATTGATAGATTTTGATGAAACTTCAGCTGTGTGTTCGCTGTAGGAAGCCGATGACATGGATGTGACTATTGTGAGTCAAAGTCATAGCGCCACCAAGTGGCAGATGTAGTGATGTCACTGTCAAACTGCTTTGAAATCACCTTCTTATTTTTACCCGATTTGCTTCAAACTTAATCAGAATAATGCCAAGACACGGCAGATGTAAACCTGCGAAAGGATTCTTGATATCTTGAATACTGTTGTTATGGCAACGCATCAAACTTTTATATTTCTTTTGGGTATTTTTGAGACTCTTGGCATGCTTCAAATTGCATGAAACTCGACACACATAATCAGAGTACACAGGTAGACATGGGCAAAGCCTTAAAAATGGGCATGTAGGAGCGGCTCAGTAGCATCACCTTTTAACTAAAGTAGGTGGTTAGTTTTACCTACAGTCAACAAACTTGGTAAATACTGTATATGTACCGAGGGGACCAACAGGAAGTCAGATATTTTAGTTTGAATGTGGATTCTTGGAATCAAGCTCTGAATTTTTAACTACTGCTCCAAGAAGCCTCATACGATTCACACCAAACTTTCTCAACATGATGCCAATATATTGAAGATGTTAAATTTTGAACGGGTATCTTGAATGGAGTTGATGAAATAAAATAATGACAAAAGGGGAAACAGGAAGAGTCTCATATATTCTAAATAATAAATTATACACCATTTATTTCTATATAAAATAATACAAATAAGAAGTAAAAAACACATTTTATTCTTTTTCATAAAATGCATTTATTTGTGCTATCTGGTTGAAAGAAATAAAATAAAATGTAATACATATATTCTAACCACTAGTTTGCATCATAGGCCTATATTTAAACAGGGTTGAAAAAAGCCTTGTTGCTGAGAAGTTTTCAGACATAATTATCAAAATGTTGAATTTTCTGGCTCAACTAACTGGTAAACTGTCTCCAACTTTAACTCAATCTGCCTCTAACAAAATAAAGGCATAGAACTAATTAATTTGTAGTGCACTGACAACATAGTTTTATATAATTAAATAATTTGGTTAATACAAATATATTTGTACTTGGAGTTCTTACAGAAATTTGAGAAGAACTTTATTTCCCAGGTTAAGTAGGACCGCACCTGCGGAATGATGCAAAATTCTTATCTTAAAGGGATAGTCCACTCACAAACTTTTTTTATCAAATGTAATATGATTCCTTGAATGGCAATGGGCTGTGCTATATATAATTTCAGAATGAGCTTAACACGTTTTGTATCACAGGTGCATATGAGAATCGAACTGCGTTCGAAACATTGGACATTGGCTAGCAGCTCTTGAGATTCTTCCCCAAAGAGATGCACCAAGTCTACACTGATGGATTACAAAGTTGTTTTAATTGCCGTTCTTGGTATTTATTTATTTATTATAGCAAAAATGTTATGAATATTATTGCTGCCCTGCAGTGTGGACTTTTTTTTGTGTGAGTTGCTTAGTGTGTTAAACAGTGTTCTTCTGACCAAGTGGTATATGATGTAAAGGCAAACTTTTATCTTAGCCTGAAAACAATATTAGAACAACTGACCAAGCTACTAGTATGCGTCACAAAACAGCCTGCTTCTTTATTTTCAAAAGTGCCAGGATTAAGGATGCTTATTGTATTCTATGAATTTGTCATCATTATAAAGAATATACAGCAAGGAAGCCAAATGTTCATAGAATGCATTAAAAGGGAATAGATAAGCACAATGGCCCTATCAAATCAAACAAAGAAATCCAAAATCTCAGCAATAGACTTTTTTCATGTTAGTTAATTTCATTTATAGTTGTGTAAGCAATGCATTTATTATAATTTATTTTGGTGTCATATACTGCGGTACAGTGCGTGATTTCACTGTGAATTCATAATGAAGTGATGCATGAACACTATTGGAAATATGTCCAGTGCTATGTGACCACTTGCTTCATTAAATAAACCTTAACCTGGTGTACATTAATGATCATGATGAAAGTAATCAAATATAATAGTGCAGCAATGCATATCTTGATGGACTGATGTTAATTTTGGTATTGATGTAATATGCACAACAGGGTACGACTTTACAAAGCACGGTGGCTCTCAATTGTGCATACACATTACATAAGACGTATTGTAATTTTTTTTTAATTTTTGCCTAACCATATTCATGTAACTTGCTAAGTTGGTAAAAGGTACAGGATTGTTCTTACTTCTGCATGTGCCCAATCCTAAAACTTATCTGCCCCATAGATTAGTAGTTGTCTCTCTGCACAGTCTGTATTACTTTATGACAATTAACCAAAATTATTTATAAAAGTCATCCTGATGTGATCAGGCACACTTTGTGTAAGGTGTACGTGAATATCCAATGCAGACATTATACTGAAAGCCTGGATTAATTATCTGCTTTAAAATGTTTGAAAAGGGAATCAGAGCCTTCATAAAACAATCATCAATAATCTTTTAACAGCCAATTAGTTTCCCAGGTGAACGATGTTTCATGAAATTAGTTATTTGCCCTAATTGGACTGATGAAGGCCTATAAAACACACTTATCTCAGCTATATGTTTTTTTGCATTTGTAGTATCTGTTTGGTTTTGGTCTTAGAAAGTGGATGTTGGGGCTTTGGAGTACTCTAGGTTTTTTGTTCGCCATGGATAAAGGGTGGATACAGTGAGTTTATTCAATCAATCTCTGTTTGTGAATGATTCAGTAAATAATTAATTTACTTTATGCATTTTATATATATTCATTTAGGTTACCCTTGTTTGTAATCTTCCTGCTCTTTTTGAGTAATGCTCATGGGTTTGAAGGTAAGATGAATGTTTTGTTTTTTCCCTCTCAAAGGATTTTAAATTGTTAGGTTTCTTTTTCTACAAGTCTTCTATTTTGTCTAACTCACAGGTGGAGCTCATTCAAATGCCCACCACCGGTGGGGCGAACCTTCTGACAAAACTTTCTCACCTCGTGCAGTCCAGTCTTCTGTGTCGGAGGTCCCTGTGACTGGGATTTTGCCTGAAGAAGTGGGCTCTAGTTTATTCATTACCAGACCCCTGAAAAGGTTGAACTTACTCCAATTTGTTAAAGGTCGTGTTTCCAGCAGGCATGAATCAACGTCCCATGCCCAGACAGCTCCAAGCAGCTCTGTTTTAGCTTCCTTGCCTCTACCCTTTAATGAACTGTATGCAGGCAGTTTGACATCGCTCCAGGGTTCCTCCGGATCAGCCGCTACAGATACTACTAGTGTTTCTAAACAAGGAGAAAGTACTAGCTTCCCTGCCATACTTGGCACTTCTGGCCTGTCCACCAGTGATCAAAGCTCCCCTAGTTTGTACATGTCCAGCTCCCTGGAAACCTCTGGTGCTAAATCAGCAGAAGCCACTTTGCCTGCGTTCTCTCAGGAGAGTATCTCTTACAGCAGTTCATCTGCTCCAGGTGCCACGTACACTTCTCAAGGTAGCCCAGTGCTGGCTTCAGAAGGCTCTGATCAATCCATCTCCCCTCAAGGGGAAAGCAGTTACAGTGGCTTGTCTCAGTCTCAAGGTGCCTCAAGTCAATATAACCCAGGGTCGTATAACGTGCTCAGTTCTTCATCTGTTTCTAGTCAGTCTACCAGTGATCAGGGTACCCCCAGTTTGTATAGTTCTAGCTTTCAGGGAAGTTCGGGCAGTTTGTTGGAAGCTTCTAGCTGTTCTTTTCAAGGGGAAGTGGCAGGGCTTAGCTCTCTTGTTGACCTGTCTCCCCAATCACAAGACAACTCTAGTCAGCTTCTACCTTCACCCTTGGAGGTCTCTAGCCAGTCTACTAATGCTCAAAGCACTCCCTGCTTGTTTATGGGTGGCTCTGAGAGCGGTTCAGATTCTCAGTCAACCGGTCCTGCTTCACCTCTAGACACACAGGGTAGTCTCTCTCAAAGCATTTCTAGCCAGTCCACAAGCGTTCATAGTTCACCTAGTGTGCCTACAAGCACCCAGAGCAGTTCTGGCACTCAACTAACTTCCAGTAATTTTTTTCCTGTACAGGGAGGTAGTTCTACTTCTAGCTTATATCTGAATCCTCTGGGCACTCAGGGTCTGCATGCCCCTGCGTCCCGTACCAAATATGTGAGTTTGCCTGTGTCCTCACACCCAGCTGTTTATAGCCAGTCAAAAAGTAGCTCTGGTGCTTGGTTTGGGGGCTCTACTGGCTTTTCCTCCCAGGGAATGAGTAGCTCTAACAGTGGTTCTGTCCAGCCTCAAGGTACCACAAGTCAGTTTGCCTCTGGGTCTCCATCCAACTATCCAAGTGTATCACTATCCTCACCCCAAGGTGCCTCCAGTCAGTCTGCTACAGTCCAGAGTTCACGGAAGCAGTTTACCTCTAGCTATGGCACCCAGTCCGGGTCCTCTAAGCCATTCACCCTGCAGGAAAGGACCACTTATGGTGGATCAGTCCAGCCTCAAGGTACCACAAGTCAGTTTGCCTCTGGGTCTCCGTCCTCCCATCCAAGTGTATCACTCTTCTCACCCCAACATCCTGCCAGTCAGTCTGCTACAGTCCAGAGTTCACGGAAGCAGCTTGCTGCTAGCTATGGTACCCAGTCCGGGTCCTCTAAGCCATTCACCTTGCAGGGAAGCACCACTTATGGTGGATCACTCCAGCCACAAGATACAAGTCAGTTTGCCTCTGGGTCTCTGTCCTCCTATCCAAGTATATCACTATCCTCACCCCAAGGTGCTTCCAGTCAGACTGCTACAGTCCAGAGTTCACGGGAGCAGTTTACCTTCACAGGCAACTCTGGCACCCATGAAGGGCCCTCTGCTCCCTTCAACTTGCAGGGAAGCACCACTTATGGTGGATCACTCCAGCCTCAAGGTACCACAAGTCAGTTTGCCTCTGGGTCTCCGTCCTCCTATCCAAGTGCATCACTGTTCTCACCCCAACATCCTGCCAGTCAGTCTGCTACAGTCCAGAGTTCACGGAAGCAGTTTACCGCTAACCATGGTACCCAGTCCGGGCCCTCTAAGCCATTCACCTTGCAGGGAAGCACCACTTTTGGTGGATCACTCCAGCCTCAAGATACCACAAGTCAGTTTGCCTCTGGGTCTCCGTCCTCCTATCCAAGTGTATCACTGTTCTCACCCCAACATCCTGCCAGTCAGTCTGCTACAGTCCAGAGTTCACGGAAGCAGTTCACCTTCACAGGCAACTCTGGCACCCAGTCTGGGTCCTCTAAGCCATTGACCCTGCAGGGAAGCCCCACTTATGGTGGATCACTCCAGCCTCTAGGTACCAAAAGTCAGTTTGCCTCTGGGCCTTTATACTCCTATCCAAGTGTATCACTATCCTCACCCCAAGGTGCCTCCAGTCAGTCTGCTACAGTCCAGAGTTCACGGAAGCAGTTCACCTTCACAGGCAACTCTGGCACCCAGGAAGGGCCCTCTGCTCCCTTCAACTTGCAGGGAAGCACCACTTATGGTGGATCACTCCAGCCTCTAGGTACAACAAGTCAGTTTGCCTCTGGGTCTTTATTCTCCTATCCAAGTGTATCACTATCCTCACCCCAAGGTGCCTCCAGTCAGTCTGGTACAGTCCAGAGTTCACGGAAGCAGTTTGCCTCTAGCTATGGCACCCAGTCTGGGTCCTCTAAGCCATTCACCCTGCAGGGAAGCACCACTTATGGTGGATCACTCCAGCCTCAAGGTACCACAAGTCAGTTTGCCTCTGGGTCACCATCCTCCTATCAAAGTGTATTACTGTTCTCACCCCCACAACCTGCCAGTCATTCTGCTAGAGTCCAGAGTTCACGAAAGCAGTTTACCTTCACAGGCAACTCTGGCACCCAGGAAGGGCACTCTGCTCCCTTCAACTTGCAGGGAAGCACTGCTTATGTTGGATCACTCCAGCCTCAAGATACAAGTCAGTTTGCTTCTGGGTCTCCCTCCTCCTATAATTGTCATTGTGTACCGTTGTCCTCGCCCCAAGCTGTTGCTGACCAGTCCAGCCAAGCATTTCAAAGCTATTCTGTGCCCCAAAGCCAGAAGTCTCAAAGATGGCAGCCTTCACGAGGTATTCAGACCGCAGGTGCAGCTGCATCACAGGGTAGCGCTCTGTCTCAAAACTCTCCAATGCAGAGTTTGTTTCCTTCCCTGTCATCAGCAGGAGGCTCATCTTCAGGAGATCCTGGACCATTTGTTTCTGCACAGGGTGGCAGCAGCAGATATGGTAGCTTTTCTCTTCATTCCCAAAGCCCCTCTAGCAAGTACACCCCTGGACCTCATGCATATGCCAAGCTTGGTTCCTCTCCCCTAGCTGTTTCTAGCCAGTCTACCAGTGGTAAGTGGTCAAATGGCCTGTATAGCTCAGACTCTCTGCGAACCCAGGGTCTCATTGGTGTAGTTAAAAGACCCTCTAGACTCCTCTCAAGCTCCTTTTGACTCTTCAAGCAGTAACCAAATATCTGAGCATTTTGTGACCATGCAACACCCCACAGGTTCAAACCTAACTCCATCTGTTGGAATGTTCTCTGGTATCCCACAGACTGCACAGGCTCTACGTGAATCTGGGTCAGATGTCCAGCTATACAATCAACAAATTCCTCAATCCGCTATACTCCATAAAGGGCTAAGGGACTCTATAAAACAGCCACATTATGCAAAGTGTATATAAAATCTAATAAATGTTTGTAACAAAGTGTTTTTTCGTGCCGTTTTGGGTTTCGGCTACATTCAAAGGATGGAACTCTCTAGTTGAGTTTGTTTAACTTGGAAAATGGGTGCCATCTAGGGTTTTGTGTGCCAAATTGGTTGAGTCAGTTGCTGTCTCAATCACGTTTTGTTGGCATTGATTGTTTAACTAAAATTTGCGTAAGATTTAAAAGCAGTAGAGGCTTCGTGCTGTTTTCAGTCTCATCTCCTTTTTAAATCTCTCTGATCTCCATTGTGCTATTCAACATTTTAATTTAGTGGTTGTATTTCACAATGTAAAATGTCTGCAATGTTTAGTACATTGCAGTATATTAAAAGTGGCATGGGAAAGAAAAATATCAGCTATTAGTATATGGCTGCTCTTGGTGTTTAAAATATTGCTGATTGGTACCTGCCTCAAAATCCTGATGGCAACAATACTGTTTTCTAGTCAAAGCTTTAATTTTTTTTAATGTTTGTTATACTTTTGAATTCACCTCAAATGGTAATGTTTTTGCACCAATGCCAGATATATTAAGATTCATTGGTTTGTCCATTGATTCAAAAATAAAGGATTTAATACATGGTTAATCAAATTTAAAGTTTATTGGGCAAGTGAAAAACCATTGCAAAAAATATCTATTGGCCAGAGATTTGAATCAATAACTTTACTGAACTTAACCTGAGGTTTAAAAACTGAAGATAAAAATAGCTTCTAGATTAAAAGATTTGTTATAAACTGAAGTCTGTATAGTAGTTGGTGGGGATACAGGGTTTAAGAGACATAAAGTGAGACATTTTAGTGGGCAAAAGTGTGGATGAACAACATGGGATTGTACTTAAGAAATTCAGTGTTTGAGAGACTTTGCTGATAGGAATGGACAACATGTTTTCATGAGTATTCGTATGCATTTTACCACACGTACATTTACTTACATTTCCATAGACACTGAAACCTACAATATTGATGTATTGAAAGCACTACAAGAATTATTTATGTATGAACAACTTTACAGACTTACAAATGTGTAAAAAATCCTTAGTTATGAATATTAAAATTGTGACATTAATATCTCGATTCTATTGAATTCAATTGTCATATCAATGACATTATGTTTTGAGTCAAATTTATGAGAAACTGTTTACTCATTCACTTAATTTGAGCCCCTTAAACTGCTCAAAGGGCTTGAAACTTAACACACGTTGAAATTGTCGGCCATCAGGGTCACTGATGGCAAAAGTGACCACACAAGATGACATGGTGGGGTCATAAGTTGTATTTGAGGGGCTCTGTAGCGTACCCCTTTTTACCTAAAGTAGCCAAACTTCATACACTTATAGATCTCATTGGGCCAAACAACTTTTGCACTCCAAGTCATTCGCCAGCCCAATAGGAAGTTGGCTCTAATGGGTTGTTTATAAAAAGCATGATCTGGAATTTGATGTACTCCTTGTAGGGGATTCATCCGAACGCCACCAAACTCCGTCAGCATGAAGCCAAGATATGAGGATTCTAAACTGCGATCAGATTTTCGATATCAAGAAACGGTTTGGCTGTGGCAAGGCAAAAAAGGAAAAAGGAAGTGTGTTATAACTTCTGCATACATTGATAGATTTGGATGAAACTTCAACTGTGTGTTCGCTGTAGGAAACAGATGACATGGATGTGACTATTGTGAGTCAAAGTCATAGCGCCACCAAGTGGCAGATGGTGGGATGTCACTGTCAAACTGGTTTTAAATCACCTTCTTATTTTTACCCGATTTGCTTCAAACTTCATCAGAATAATGCCAAGACAAGGTGGACGTAAACCTGCGAAAGGATTCTTGATATCTATAATACTGTTGTTATGGCAATGCATCAAACTTTTATATTTCTTTTGGGTATTTTTGAGACTCTTGGCATGCTTCAAATTGCATGAAACTCGACACACACATCAGAGTACACAGGTAGACATGGGCAAAGCCTTAAAAATGGGCGTGTAGGAGCGGCTCAGTAGCATCACCTTTTAACTAAAGTGGGTGGTTAGTTTTACCTACAGTCAACAAACTTGGTAAATACTGTATATGTACCAAGGGGACCAACAGGAAGTCAGATATTTTTGTTTGAATGTGGATTTTTGGAATCAAGCTCTGAATTTTTAACTACTGCTACAAGGAGCCTCATATGATTCACACCAAACTTTCTCAACATGATGCCAATATATTGAAGATGCAAAATTTTGAACAGGTATCTTGAATGGAGTTGATGAAATAAAATATTGACAAAAGGGGAAACAGGAAGAGTCTCCTATATTCTAAATAATAAATTATACACCATTTATGTCTATATAAAATAATACAAATAAGAAGTAAAAAACACATTTTATTCTGTTTCATAAAATGCATTTATTTGTGCTATCTGGTTGAAGAAATAAAATAAAATGTAATACATATATTCTAACCACTAGTTTGCATCATAGGCCTATATTTAAACAGGGTTGAAAAAAGCCTTGTTGCTGAGAAGTTTTCAGACATAATTATCAAAATGTTGAATTTTCTGGCTCAACTAACTGGTAAACTGTCTCCAACTTTAACTCACTCTGCCTCTAACAAAATAAAGGCATAGAACTAATTAATTTGTAGTGCACTGACAACATAGTTTTATATAATTAAATAATTTGGTTAATACAAATATATTTGTACTTGGAGTTCTTACAGAAATTTGAGAAGAACTTTATTTCCCAGGTTAAGTAGGACCGCACCTGCGGAATGATGCAAAATTCTTATCTTAAAGGGATAGTCCACTCACAAACTTTTTTTTATCAAATGTAATATGATTCCATGAATGGCAATGGGCTGTGCTATATATAATTTCATAAACATTGGACATTGGCAAGCAGCTCTTGAGATTCTTCCCCAAAGAGATGCAGCAAGTCTACACTGATGGATTACAAAGTTGTTTTAATTGCCGTTCTTGGTATTTATTTATTTATTATAGCAAAAATGTTATGCATATTGTTGCTGCCCTGCAGTGTGGACTTTTTTTGTGAGTTGCTTAGTGTGTTAAACAGTGTTCTTCTGACCAAGTGATATATGATGTAAAGGCAAACTTTTATCTTAGCCTGAAAAAAATATTAGAACAACTGACCAAGCTACTAGTATGCGTCACAAAACAGCCTGCTTCTTTCTTTTCAAAAGTGCCAAAATTAAGGATGCTTATTGTATTCTATGAATTTGTCATCATTATAAAGAATACAGTATACAGCAAGGAAGCCAAATGTTCATAGAATGCATTAAAAGGGAATAGATAAGCACAATGGCCCTATAAAATCAAACAAAGAAATCCAAAATCTGAGCAATAGACTTTTTCATGTTAGTTAATTTCTGTTCAACTAACAATGTGTCATTTATAGTTGTGTAAGCAATGCATTTATTATAATTTATTTTGGTGTCATATACTGCGGTACAGTGTGTGATTTCACTGTGAATTCATAATGAAGTGATTGTTATCCTAATGCATGAACACTATTGGAAAGTACTATGTGACCACTTGCTTCATAAAATAAACCTTAACCTGGTGTACACTAATGATCATGATGAAAGTAATCAAATATAATAGTGCAGCAATGCACATCTTGATGGACTGATGTTAATTTTGGTATTGATGTAATATGCACAACAGGGTACTAGGGACTTTACAAAGCACGGTGGCTCTCAATTGTGCATACATAAGACATATTGTAAATTTTTTTAGTTTTGCCTAACCATATTCATGTAACTTGCTAAGTTGGTAAAAGGTACATGATTGTTTTCAGATGCAATTTGGCATTAAATTCCACCCAATTTAGCATAAACTGAGCTTTGTTCTTACTTCTGCATGTGCCCAATCCTAAAACTTATCTGCCCCATATATCAGTAATTGTCTCTCTGCACAGTCTGTATTACATTATGACAATTAAACAAAATTATTTATAAAGATCATCCTGATGTGATCAGGCACACTTTGTGTAAGGTGTATGAGAATATCCTATGCAGACATTACACAGTGAAAGTCTTGATTAATTATCTGCTTTAAAATGTTTAAACAGCACAGGGAATCAGAGCCTTCATAAAACAATCATCAATAATCTTTTAACAGCCAGTTAGTTTCCCAGGTGAACGATGTTTCATGTAATTAGTTATTTGCCCTAATTGGACTGATGAAGGCCTATAAAATACACTTATCTCCAGCTACATGTATGTTTGCATTTGTAGTGTCTGTGTGGTGGTTTGAGAAAGTGGATGTTGGGGCTTTGGAGTACTCAGGGTTTTTTGTTCGCCATGGATAAAGGGTGGACACAGTGAGTTTATTCAGTCAATCTCTGTTTGTGAATGATTCAGCAAATAATTAATTTACTTTATTTTATATATTTATGTTTAGGTTACCCTTGTTTGTAATCTTCCTGCTCTTTTTGAGTAATGCTCATGGATTTGAAGGTAAGATTAATGTGTTAAGTGGATTTTTTTTTTTTTTTCTCTTGCAAAGGATTTTGAATTGTGAAGTTTCTTTTTCTACAAATCTTCTATTTTGTCTAATTCACAGGTGGAGCTTATTCAAATGCCCACCACCGGTGGGGCCATCCTTCTGACAAAACTTTCTCACCTCGTGCAGTCCAGTCTTCTGTGTCAGAGGTCCCTGAGACTGGGATTTTGCCTGAAGAAGTGGGCTCTAGTTTATTCACTAACAGACCCCTGAAAAGGTTGAACTTACTCCAATTTGTAAAAGGTCGTCTTTCCAGCAGGCATGAATCAACATCCCATGCCCAAATGGCTCCAAGCAGCTCTGTTTTAGCTTCCTTGCCTCTACCCTTAAATGAACAGTATGCAGGCAGTTTGACATCGCTCCAGGGTTCCTCTGGATCAGCCGCTACAGATACTACTAGTGTTTCTACACACGGAGAAAGTACTAGCTTCCCTGCCATACTTGGTAGTTCTGGCCTGGCTACCAGTGATCAAAGCTCCCCTAGTTTGTACATGTCCAGCTCCCTGGAAACCTCTGGTGCTACATCAGAAGCCACTTTGCCTGCGTTCTCTCAGGAGAGTATCTCTTACAGCAGTTCATCTAGTCCAGGTGCCACGTACACTTCTCAAGGTAGCCCAGTGCTGGCTTCAGAAGGCTCTGGTCAATCCGTCTCCCCTCAGGGTGAAGGCAGTTACAGTGGCTTGTCTCAGTCTCAAGGTGCCTCGAGTCAATATAACCCTGGCTCCTATAACGCGCTCAGTTCTTCATCTGTTTCTAGTCAGTCTACCAGTGATCAGAGTACCCCCAGTTTGTATAGTTCTAGCTTTCAGGGAAGTTCGGGCAGTTTGTTGGAAGCTTCTGGCTCTTTTCAAGGGGAAGTGGCAGGGCTTAGCTCTCTTGTTGACCTGTCTCCCCAATCACAAGACCACTCCAGTCAGCTTCTACCCTCACCCTTGGAGGTCTCTAGCCAGTCTACTAATGGTCAAAGCACTCCCAGCTTGTTAATGGTTGGCTCTGAGAGCAGTTCAGATTCACAGTCAATGGGTCCTGCTTCACCTCTAGACACTCAGGGTAATCTCTCTCAAAGCATTTCAAGCCAGTCCACAAGCGTTCAAAGTTCACTTAGTGAGTCTACAAGCACCCAGAGCAGTTCTGGCACTCAATTAACTTCCAGTAATTTTTTCCCTGTGCAGGGAGGTAGTAGTTCTACATCTAGCTTATATCTGAAGCCTCAGGGCTCTCTGAGTCTGTATGCCCCTGCATCCCGTACCAAATATGTGAGTTTTCCCGTGTCATCACACCCAGCTGTTTATAGCCAGTCAAAAAGTAGCTCTGGTGCTTTGTTTGGGGGCTCTACTGGCTTTTCCTCCCAGGGAATGAGTAGCACATACAGTGGTTCTGTCCAGCCTCAAGGTACCACAAGTCAGTTTGCCTTTGGGTCTCCATCCTCCTATCCAAGTGTGTCACTATTCTCATCCCAACATCCTGCCAGTCAGTCTGCTACAATCCAGAGTTCACGGAAGCAGTTCATCTTCACCGGCAACTCTGGCACCCAGGAAGGGCCCTCTGCTCCCTTCAGCTTGCAGGGAAGTACCACTTATGGTGGGTCACTCCGGCCTCAAGATACCACAAGGCAGTTTGCCTCTGGGTCTTTATCCTCCTATCCAAGTGTATCACTATCCTCACCCCAAGGTGCCTCCAGTCAGTCTGCTACAATCCAGAGTTCACGGAAACCGTTTACCTCTAGCTATGGTGCCCAGTCAGGGTCATCTAAGCTATTCACCCTGCAGGGAAGCACCACCTATGGTGGATCACTCCAGCCTCAAGATACCACAAGTCAGTTTGCCTCTGGGTCTCCATCCTCCTATCCAAGTGTGTCACTATCCTCACATCCAAGTGTGTCACTATCCTCACCCCAAGGTGCTTCCAGTCAGTCTGCTACTGTCCAGAGTTCACGAAAGCAGTTTACCTCTAGCTATGGCAGCCAGTCAGGGTCAACTAAGCCATTCACCCTGCAGGGAAGCACCACCTATGGTGGATCACTCCAGCCTCAAGATACCACAAATCAGTTTGCCTCTGGGTCTCCATCTTCCTATCCAAGTGTACCACTATTCTCATCCCAACATCCTGCCAGTCAGTCTGCTACAATCCAGAGTTCACGGAAGCAGTTTACCTCTAGCTATGGTGCTCAGTCAGGGTCACCTAAGCCATTCACCCTTCAGGGAAGCACCACTTATGGTGGATCACTCCAACCTCAAGATACCACAAGTCAGTTTGCCTCTGGGTCTCCATCCTCCCATCCAAGTGTGTCACTATCCTCACCCCAAGGTGCTTCCAGTCAGTCTGCTACAATCCAGAGTTCACGGAAGCAGTTCACCTTCACCGGCAACTCTGGCACCCAGGAAGGGCCATCTGCTCCCTTCAGCTTGCAGGGAAGTACCACTTATGGTGGGTCACTCCAGCCTCAAGATACCACAAGGCAGTTTGCTTCTGGGTCTTTATCCTCCTATCCAAGTGTAACACTATTCTCATCCCAATATCCTGCCAGTCAGTCTGCTACAGTCCAGAGTTCACGGAAGCAGTTCACCTTCACCGGTCACTCTGGCACCCAGGAAGGGCCCTCTGCTCCCTTCAGCTTGCAGGGAAGTACCACTTATGGTGGGTCACTCCGGCCTCAAGATACCACAAGGCAGTTTGCTTCTGGGTCTTTATCCTCCTATCCAAGTGTATCGCTATCCTCACACCAAGGTGCTTCCAGTCAGTCTGCTACAGTCCAGAGTTCACGGAAGCAGTTCACCTTCACCGGCAACTCTGGCACCCGGGAAGGGCCCTCTGCTCCCTTCAGCTTGCAGGGAAGTGCCACTTATGGTGGGTCACTCTGGCCTCAAGATACCGCAAGTAAGTTTGCCTCTGGGTCTCCATCCTCCTATCCAAGTGTACCACTATTCTCATCCCAACATCCTGCCAGTCAGTCTGCTACAATCCAGAGTTCACGGAAGCAGTTTACCTCTAGCTATGGTGCTCAGTCAGGGTCATCTAAGCCATTCACCCTTCAGGGAAGCACCACTTATGGTGGATCACTCCAGCCTCAAGATACCACAAGTCAGTTTGCCTCTGGGTCTCCATCCTCCTATCCAAGTGTACCACTATTCTCATCCCAACATCCTGCCAGTCAGTCTGCTACAATCCAGAGTTCACGGAAGCAGTTCATCTTCACCGGCAACTCTGGCACCCAGGAAGGGCCCTCTGCTCCCTTCAGCTTGCAGGGAAGTACCACTTATGGTGGGTCACTCCGGCCTCAAGATACCACAAGGCAGTTTGCCTCTGGGTCTTTATCCTCCTATCCAAGTGTATCACTATCCTCACGCCAAGGTGCCTCCAGTCAGTCTGCTACAATCCAGAGTTCACGGAAACCGTTTACCTCTAGCTATGGTGCCCAGTCAGGGTCATCTAAGCTATTCACCCTGCAGGGAAGCACCACCTATGGTGGATCACTCCAGCCTCAAGATACCACAAGTCAGTTTGCCTCTGGGTCTCCATCCTCCTATCCAAGTGTGTCACTATCCTCACCCCAAGGTGCTTCCAGTCAGTCTGCTACTGTCCAGAGTTCACGGAAGCAGTTTACCTCTAGCTATGGCAGCCAGTCAGGGTCAACTAAGCCATTCACCCTGCAGGGAAGCACCACCTATGGTGGATCACTCCAGCCTCAAGATACCACAAGTCAGTTTGCCTCTGGGTCTCCATCTTCCTATCCAAGTGTACCACTATTCTCATCCCAACATCCTGCCAGTCAGTCTGCTACAATCCAGAGTTCACGGAAGCAGTTCACCTTCACCGGCAACTCTGGCACCCAGGAAGGGCCATCTGCTCCCTTCAGCTTGCAGGGAAGTACCACTTATGGTGGGTCACTCCAGCCTCAAGATACCACAAGGCAGTTTGCTTCTGGGTCTTTATCCTCCTATCCAAGTGTAACACTATTCTCATCCCAATATCCTGCCAGTCAGTCTGCTACAATCCAGAGTTCACGGAAGCAGTTTACCTCTAGCTATGGTGCCCAGTCAGGGTCATCTAAGCCATTCACCCTTCAGGGAACCACCACTTATGGTGGATCACTCCAGCCTCAAGATACCACAAGGCAGTTTGCCTCTGGGTCTTTATCCTCCCATCCAAGTGTACCACTATTCTCATCCCAACATCCTGCCAGTCAGTCTGCTACAGTCCAGAGTTCACGGAAGCAGTTCACCTTCACCGGCAACTCTGGCACCCAGGAAGGGCCCTCTGCTCCCTTCAGCTTGCAGGGAAGTACCACTTATGGTGGGTCACTCCGGCCTCAAGATACCACAAGGCAGTTTGCCTCTGGGTCTTTTTCCTCCTATCCAAGTGTATCACTATCCTCACCCCAAGGTGCCTCCAGTCAATCTGCTACAATCCAGAGTTCACAGAAGCAGTTTACTTCTAGCTATGGTTCCCAGTCAGGGTCATTTAAGCCATTCACCCTTCAGGGAAGCACCACTTATGGTGGGTCACTCTGGCCTCAAGATACCACAAGGCAGTTTGCCTCTGGGTCTCTGTCCTCCTATCCAAGTGTAGCGATATCCTCATCCCAAGGAGCTATACAAACAACCAAACCTCAATCTGCTATACTCCGTAAAGGGCTAAGGGACTCTATAAAACAGCCACATTATGCAAAGTGATGTCTTCCAGAATATAAAATCTAATAAATGTTTGTAACAGTGATTTTTCTTGTGCTGTTTTGTATTTAAGCTACACTCAAATGATGGTACTCCATGCTAGTTGAGTTTGTTTAACTTGGAAATGGGGTGCCATCTAGGGTTTTGTTTGCCAAATTGGTTGAGTCAGTTGCTCAATCACGTTTTGTTGGCATTGACCGTTTAACTAAAATTTGTGTAGGATTTAAAAGCAGTAGAGGCTTCGTGCAGTTTTCAATCTCATTTCCTTTTTGAATCTCACTGATCTCCATTGTGCCATTCAATCTTTTAATTTAGTGGTTGTATTTCACAATGTAAATTGTTTGATATACTACACGATCAGTAACTGCCTCAAAATCCTGATGGGAACAATACTCTTCTAGTCAAAGCTTTAATTTTTCTAATGTTTGTTATACTTCTGAATTCACCTCAAATGTTAATACTTTTTGCACTGATGCCAGATCTATTACTGTGCATTGGTCTGTCCATTGATTCAAATAAAGGATTTAAAACATGGTTTATCAAATTTAAAGTTTGAGCAAGTGAAAAACCGTTGCAAAAAAATCTACTGGCCAGATCAATAACTTTACCGAACTTAACCCGAGGTTAAAAACTGAAGATAAAAATAGCTTCTAGACTAAAAGATTTGTTATAAACTGAAGTCTGTGTAGTAGTTGGTGGGGCTACAGGGTTTAAGTGGGAGAAACCCAAGTCATTCAGATTGTGGGCAATGTGTCAAAGTTTGCTTCTTACCATCCCATCTTACAGCTGAAGATTCACAGAAAGAGGAGAATGTCAGGACAAAAACAAAATCCTGGCCTCTTTGTCTGGTCCATAATAAATTTGGGCTTATTTTGGGTTACATTTCTCATTCCACTGTTCTATTTCATTTGTCCACTGCTTAAAACCGTTATGAATAATAGCTTGTAAATGACATTCAGCATGCTACCACAGAGTGGCGCTGTGGTCATTAATACCAAGAACTACATGATTTAGAACCCAAATCTCATTGGGCAGTCTTTCCCCTTTGAGACCATTTCTGAGACATTTTAGTGGGCAAAAGTGTGGAGAAACAACATGGCATTGTACTTAAGAAATTCAGTGTTTGAGACACTTTGCTGATAGAAATGGACAACATGTTCTCATGAGTATTCGTATGTATTTTACCACACGTACATTTACTTACGTTTCCATAGACACTGAAACCTACAATATTGATGTATTGACAGCACTAACATCAATTATATACGTAACTTTATAGACTTACAAATGTGTTTAAATCCTTATTTATGAATATTAAAATTGTGGCATTAATATCTTGATTCTATTGTATTCAATTGTCATATCAATGACATTATGTTTTCAGTCGCATTTATGAGAAACTGTTTACTCATTCACTTAATTTGGGGCCCTTAACCTGCTCAAAAACACTTGAAACTTTGCATACTTAGAAATTGTCGGCCATCAGGGTCACTGATTGCACAAGTGACCACACAAGAGGACATGGTGGGGTCATAAGTTGTATTTGAGGGGCTCTGTAGCGCACCCCTTTTTACCTAACGTAGCCAAACTTCATACACTTATAGATCTCATCAGGCCAAACAACTTTTGCACAGTCATACGCCAGCCCAATAGGAAGTCGGCTATAATGGGTTGTTTATAAAAAGCATGATCTGGAATTTGATATACTCCTTCTAGGGGATTCATCCCACCCAACTCGATCAGCATGAAGCATGAAGCAAACATTGAAAGATTTTGATGAAACTTCAGCTATGTGTTTACTTTAGGAAGTCGATGACATGGATGTGACTATTGTGAGTCAAAGTCATAGCGCCACCAAATGGCAGATGGAAGGATATCACTATCAAACTGCTTTGAAATCACCTTCTTATTTTTACCCGATTTGCTTCAAACTTCATCAGAATAATGCCAAGACACGGCAGATGTAAACTTGCGAAAGGATTCCTGATATCTTGAATACTGTTGTTATAGCAACGCATCAAACTTATATATTTATTTTGGGTATTTTTGAGACTCATGCTTCAAATTGCATGAAACTCGACACACACATCAGAGTACACCAGTAGACATGGGCAAAGCCTTAAAAATGGGCGTGTAGGAGCGGCTCAGTAGCATCACCTTTTAACTAAAGTGGGTGGTTAGTTTTACCTACAGTCAACAAACTTGGTACATACTGTATGTACCAAGGGGACCAACAGGAAGTCAGATATTTTTGTTTGAATGTGGATTTTTGGAATCAAGCTCTGAATTTTTAACTACTGCTCCAAGGAGCCTCATACGATTCACACCAAACTTTCTCAACATTATGCCAATATATTGAAGATGCTAAATTTCGAACGGGTATCTTGAATGGAGTTGATGAAATAAAATAATGCCAAAAAGGGAAACAGGAAGAGTCTCACATCTTCTAAATAATAAATTATACACCATTTATTTCTATATAAAATAATACAAATAAGAAGTAAAAAACATTTTATTCTTTTTCCATGAAATGCATTTGTGCTATCTGGTTGAAAGAAATTAGATAAAATGTAATACATAGTATAACCACTAGTTTACAGCATAGGCCTATATTTAAACAGGGTTGAAAAAAGCCTTGTTACTGAGAAGTTTTCAGACATAATTATCTAAAATGTTGAATTTTCTGGCTCAACTAACTGGTAAACAGTCTCCAACTTATCCTTTGATCTCACTCTGCCTCTCTCTCTCTCGCTCTCTCTCTCTTTCTTCCCCTCTCTCTCTCTCTCTCTCTCTCTCTCTCTCTCTGTGTGTGTGTGTGTTTGTGTGTGTGTGTGTGTGTGTGTGTGTGTGTGTGTGTGTGTGTGTGTGTGTGTGTGTGTGTGTGTGTGTGTGTGTGTGTGTGTGTGTGTGTGTGTGTGTGTGTGTGTGTGTGTGTGTGTCAGTATATTTTATACTTTTGGATTTAGAGTTTTACTGTGTGCTTTTGCCTGCATTAATGGACAAGAAATCTCTTAGGCCTTTTTCTATCAATTTGAATAACAAAATAAAGGCATTGAACTAATTCTAATTTGTAGTGCACTGACAGCACAGTTTTATATAATTAAATAATTAGGTTATTACAAGTATAAAACGGGCTTGGGCCCATCATCGCTGCTTGCAGCTATATTTGTACTTGGAGTTCTTACAGAAATTTGAGAAGAACTTTATTTTCTGCTTCTTTATTTTCAAAAGTGCCAAGATTAATGATGCTTATTGTATTCTATGAATCGGTCATCATTATAAAGAAAAGAAGGAAGCCAAATCTGCATAGAATGCATTAAAAGGGAATAGATAAGCACAGTGGCCCTATCAAATCAAAGAAAGAAATCCAAAATATGAGCAATAGATTTTTTTTTATATTAGTTAATTTATGTTTGGTATAACAATGTGTCATTTATAGTTGTGTAAGCAATGTATTTATTAGAATTTATTTTGGTGCCATATACTGCGGTACAGTGCGTGATTTGAAGTGAATTCATAATGAAGTGATTGTTATCCTAATGCATGAACACTATTGGAAATATGTCCAGTACTATGTGACCACTTGCTTCATTAAATAAACCTTAACCTGGTGTAAATTAATGATCATGATGAAAGTAATCAAATATAATAGTGCAGCAATGCACGTCTTGATGGACTGATGTTAATTTTGGTATTGCTGTAATATGCACAACAGGGTACTAGGGACTTTACAAAGCACGGTGGCTCTCAATTGTGCATACACATTACATAAGAGATATTGTAATTTTTTTTAGTTTTGCCTAACCATATTCATGTAACTTGCTAAGTAGGTAAAAGGTACAGGATTGTTTTTAGACGCAATTTAGCATTAAATTCCACCCAGTTTAGCATAAACTGAGCTTTGATCTTACTTCTGCATCATTGCAGGTGTTCTGACGATTCATGCTACCCATAGTGATGTGCTAGTTACTGGATATGCGCATGTGCAGACTAATTTTTCTTCTGCTTACGACGCCCATAAATCTATGCATCCTTGCTGTGGAGACTTGTAGGAAACTTTGACAGGCCAAAGATGAATATTTGATGATAATTTTTACTTTTCACACCGTTTAAAAAA
Organism: Siphateles boraxobius; assembly: GCF_051911475.1. Lineage (NCBI taxonomy): Eukaryota > Metazoa > Chordata > Actinopteri > Cypriniformes > Leuciscidae > Siphateles > Siphateles boraxobius. Next base: position 33,694,533 of record NW_027509193.1, read on the forward strand.
TAAAAACAGTACAGTATACTGTACTCTTAACTTCGAATTTTATTATAATTGTATTTCATATAATAATGTCATTTTTACTTGTTATATCAAAAGTGATAATTGCTAGTTCATTTAAAACATCAAAATATGCTCCCCACACACCTACCCTGATTTAAATGAAATAACGATGTCATAATATTGTGAGATTTACACAATTATGGAAACAATAGAGAATGAATCAACATTCTCTGTGATCGATTCGGGCATAGGTAGCATTTTTTTTTGCGAAGGCAGCACAAATCGACAGACTCTGCTATCGATTCGCGCTACGGTAGCATTTTTCGACAAGGCAGCACAAATCGTCAGAACACCGGCGGTATGGGGGGGCATTAGGGGGCAATGCCCCCCCCAAATGTCTTTTATGCCACAGTGTGGCGCTGTGAGAAAACCCACCTGCCGCCCCCCCCCCCAATCACTTGCACGTTAATACATGAATATAATTACTTTCAGTTGGCGCGAGATTCCTGACTGCGTTCAAAACAAAGCAAACAGATAAAAACTGATAAACTGTTTTGATAAAGGTAACTACATGATGCTTTTTTAATAGTAGGCTAGGCTACTGTAAACGCTTATGTTAGAGCAAAGCAGAATAAAGATGTGTAGCTTTTTTTCCTCTCTTCCGCCAGTGAGATAGCAGTTAAACTGCTATCCTCTCAGTGAGAGACTGTGTGCATGTTCATTTGCTTTGCTTATAATAAAGCTGTGGTCAGAGTCAGTCCAGTTGCAATTTTTTTGTATAGGCCTATTTAACCCTTATTTAATAAAATTTCTTAAGAGTTGCATGTCTTGCAACAATGTGTAATGGTTTATGTGTTTATTGTATGGGTTGCATCACTTCATATAGCTAACAGAAAAGGCAGTAGCAATAATAAGTTATATCTGATATCCGAAAAAAAGTCCCCATACCTAGTGCCCACCCATTGAAAATAAATGCCCCCCTGCTGAGCGCAGTTTGAACCCGCAGCTCTGCAGCTCATATCATTAAAAAAAAAATACAGTATTTAGCATCGAGAACAGGATTTATTTTATTTTCCCAAATCTTATGTCCATGTGAACTACACAGCCTGCTTTTACAGTTCTATAATTGTATATGCCACCTGTTTATTACAATATATGTCATGGTTATGTAAATGATCAATACAGTTCTAGGCTACATAATAATACATAATGTTCAATTTTAACACAAAATTAAAATGTATAAATGAGTTTAAGAAAAATGTATAGGTTTCAATATTCATAATACGTTTATATGACTCAGTAAAGCCATGCCATTCGGTTCTATTTATGTAATGAATCATAATGCGATCGTATTATTTAACACGCTATTATTATATGTTTGAGATATCAACCACTGGTCGATAATGTTTGTATAAACTGTAAGTAACAACTGGTAAAATGTATGCATATCATAAAGCCATAACAGTCCGTGAGCGAAATCTCCTCCCATCCGTTTTCTGATTGGCATTTCGCAAGGATTCCTGGGTAGTTAAAGTGCGTGGAGCTTGCATCCATAGATATCATATAGAGACTAGATGCCCTATTGGCCGCTGTGGCGCAAGAAATGCGGCCGCCATATTAAGCAGGTCATACTCCTATTTGCGTTGCATAGCAGCAGTAGATTTCAGAGCACTGTGCAGCATATTCCTGCTCAAATCGGCGGACCATCACTCGGGGATTACTTTACACAAGTAAGATTTAACATTTAACATTACCGTACTATTAGTTGTATTTTGTGAACAAAATATTCAATGTGTCCTGTATCGTAGCTACGTGTATGACCTTTGCAGCAAAAAAACCCGCGTGAAAATCAGTTCGGTATTCAGTGAGATATGATTAATTAAATGCGCTGGCAGCTCATTACACCTGCCAAACAGATTACACTGAGCGGAGCGGGTGACCGGTTTAAGATGGCGGCCCCACGGCTCGCCGCGACAATAGGCAGTAGCGGTCGATAGGGCGTCTATCTATATGATGTCTATGCTTGCATCTATGCGGGTTTCGTGGAAGACCGCTTCAAGGGTACAAAGGGGGCGCTGCTGAGCACACTTCAGAGGGTTAAATGGGACGGCCTACGTACTCGGCGAGCACGCGCAATTTAAGTCCACGAGACCGAAAGTCCGCATGAAGTGCGCCATTTGGGACAGGGCCTGTATCGTAAATTGGTTCATTACTCGAAGCTTTTCAACACGGTGTACACTAACGATATCTTGTGGTCAAAAGGTGGAAAAGCTACCTTTCCCATTTTATTTTATTTTATTGTTTTATGTAATAAATCACTTTGTGCTATGAAAACCACAAAGCAATAAAAATCATTAGTGTTAGTGTTTGTGAATGTGTGTGAATGTTAGTGTGTATGAACAAATGAGTCTATGAATTAATTTATGAAAGAATTAATACATAGGACAAATTAACTCTGCTTTGTTCAACAAATGCAGCCTTAAAACCTTAGCCGTAGTCCTAAACCTATGAGTTCATAGGCAAGGCTCATATAGGCATAATCAACATAAAAGAAAACTATTGTGGTGAAGTGCTGTGAGTGCTTGTGAACTGGGGAGTTGGGTAATTGAAGAAATTAAAGATTTTTATTAAGGAACAGGACTTGTTCAACAGGGTGGGGGCTAAGTCTATTTCTTTTTTTATTTACTACTTCCCCTGCTTTTGAGAATATTCTCTCTTGCGGGACTGAGGAGACAGGAGTGCATAAACATCCCAGGGCAAGACGATGAAGATGCGGATAGACACCATTTTGAGTAGCCTCATCAATCATTTGTTTTCTGATCCCTGCAATACAGTAAAGTATTTAAAATATAACTGAATAAGTATAACTATGCACTATGTAAGATATCTCATTATAAATACAGAAATTGACAAACGAATAAATTAATGACTGATCAGAAGTCTTATAGTTGTTGGTCCACTTCCAGAAGATGTGTTTTCATGTTTAGCTCTATAATGTCTCAACATTGACGATGTGTTGTTATTATAAGAAAGCTGTTGAGAACATATTAGGCACTCAACCTACAGAAGGAGGTCACATTAACTTGAGTACTTTTTTTCATATACATAATGTAGGCCTATCATTATATACTGTTTATTATACACTGAATATGCATAAAATTACATGTAAATATCAATTTACATAATTCATTATTATATTTATTTTATATACATTCGTAAATCATAATTCATTTTAAAATCATATTCTTATGACAAAATAATAATAATAATAATTAGCTTACTGTATTTGTGGATACGACCTGAAAACGCTTGGCTGGTTCCATGATGAAAATTCAAAAGTGGTCACTCTCTGTTTCAGTCTCAGTCGGTCTCAGTTCACTACCGAAGCGCATGACACTCTAAACCTGCGCAAGGTTCGCGCTATTTATGAATCAGAATATGAAGCAGTCACGTGGCTGTGTGTCAAAACGAAGCTTCGGACGCCACTGGTCACATGGTTGTGTCAAAAGGAATCAAGCTCCGGTACAGTGGTTCATGTGAGATATTTCGTTTTTTTGATACAAGCTTCGAAGCCTCGGTGCCTAACGTCACATCACAAGTTTTTTTTTTGTTTGCCATGGATAAAGAGTTGACACAGTGAGTTTAATCAATCAATCTCTGTTTGTGAATGTTTCAGCAAATAATTAATTTACTTCATGCATTTTATATATTTACGTCTAGGTTACCCTTGTTTGTAATCTTCCTGCTCTTTTTGAGTAATGCTCATGGGTTTGAAGGTAGGATGAATGTGTATGTTGGAAAAAAAAATTCTCTCTCTTTCAAAGGATCTTAAATTGTTAGGTTTCTTTTTCTACAAGTCTTCTATTTTGTCTAATTCACAGGTGGAGCTCATTCAAATGCTCACCACCGGTGGGGCCAACCTTCTGACAAAACTTTCTCACCTCGTGCAGTCCAGTCTTCTGTGTCAGAGGTCCCTGAAACTGGGATTTTGCCTGAAGAAGTGGGCTCTAGTTTATTCATTAACAGACCCCTGAAAAGGTTGAACTTACTCCGGTTTGTTGAAGGTCGTGTTTCCAGCAGGCATGAATCAACGTCCCATGCCCAAATGGCTCCAAGCAGCTCTGTTTTAGCTTCCTTGCCTCTTCCCTTAAATGAACAGTATGCAGGCAGTTTGACATCGCTCCAGGGCTCCTCCGGATCAGCCGATACAGATACTACTAGTGTTTCTAAACAAGGAGAAAGTACTAGCTTCCCTGCCATACTTGGCACTTCTGGCCTGTCCACCAGTGATCAAAGCTCCCCTAGTTTGTACATGTCCAGCTCCCTGGAAACCTCTGGTGCAGAAGCCACTTTGGTGCAGAATCAGCAGAAGCCACTTTGCCTGCGTTCTCTCAGGGGAGTATCTCTTACAGCAGTGCATCTGCTCCAGGTGCCACGTACACTTCTCAAGGTAGCCCAGTACTGGCTTCAGAAGGCTCTGGTCAATCCATCGCCCCTCAAGGTGAAAGCAGTTACAGTGGCTTGTCTCAGTCTCAAGGTGCCTCGAGTCAATATAACCCAGGCTCGTATAACGTGCTCAGTTCTTCATCTGTTTCTAGTCAGTCTACCAGTGATCATGGTACCCCCAGTTTGTATAGTTCTAGCTTTCAGGGAAGTTCGGGCATTTTGTTGGAAGCTTCTGGCTGTTCTTTTCAAGGGGAAGTGGCAGGGCTTAGCTCTCTTGTTGACCTGTCTCCCCAATCACAAGACAACTCCAGTCAGCTTCTACCTTCACCCTTGGAGGTCTCTAGCCAGTCTACTAATGATCAAAGCACTCCCAGCTTGTTTATGGTTGGCTCTGAGAGCAGTTCAGATCCACAGTCAACAGGTCCTGCTTCACCTCTAGACACACAGGGTAGTCTCTCTCAAAGCATTTCTAGCCTGTCCACAAGCGTTCAAAGTTCACCTAGTGTGCCTACAAGCACCCAGAGCAGTTCTGGCACTCAACTAACTTCCAGTTATTTTTTTTCCTGTGCAGGGAGGTAGTTCTACTTCTAGTTTACATCTGAATCCTCAGGGCACTCAGGGTGTGCATGCCCCTGCGTCCCGTACCAAATATGTGAGTTTCCCCATGTCATCACACCCAGCTGTTTATAGCCAGTCAAAAAGTAGCTCTGGTGCTTGGTTTAGGGGCTCTACTGGCTTTTCCTCCCAGGGAATGAGTAGCACTAACAGTGGTTCTGTCCAGCATCAAGGTACCACAAGTCAGATTGCCTCTGGGTCTCCATCCTACTATCCAAGTGTATCACTATTCTCACCCCAAGGTGCCTCCAGTCAGTCTGCTACAATCCAGAGTTCACGGAAGCAGTTTGCCTCTAGCTATGGCACCCAGTCTGGGTCCTCTAAGCCATTCACCCTGCAGGGAGGCACCACTTATGGTGGATCACTCCAGGCTCAAGGTACCACAAGTCAGTTTGCCTCTGGGTCTCCGTCCTCCTATCCAAGTGTATAACTATTCTCACCCCAACATCCTGCCAGTCAGTCTGCTACAGTCCAGAGTTCACGGAAGCAGTTTACCTCTAGCTATGGTACCCAGTCCGGGTCCTCTAGGCCATTCACCTTGCAGGGAAGCACCACTTATGGTGGATCACTCCAGCCTCAAGGTACCACAAGTCAGTTTGCCTCTAGGTCTTTATTCTCCTATCTATTTGTATCACTATCCTCACCCCAAGGTGCCTCCAGTCAGTCTGCTACAGTCCAGAGTTCACGGAAGCAGTTTACCTCTAGCTATGGCACTCAGTCTGGGTCCTCTAAGCCATTCACCCTGCAGGGAAGCACCACTTATGGTGGATCACTCCAGCCTCAAGATACCACAAGTCAGTTTGCCTCTGGGTCGCTGTCCTCCTATCCAAGTGTATCGCTATCCTCACCCCAAGGTGCTTACAGTCAGTCTGCTACAGTCCAGAGTTCACGGGAGCAGTTTACCTTCACAGGCATCTCTGGCACCCAGGAAGGGCCCTCTGCTGCCTTCAACTTGCAGGGAAGCACCACTTATGGTGGATAACTCCAGCCTCAAGGTACCACAAGTCAGTTTTCCTCTGGGTCTTTATCCTCCTATCCAAGTGTATCACTATCCTCACCCCAAGGTGCCTCCAGTCAGTCTGCTACAGTCCGGAGTTCACAGAAGCAGTTTACCTCTAGCTATGGCACCCAGTCCGGGTCCTCGAAGCCATTCACCGTGCAGGGAAGCACCACTTATGGTGGATCACTCCAGCGTCAAGATACCACAAGTCAGTTTGGCTCTGGGTCTCCGTCCTCCTATCTAAGTGTATCACTCTTCTCACCCCAACATCCTGCCAGTCATTCTGCTACAGTCCAGAGTTTACAGAAGCAGTTTGCTTCTAGCTATGGCACCCAGTCTGGGTCCTCTAAGCCATTCACCCTGCAGGGGAGCACCACTTATGGTGGATCACTCCAGCCTCAAGGTACCACAAGTCAGTTTGCCTCTGGGTCTTTATACTCCTATCCAAGTGTATCACTATCCTCACCCCAAGGTGCCTCCAGTCAGTCTGCTACAGTCCAGAGTTCACAGAAGCAGTTTGCCTCTAGCTATGGCACCCAGTCTGGGTCCTCTAAGCCATTCACCCTGCAGGGAAGCACCACTTATGGTGGATCACTCCAGCCTCAAGGTACCACAAGTCGGTTTGCCTCTGGGTCTCCATCCTCCTATCCAAGTGTATCACTGTTCTCACCCCAACATCCTGCCAGTCAGTCTGCTACAGTCCAGAGTTCACGGAAGCAGTTTACCGCTAGCTATGGTACCCAGTCCGGGCCCTCTAAGCCATTCACCTTGCAGGGAAGCACCACTTTTGGTGGATCACTCCAGCCTCAAGATACCACAAGTCAGTTTGCATCTGGGTCTCCGTCCTCCTATCCAAGTGTATCACTGTCCTCACCCCAACATCCTGCCAGTCAGTCTGCTACAGTCCAGAGTTCACGGAAGCAGTTCACCTTCACAGGCAACTCTCGCACCCAGGAAGGGCCCTCTGCTCCCTTCAACTTGCAGGGAAGCACCACTTATGGTGGGTCACTCCAGCCTCAAGGTACCACAAGTCAGTTTGCCTCTGGGTCTTTATTCTCCTATCCAAGTGTATCACTATCCTCACCCCAAGGTGCCTCCAGTCAGTCTGGTACAGTCCAGAGTTCACGGAAGCAGTTTGCCTCTAGCTATGGCACCCAGTCTGGGTCCCCTAAGCCATTCACCCTGCAGGGAAGCCCCACTTATGGTGGATCACTCCAGCCTCTAGGTACCACAAGTCAGTTTGCCTCTGGGCCTTTATACTCCTATCCAAGTGTATCACTATCCTCACCCCAAGGTGCCTCCAGTCAGTCTGCTACAGTCCAGAGTTCACGGAAGCAGTTCACCTTCAGAGGCAACTCTGGCACCCAGGAAGGGCCCTCTGCTCCCTTCAACTTGCAGGGAAGCACCACTTATGGTGGATCACTCCAGCCTCAAGGTACCACAAGTCAGTTTGCCTCTGGGTCTTTATTCTCCTATCCAAGTGTATCACTATCCTCACCCCAAGGTGCCTCCAGTCAGTCTGGTACAGTCCAGAGTTCACGGAAGCAGTTTGCCTCTAGCTATGGCACCCAGTCTGGGTCCTCTAAGCCATTCACCCTGCAGGGAAGCACCACTTTTGGTGGATCACTCCAGCCTCAAGATACCACAAGTCAGTTTGCATCTGGGTCTCCGTCCTCCTATCCAAGTGTATCACTGTCCTCACCCCAACATCCTGCCAGTCAGTGTGCTACAGTCCAGAGTTCACGGAAGCAGTTCACCTTCACAGGCAACTCTCGCACCCAGGAAGGGCCCTCTGCTCCCTTCAACTTGCAGGGAAGCACCACTTATGGTGGGTCACTCCAGCCTCAAGGTACCACAAGTCAGTTTGCCTCTGGGTCTTTATTCTCCTATCCAAGTGTATCACTATCCTCACCCCAAGGTGCCTCCAGTCAGTCTGGTACAGTCCAGAGTTCACGGAAGCAGTTTGCCTCTAGCTATGGCACCCAGTCTGGGTCCCCTAAGCCATTCACCCTGCAGGGAAGCCCCACTTATGGTGGATCACTCCAGCCTCTAGGTACCACAAGTCAGTTTGCCTCTGGGCCTTTATACTCCTATCCAAGTGTATCACTATCCTCACCCCAAGGTGCCTCCAGTCAGTCTGCTACAGTCCAGAGTTCACGGAAGCAGTTCACCTTCAGAGGCAACTCTGGCACCCAGGAAGGGCCCTCTGCTCCCTTCAACTTGCAGGGAAGCACCACTTATGGTGGATCACTCCAGCCTCAAGGTACCACAAGTCAGTTTGCCTCTGGGTCTTTATTCTCCTATCCAAGTGTATCACTATCCTCACCCCAAGGTGCCTCCAGTCAGTCTGGTACAGTCCAGAGTTCACGGAAGCAGTTTGCCTCTAGCTATGGCACCCAGTCTGGGTCCTCTAAGCCATTCACCCTGCAGGGAAGCACCACTTATGGTGGATCACTCCAGCCTCAAGGTACCACAAGTCAGTTTGCCTCTGGGTCTCCATCCTCCTATCAAAGTGTATTACTGTTCTCACCCCCACAACCTGCCAGTCATTCTGCTAGAGTCCAGAGTTCACGAAAGCAGTTTACCTTCACAGGCAACTCTGGCACCCAGGAAGGGCACTCTGCTCCCTTCAACTTGCAGGGAAGCACCGCTTATGTTGGATCACTCCAGCCTCAAGATACAAGTCAGTTTGCTTCTGGGTCTCCCTCCTCCTATAATTGTCATTGTGTACCGTTGTCCTCGCCCCAAGCTGTTGCTGACCAGTCCAGCCAAGCATTTCAAAGCTATTCTGTGTCCCAAAGCCAGAAGTCTCAAAGATGGCAGCCTTCACGAGGTATTCAGACCGCAGGTGCAGCTGCATCACAGGGTAGCGCTCTGTCTCAAAACTCTCCAATGCAGAGTTTGTTTCCTTCCCTGTCATCAGCAGGAGGCTCATCTTCAGGAGATCCTGGACCATTTGTTTCTGCACAGGGTGGCAGCAGCAGATATGGTAGCTTTTCTCTTCATTCCCAAAGCCCCTCTAGCAAGTACACCCCTGGACCTCATGCATATGCCAAGCTTGGTTCCTCTCCCCTAGCTGTTTCTAGCCAGTCTACCAGTGGTAAGTGGTCAAATGGCCTGTATAGCTCAGACTCTCTGCGAACCCAGGGTCTCATTGGTGTAGTTAAAAGACCCTCTAGACTCCTCTCAAGCTCCTTTTGACTCTTCAAGCAGTAACCAAATATCTGAGCATTTTGTGACCATGCAACACCCCACAGGTTCAAACCTAACTCCATCTGTTGGAATGTTCTCTGGTATCCCACAGACTGCACAGGCTCTACGTGAATCTGGGTCAGATGTCCAGCTATACAATCAACAAATTCCTCAATCCGCTATACTCCATAAAGGGCTAAGGGACTCTGCATAATGTGGCTGTTTTATAAAGTGTATATAAAATCTAATAAATGTTTGTAACAAAGTGTTTTTTCGTGCCGTTTTGGGTTTAGGCTACATTCAAAGGATGGAACTCTCTAGTTGAGTTTGTTTAACTTGGAAAATGGGTGCCATCTAGGGTTTTGTGTGCCAAATTGGTTGAGTCAGTTGCTGTCTCAATCACGTTTTGTTGGCATTGATTGTTTAACTAAAATTTGCGTAAGATTTAAAAGCAGTAGAGGCTTTGTGCCGTTTTCATTGGAAGAGAACAGATTCATTGGTTTGTCCATTGATTCAAAAATAAAGGATTTAATACATGGTTAATCAAATTTAAAGTTTATTGGGCAAGTGAAAAACCATTGCAAAAAATATCTATTGGCCAGAGATTTGAATCAATAACTTTACTGAACTTAACCTGAGGTTTAAAAACTGAAGATAAAAATAGCTTCTAGATTAAAAGATTTGTTATAAACTGAAGTCTGTATAGTAGTTGGTGGGGATACAGGGTTTAAGAGACATAAAGTGAGACATTTTAGTGGGCAAAAGTGTGGATGAACAACATGGGATTGTACTTAAGAAATTCAGTGTTTGAGAGACTTTGCTGATAGGAATGGACAACATGTTTTCATGAGTATTCGTATGCATTTTACCACACATACATTTACTTACATTTCCATAGACACTTAAACCTACAATATTGATGTATTGAAAGCACTACAACAATTATTTATGTATGAACAACTTTACAGACTTACAAATGTGTACAAAATCCTTATTTATGAATATTAAAATTGTGACATTAATATCTCGATTCTATTGAATTCAATTGTCATATCAATGACATTATGTTTTGAGTCAAATTTATGAGAAACTGTTTACTCATTCACTTAATTTGAGCCCCTTAAACTGCTCAAAGGGCTTGAAACTTAACACACGTTGAAATTGTCGGCCATCAGGGTCACTGATGGCAAAAGTGACCACACAAGATGACATGGTGGGGTCATAAGTTGTATTTGAGGGGCTCTGTAGCGTACCCCTTTTTACCTAAAGTAGCCAAACTTCATACACTTATAGATCTCATTGGGCCAAACAACTTTTCCACTCCAAGTCATTCGCCAGCCCAATAGGAAGTCGGCTCTAATGGGTTGTTTATAAAAAGCATGATCTGGAATTTGATGTACTCCTTGTAGGGGATTCATCCGAACGCCACCAAACTCCGTCAGCATGAAGCCAAGATATGAGGATTCTAAACTGCGATCAGATTTTCGATATCAAGAAACGGTTTGGCTGTGGCAAGGCAAAAAAGGAAAAAGGAAGTGTGTTATAACTTCTGCATACATTGATAGATTTGGATGAAACTTCAGCTGTGTGTTCGCTGTAGGAAACAGATGACATGGATGTGACTATTGTGAGTCAAAGTCATAGCGCCACCAAGTGGCAGATGGTGGGATGTCACTGTCAAACTGGTTTTAAATCACCTTCTTATTTTTACCCGATTTGCTTCAAACTTCATCAGAATAATGCCAAGACAAGGTGGACGTAAACCTGCGAAAGGATTCTTGATATCTATAATACTGTTGTTATGGCAATGCATCAAACTTTTATATTTCTTTTGGGTATTTTTGAGACTCTTGGCATGCTTCAAATTGCATGAAACTCGACACACACATCAGAGTACACAGGTAGACATGGGCAAAGCCTTAAAAATGGGCGTGTAGGAGCGGCTCAGTAGCATCACCTTTTAACTAAAGTGGGTGGTTAGTTTTACCTACAGTCAACAAACTTGGTAAATACTGTATATGTACCAAGGGGACCAACAGGAAGTCAGATATTTTTGTTTGAATGTGGATTTTTGGAATCAAATTCTGAATTTTTAACTACTGCTACAAGGAGCCTCATATGATTCACACCAAACTTTCTCAACATGATGCCAATATATTGAAGATGCAAAATTTTGAACAGGTATCTTGAACGGAGTTGATGAAATAAAATATTGACAAAAGGGGAAACAGGAAGAGTCTCATATATTCTAAATAATAAATTATACACCATTTATGTCTATATAAAATAATACAAATAAGAAGTAAAAAACACATTTTATTCTTTTTCATAAAATGCATTTATTTGTGCTATCTGGTTGAAAGAAATAAAATAAAATGTAATACATATATTCTAACCACTAGTTTGCATCATAGGCCTATATTTAAACAGGGTTGAAAAAAGCCTTGTTGCTGAGAAGTTTTCAGACATAATTATCAAAATGTTGAATTTTCTGGCTCAACTAACTGGTAAACTGTCTCCAACTTTAACTCACTCTGCCTCTAACAAAATAAAGGCATAGAACTAATTAATTTGTAGTGCACTGACAACATAGTTTTATATAGTTAAATAATTTGGTTAATACAAATATATTTGTACTTGGAGTTCTTACAGAAATTTGAGAAGAACTTTATTTCCCAGGTTAAGTAGGACCGCACCTGCGGAATGATGCAAAATTCTTATCTTAAATGGATAGTCCACTCACAAACTTTTTTTTATCAAATGTAATATGATTCCATGAATGGCAATGGGCTGTGCTATATATAATTTCAGAATGAGCTTAACACGTTTTGTATCACAGGTGCATATGAGAATCGAACTGCGTTCGAAACATTGGACATTGGCAAGCAGCTCTTGAGATTCTTCCCCAAAGAGATGCAGCAAGTCTACACTGATGGACAGTGTTGGGAGTAACGCGTTACAAAAGTAATGCATTACAGTAACATATTACGTTTTGCTGTAACGCAGTAGTGTAAGGCATTACTAATCAATTTTCAGTAATATTTTACTCGGTACATGTTCGGTAAGGCTTGCGTTACAACAGACTTTTAGTTTTAATTGTAAAACAAACAACAACAAAAAAACAGCAAGACCGCCAGACATGAACGAATAAAAGATGCAAGTAGCTAAATTACCTGTTCATGGTCAGTCAATAGCCGCATGTGGTGTCCAAGTCTGTAATTAAAGACTAAATGGCAGCGTCTGATATATTTGTATAGCGATTTATTTTGTACAGGAGTGCCGTGAGGTATGATTTCGGCCTCTGTGCTCGCGCTGGCCAGAGGGAAAGCGGCTAATGGTGAAGATGGCATGGAAAAGACTACATTCGCGAGATGGACGTATGCGCATTAGGCTATTCGTTCTGTGTTTTCTTTCTAAACAGTTAGGCTATGTTTATGTGGTATTTTTCATGTTTTCATCACGCAATCATGTTTTTGATGCGGTGGTGACGCGTTCATTTAAGGGCGGCGGCGCTGCCGATAGAGCACCTAAAAGCTGTCACAAAGAACCGGCAAAAGCAATGATTATGAATATGTCAAATATAGCAAGGAGACATGTTGATTGTTTATTAATAAAGTCAAGATGAAGTTGACGATGCTGACTCGCGATCTTCGCAGTAGGCTAGTGAATGCACCAGAGAGAAATGCACATTTTATAAGCAGAGAGCAGTCTGTTTTCTTTCGTTTTGAATTGTTCTGTTTACAAGTAGACATTTCAATATAGATATATTTTTCAGGTCCGTACAATTAATACAAAACGAAATTCACTTTAAAGAAAGGCTTCGTGTCTTCTGTAGGGTGTCTGTGAAAGTTTTAAAGCAGTCTTTTAGTGCCGCTTCAGAGCGGTCGCGTCCGTAACGGAGAACTGTCACGTCTGTAACATTGTTTTTTCCTCATAAATGCGAACACGAAAAATAAAATAAAATGAATATTTTATGTTCTGTGGAGAGCCAACCCTTCTTCATTAGATTTGTGCAGTGTAATTCACAGAATTACAACAACAACAAAAAATCGTTGCCTCCTAAAAGTTAAAGATTTTTTTTGTCACACATGACTGTCGATTTCCCTAATATTAAATATAAAACGCATGTGTAGACTGATATTTTTCTAATGTCTGGACTCCTTTCTGGGAGGAGCCTATGGATAAACAGAAGTTTCAATATTTTGGTATTAATGCATTTTCTGAGAATTTATATAATTAGGCCTATATAAGTTTTGACTGCAAGTCTGCAAATGTCATGTCCATAACGCTGGAATTCCCAAATTTTAAATAATTTATCCTCAACTAGTTTTGTGGTGTAGGTCTACATATTTTATAATGTTAAGGGGTGTGTCGCCATTCTGCAGGTTCGTGGATCTGAGTGTCACGATTTCGGTTTCATATCGCATATCGTTACAGCCCTAGTCATTTTAGAATGTTAAGTTCTACTTCTGTATAGTTATTTTGGTGAAAGTAACTCAAAAGTAATACAGGAGTAATGTAACGCATTACAATTCTGAGACAGTAATATTGTAAGGTAATGAATTACTTTTAAATAACAGTAACAAGTAATATATAATGTATTACAGTTTGGAAGTAACTTGCACAACACTGCTGATGGATTACAAAGTTGTTTTAATTGCCGTTCTTGGTATTTATTTATTTATTATAGCAAAAATGTTATGCATATTGTTGCTGCCCTGCAGTGTGGACTTTTTTTGTGAGTTGCTTAGTGTGTTAAACAGTGTTCTTCTGACCAAGTGATATATGATGTAAAGGCAAACTTTTATCTTAGCCTGAAAAAAATATTAGAACAACTGACCAAGCTACTAGTATGCGTCACAAAACAGCCTGCTTCTTTATTTTCAAAAGTGCCAAAATTAAGGATGCTTATTGTATTCTATGAATTTGTCATCATTATAAAGAATACAGTATACAGCAAGGAAGCCAAATGTTCATAGAATGCATTAAAAGGGAATAGATAAGCACAATGGCCCTATCAAATCAAACAAAGAAATCCAAAATCTGAGCAATAGACTTTTTTCATGTTAGTTAATTTCTGTTCAACTAACAATGTGTCATTTATAGTTGTGTAAGCAATGCATTTATTATAATTTATTTTGGTGTCATATACTGCGGTACAGTGTGTGATTTCACTGTGAATTCATAATGAAGTGATTGTTATCCTAATGCATGAACACTATTGGAAATATGTCCAGTACTATGTGACCACTTGCTTCATAAAATAAACCTTAACCTGGTGTACACTAATGATCATGATGAAAGTAATCAAATATAATAGTGCAGCAATGCACATCTTGATGGACTGATGTTAATTTTGGTATTGATGTAATATGCACAACAGGGTACTAGGGACTTTACAAAGCACGGTGGCTCTCAATTGTGCATACATAAGACATATTGTAAATTTTTTTAGTTTTGCCTAACCATATTCATGTAACTTGCTAAGTTGGTAAAAGGTACATGATTGTTTTCAGATGCAATTTAGCATTAAATTCCACCCAATTTAGCATAAACTGAGCTTTGTTCTTACTTCTGCATGTGCCCAATCCTAAAACTTATCTGCCCCATATATCAGTAATTGTCTCTCTGCACAGTCTGTATTACATTATGACAATTAAACAAAATTATTTATAAAGATCATCCTGATGTGATCAGGCAGACTTTGTGTAAGGTGTATGAGAATATCCTATGCAGACATTACACAGTGAAAGTCTTGATTAATTATCTGCTTTAAAATGTTTAAACAGCACAGGGAATCAGAGCCTTCATAAAACAATCATCAATAATCTTTTAACAGCCAGTTAGTTTCCCAGGTGAACGATGTTTCATGTAATTAGTTATTTGCCCTAATTGGACTGATGAAGGCCTATAAAATACACTTATCTCCAGCTACATGTATGTTTGCATTTGTAGTGTCTGTGTGGATGTTGGGGCTTTGGAGTACTCAGGGTTTTTTGTTCGCCATGGATAAAGGGTGGACACAGTGAGTTTATTCAGTCAATCTCTGTTTGTGAATGATTCAGCAAATAATTAATTTACTTTATTTTATATATTTATGTTTAGGTTACCCTTGTTTGTAATCTTCCTGCTCTTTTTGAGTAATGCTCATGGATTTGAAGGTAAGATTAATGTGTTTAGTGGATTTTTTTTTTTCTCTTGCAAAGGATTTTGAATTGTGAAGTTTCTTTTTCTACAAATCTTCTATTTTGTCTAATTCACAGGTGGAACTTATTCAAATGCCCACCACCGGTGGGGCCATCCTTCTGACAAAACTTTCTCACCTCGTGCAGTCCAGTCTTCTGTGTCAGAGGTCCCTGAGACTGGGATTTTGCCTGAAGTGGGCTCTAGTTTATTCACTAACAGACCCCTGAAAAGGTTGAACTTACTCCAATTTGTAAAAGGTCGTCTTTCCAGCAGGCATGAATCAACATCCCATGCCCAAATGGCTCCAAGCAGCTCTGTTTTAGCTTCCTTGCCTCTACCCTTAAATGAACAGTATGCAGGCAGTTTGACATCGCTCCAGGGTTCCTCTGGATCAGCCGCTACAGATACTACTAGTGTTTCTACACACGGAGAAAGTACTAGCTTCCCTGCCATACTTGGCAGTTCTGGCCTGGCTACCAGTGATCTAAGCTCCCCTAGTTTGTACATGTCCAGCTCCCTGGAAACCTCTGGTGCTACATCAGAAGCCACTTTGCCTGCGTTCTCTCAGGAGAGTATCTCTTACAGCAGTTCATCTAGTCCAGGTGCCACGTACACTTCTCAAGGTAGCCCAGTGCTGGCTTCAGAAGGCTCTGGTCAATCCGTCTCCCCTCAGGGTGAAGGCAGTTACAGTGGCTTGTCTCCGTCTCAAGGTGCCTCGAGTCAATATAACCCTGGCTCCTATAACGCGCTCAGTTCTTCATCTGTTTCTAGTCAGTCTACCAGTGATCAGAGTACCCCCAGTTTGTATAGTTCTAGCTTTCAGGGAAGTCCGGGCAGTTTGTTGGAAGCTTCTGGCTCTTTTCAAGGGGAAGTGGCAGGGCTTAGCTCTCTTGTTGACCTGTCTCCCCAATCACAAGACCACTCCAGTCAGCTTCTACCCTCACCCTTGGAGGTCTCTAGCCAGTCTACTAATGGTCAAAGCGCTCCCAGCTTGTTAATGGTTGGCTCTGAGAGCAGTTCAGATTCACAGTCAATGGGTCCTGCTTCACCTCTAGACACTCAGGGTAATCTCTCTCAAAGCATTTCAAGCCAGTCCAGTGTGTCTACAAGCACCCAGAGCAGTTCTGGCACTCAATTAACTTCCAGTAATTTTTTCCCTGTGCAGGGAGGTAGTAGTTCTACATCTAGCTCATATCTGAAGCCTCAGGGCTCTCTGAGTCTGTATGCCCCTGCATCCCGTACCAAATATGTGAGTTTTCCCGTGTCATCACACCCAGCTGTTTATAGCCAGTCAAAAAGTAGCTCTGGTGCTTTGTTTGGGGGCTCTACTGGCTTTTCCTCCCAGGGAATGAGTAGCACATACAGTGGTTCTGTCCAGCCTCAAGGTACCACAAGTCAGTTTGCCTCTGGGTCTCCATCCTCCTATCCAAGTGTGTCACTATCCTCACCCCAAGGTGCTTCCAGTCAGTCTGCTACTGTCCAGAGTTCACAGAAGCAGTTTACCTCTAGCTATGGCACCCAGTCAGGGTCATCTAAGCCATTCACCCTGCAGGGAAGCACCACCTATGGTGGATCACTCCAGCCTCAAGATACCACAAGGCAGTTTGCCTCTGGGTCTTTATCCTCCCATCCAAGTGTACCACTATTCTCATCCCAACATCCTGCTAGTCAGTCTGCTACAGTCCAGAGTTCACGGAAGCAGTTTACCTCTAGCTATGGTGCTCAGTCAGGGACATCTAAGCCATTCACCCTGCAGGGAAGCACCACCTATGGTGGATCAATCCAGCCTCAAGATACCACAAGTCAGTTTGCCTCTGGGCCTCCATCCTCCTATCCAAGTGTACCACTATTCTCATCCCAACATCCTGCCAGTCAGTCTTCTACAATCCAGAGTTCACGGAAGCAGTTCATCTTCACCGGCAACTCTGGCACCCAGGAAGGGCCCTCTGCTCCCTTCAGCTTGCAGGGAAGTACCACTTATGGTGGGTCACTCCGGCCTCAAGATACCACAAGGCAGTTTGCCTCTGGGTCTTTATCCTCCTATCCAAGTGTATCACTATCCTCACCCCAAGGTGCCTCCAGTCAGTCTGCTACAATCCAGAGTTCACGGAAACCGTTTACCTCTAGCTATGGCAGCCAGTCAGGGTCAACTAAGCCATTCACCCTGCAGGGAAGCACCACCTATGGTGGATCACTCCAGCCTCAAGATACCACAAGTCAGTTTGCCTCTGGGTCTCCATCTTCCTATCCAAGTGTACCACTATTCTCATCCCAACATCCTGCCAGTCAGTCTGCTACAATCCAGAGTTCACGGAAGCAGTTTACCTCTAGCTATGGTGCTCAGTCAGGGTCATCTAAGCCATTCACCCTTCAGGGAAGTACCACTTATGGTGGATCACTCCAACCTCAAGATACCACAAGTCAGTTTGCCTCTGGGTCTCCATCCTCCTATCCAAGTGTGTCACTATCCTCACCCCAAGGTGCTTCCAGTCAGTCTGCTACAATCCAGAGTTCACGGAAGCAGTTCACCTTCACCGGCAACTCTGGCACCCAGGAAGGGCCATCTGCTCCCTTCAGCTTGCAGGGAAGTACCACTTATGGTGGGTCACTCCAGCCTCAAGATACCACAAGGCAGTTTGCTTCTGGGTCTTTATCCTCCTATCCAAGTGTAACACTATTCTCATCCCAATATCCTGCCAGTCAGTCTGCTACAGTCCAGAGTTCACGGAAGCAGTTCACCTTCACCGGTCACTCTGGCACCCAGGAAGGGCCCTCTGCTCCCTTCAGCTTGCAGGGAAGTACCACTTATGGTGGGTCACTCCGGCCTCAAGATACTACAAGGCAGTTTGCTTCTGGGTCTTTATCCTCCTATCCAAGTGTATCGCTATTCTCATCCCAACATCCTGCCAGTCAGTCTGCTACAATCCAGAGTTCACGGAAGCAGTTTACCTCTAGCTATGGTGCTCAGTCAGGGTCATCTAAGCCATTCACCCTTCAGGGAAGCACCACTTATGGTGGATCACTCCAACCTCAAGATACCACAAGTCAGTTTGCCTCTGGGTCTCCATCCTCCTATCCAAGTGTGTCTCTATCCTCACCCCAAGGTGCTTCCAGTCATTCTGCTACAGTCCAGAGTTCACGGAAGCAGTTTACCTCTAGCTATGGTGCCCAGTCAGGGTCATCTAAGCCATTCACCCTTCAGGGAAGCACCACTTATGGTGGATCACTCCAGCCTCAAGATACCACAAGGCAGTTTGCCTCTGGGTCTTTATCCTCCCATCCAAGTGTACCACTATTCTCATCCCAACATCCTGCCAGTCAGTCTGCTACAGTCCAGAGTTCACGGAAGCAGTTCACCTTCACCGGCAACTCTGGCACCCAGGAAGGGCCCTCTGCTCCCTTCAGCTTGCAGGGAAGTACCACTTATGGTGGGTCACTCCGGCCTCAAGATACCACAAGGCAGTTTGCCTCTGGGTCTTTTTCCTCCTATCCAAGTGTATCACTATCCTCACCCCAAGGTGCCTCCAGTCAATCTGCTACAATCCAGAGTTCACAGAAGCAGTTTACTTCTAGCTATGGTTCCCAGTCAGGGTCATCTAAGCCATTCACCCTTCAGGGAAGCACCACTTATGGTGGGTCACTCTGGCCTCAAGATACCACAAGGCAGTTTGCCTCTGGGTCTCTGTCCTCCTATCCAAGTGTAGCGCTATCCTCATCCCAAGGAGCTATACAAACAACCAAACCTCAATCTGCTATACTCCGTAAAGGGCTAAGGGACTCTATAAAACAGCCACATTATGCAAAGTGATGTCTTCCAGAATATAAAATCTAATAAATGTTTGTAACAAAGTGATTTTTCTTGTGCTGTTTTGTATTTAAGCTACACTCAAAGGATGGTACTCCATGCTAGTTGAGTTTGTTTAACTTGGAAATGGGGTGCCATCTAGGGTTTTGTTTGCCAAATTGGTTGAGTCAGTTGCTCAATCACGTTTTGTTGGCATTGACCGTTTAACTAAAATTTGCGTAGGATTTAAAAGCAGTAGAGGCTTCGTGCAGTTTTCAATCTCATTTCCTTTTTGAATCTCACTGATCTCCATTGTGCCATTCAATCTTTTAATTTAGTGGTTGTATTTCACAATGTAAATTGTTTGATATAGTACACGATCAGTACCTGCCTCAAAATCCTGATGGGAACAATACTCTTCTAGTCAAAGCTTTAATTTTTCTAATGTTTGTTATACTTCTGAATTCACCTCAAATGTTAATACTTTTTGCACTGATGCCAGATCTATTACTATGCATTGGTCTGTCCATTGATTCAAATAAAGGATTTAAAACATGGTTTATCAAATTTAAAGTTGGAGCAAGTGAAAAACCGTTGCAAAAAAATCTACTGGCCAGATCAATAACTTTACCGAACTTAACCCGAGGTTAAAAACTGAAGATAAAAATAGCTTCTAGACTAAAAAAGATTTGTTATAAACTGAAGTCTGTGTAGTAGTTGGTGGGGCTACAGGGTTTAAGTGGGAGAAACCCAAGTCATTCAGATTGTGGGCAATGTGTCAAAGTTTTCTTCTTACCATCCCATCTTACAGCTGAAGATTCACAGAAAGAGGAGAACGTCAGGACAAAAACAAAATCCTGGCCTCTTTGTCTGGTCCATAATAAATTTGGGCTTATTTTGGGTTACATTTCTCATTCCACTGTTCTATTTCATTTGTCCACTGCTTAAAACCGTTATGAATAATAGCTTGTAAATGACATTCAGCATGCTACCACAGAGTGGCGCTGTGGTCATTAATACCAAGAACTACATGATTTAGAACCCAAATCTCATTGGGCAGTCTTCCCCTTTTGAGACCATTTCTGAGACATTTTAGTGGGCAAAAGTGTGGAGAAACAACATGGCATTGTACTTAAGAAATTCAGTGTTTGAGACACTTTGCTGATAGAAATGGACAACATGTTCTCATGAGTATTCGTATGTATTTTACCACACGTACATTTACTTACGTTTCCATAGACACTGAAACCTACAATATTGATGTATTGACAGCACTAACATCAATTATTTACGTAACTTTATAGACTTACAAATGTGTTTAAATCCTTATTTATGAATATTAAAATTGAGGCATTAATATCTCGATTCTATTGTATTCAATTGTCATATCAATGACATTATGTTTTCAGTCGCATTTAAGAGAAACAGTTTACTCGTTCACTTAATTTGGGGCCCTTAACCTGCTTAAAAACACTTGAAACTTTGCATACTTAGAAATTGTCGGCCATCAGGGTCACTGATTGCACAAGTGACCACACAAGAGGACATGGTGGGGTCATAAGTTGTATTTGAGAGGCTCTGTAGCGCACCCCTTTTTACCTAACATAGCCAAACTTCATACACTTATAGATCTCATCAGGCCAAACAACTTTTGCACAGTTATACGCCAGCCCAATAGGAAGTCGGCTATAATGGGTTGTTTATAAAAAGCATGATCTGGAATTTGATATACTCCTTCTAGGGGATTTATCCCACCCAACACGATCAGCATGAAGCATGAAGCAAACATTGAAAGATTTTGATGAAACTTCAGCTATGTGTTTACTTTAGGAAGTCGATGACATGGATGTGACTATTGTGAGTCAAAGTCATAGCGCCACCAAATGGCAGATGGAAGGACATCACTATCAAACTGCTTTGAAATCACCTTCTTATTTTTACCCGATTTGCTTCAAACTTCATCAGAATAATGCCAAGACACGGCAGATGTAAACTTGCGAAAGGATTCCTGATATCTTGAATACTGTTGTTATAGCAACGCATCAAACTTTTATATTTATTTTGGGTATTTTTGAGACTCATGCTTCAAATTGCATGAAACTCGACACACACATCAGAGTACACCAGTAGACATGGGCAAAGCCTTAAAAATGGGCGTGTAGGAGCGGGTCAGTAGCATCACCTTTTAACTAAAGTGGGTGGTTAGTTTTACCTACAGTCAACAAACTTGGTACATACTGTATGTACCAAGGGGACCAACAGGAAGTCAGATATTTTTGTTTGAATGTGGATTTTTGGAATCAAGCTCTGAATTTTTAACTACTGCTCCAAGGAGCCTCATACGATTCACACCAAACTTTCTCAACATGATGCCAATATATTGAAGATGCTAAATTTCGAACGGGTATCTTGAATGGAGTTGATGAAATAAAATAATGCCAAAAAGGGAAACAGGAAGAGTCTCACATCTTCTAAATAATAAATTATACACCATTTATTTCTATATAAAATAATACAAATAAGAAGTAAAAAACATTTTATTCTTTTTCCATGAAATGCATTTGTGCTATCTGGTTGAAAGAAATAAAATAAAATGTAATACATAGTATAACCACTAGTTTGCAGCATAGGCCTATATTTAAACAGGGTTGAAAAAAGCCTTGTTACTGAGAAGTTTTCAGACATAATTATCTAAAATGTTGAATTTTCTGGCTCAACTAACTGGTAAACAGTCTCCAACTTATCCTTTGATCTCACTCTGCCTCTCTCTCTCTCGCTCTCTCTCTCTCTCTCTTTCCCTCTCTCTCTCTCTCTCTCTCTCTCTCTCTCTCTGTGTGTGTGTGTGTGTGTGTGTGTCAGTATATTTTATACTTTTGATGGTTTTAGAGTTTTACTGTGTGCTTTTGCCTGCATTAATGGACAAGAAATCTCTTAGGCCTTTTTCTATCAATTTGAATAACAAAATAAAGGCATTGAACTAATTCTAATTTGTAGTGCACTGACAGCACAGTTTTATATAATTAAATAATTAGGTTATTACAAGTATAAAACGGGCTTGGGCCCATCATCGCTGCTTGCAGCTATATTTGTACTTGGAGTTCTTACAGAAATTTGAGAAGAACTTTATTTTCTGCTTCTTTATTTTCAAAAGTGCCAAGATTAATGATGCTTATTGTATTCTATGAATCGGTCATCATTATAAAGAATAGAAGGAAGCCAAATGTGCATAGAATGCATTAAAAGGGAATAGATAAGCACAGTGGCCCTATCAAATCAAAGAAAGAAATCCAAAATATGAGCTATAGATTTTTTTTTATATTAGTTAATTTATGTTTGGTATAACAATGTGTCATTTATAGTTGTGTAAGCAATGTATTTATTAGAATTTATTTTGGTGCCATATACTGCGGTACAGTGCGTGATTTGAAGTGAATTCATAATGAAGTGATTGTTATCCTAATGCATGAACACTATTGGAAATATGTCCAGTACTATGTGACCACTTGCTTCATTAAATAAACCTTAACCTGGTGTAAATTAATGATCATGATGAAAGTAATCAAATATAATAGTGCAGCAATGCACGTCTTGATGGACTGATGTTAATTTTGGTATTGCTGTAATATGCACAACAGGGTACTAGGGACTTTACAAAGCACGGTGGCTCTCAATTGTGCATACACATTCCATAAGAGATATTGTAATTTTTTTTAGTTTTGCCTAACCATATTCATGTAACTTGCTAAGTAGGTAAAAGGTACAGGATTGTTTTTAGACGCAATTTAGCATTAAATTCCACCCAGTTTAGCATAAACTGAGCTTTGATCTTACTTCTGCATCATTGCAGGTGTTCTGACGATTCATGCTACCCATAGTGATGTGCTAGTTACTGGATATGCGCATGTGCAGACTAATTTTTCTTCTGCTTACGACGCCCATAAATCTATGCATCCTTGCTGTGGAGACTTGTAGGAAACTTTGACAGGCCAAAGATGAATATTTGATGATAATTTTTACTTTTCACACCGTTTAAAAAATAAAAACAGTACAGTATACTGTACTCTTAACTTCGAATTTTATTATAATTGTATTTCATATAATAATGTCATTTTTACTTGTTATATCAAAAGTGATAATTGTTAGTTCATTTAAAACATCAAAATATGCTCCCCATACACCTACCCTGATTTAAATGAAATAACGATGTCATAATATTGTGAGATTTACACAATTATGGAAACAATAGAGAATGAATCAACATTCTCTGTGATCGATTCGGGCATCGGTAGCATTTTTTTTTTGCGAAGGCAGCACAAATCGACAGACTCTGCTATCGATTCGCGCTACGGAAGCATTTTTCGACAAGGCAGCACAAATCGTCAGAACACCGGCGGTATGGGGGGGCATTAGGGGGCAATGCCCCCCCCAAATGTCTTTTATGCCCCCCCCCAAATTGAATTATGATATAATTTACAAAATAATATCAGTTTAATTTAATTCACATTTCACTGAGAAATAATAAAAATATATGTCTACAAACTGCTCATTAGCTGAAAATATAATAAAGCCGACCTAAAACCACAGTGTGGCGCTGTGAGAAAACCCACCTGCCGCCCCCCCAATCACTTGCACGTTAATACATGAATATAATTACTTTCAGTTGGCGCGAGATTCCTGACTGCGTTCAAAACAAAGCAAACAGATAAAAACTGATAAACTGTTTTGATAAAGGTAACTACATGATGCTTTTTTAATAGTAGGCTTGGCTACTGTAAACGCTTATGTTAGAGCAAAGCAGAAGATGTGTAGCTTTTTTTCCTCTCTTCCGCCAGTGAGATAGCAGTTAAACTGCTATCCTCTCAGTGAGAGACTGTGTGCATGTTCATTTGCTTTGCTTATAATAAAGCTGTGGTCAGAGTCAGTCCAGTTGCAATTTTTTTGTATAGGCCTATTTAACCCTTATTTAATAAAATTTCTTAAGAGTTGCATGTCTTGCAACAATGTGTAATGGTTTATGTGTTTATTGTATGGGTTGCATCACTTCATATAGCTAACAGAAAAGGCAGTAGCAATAATAAGTTATATCTGATATCCGAAAAAAAGTCCCCATACCTAGTGCCCACCCATTGAAAATAAATGCCCCCCTGCTGAGCGCAGTTTGAACCCGCAGCTCTGCAGCTCATATCATTAAAAAAAAAAATACAGTCTTTAGCATCGAGAACAGGATTTATTTTATTTTCCCAAATCTTATGTCCATGTGAACTACACAGCCTGCTTTTACAGTTCTATAATTGTATATGCCACCTGTTTATTACAATATATGTCATGGTTATGTAAATGATCAATACAGTTCTAGGCTACATAATAATACATAATGTTCAATTTTAACACAAAATTAAAATGTATAAATGAGTTTAAGAAAAATTTATAGGTTTCAATATTCATAATACGTTTATATGACTCAGTAAAGCCATGCCATTCGGTTCTATTTATGTAATGAATCATAATGCGATCGTATTATTTAACACGCTATTATTATATGTTTGAGATATCAACCACTGGTCGATAATGTTTGTATAAACTGTAAGTAACAACTGGTAAAATGTATGCATATCATAAAGCCATAACAGTCCGTGAGCGAAATCTCCTCCCATCCGTTTTCTGATTGGCATTTCGCAAGGATTCCTGGGTAGTTAAAGTGCGTGGAGCTTGCATCTATGCGGGTTTCGTGGAAGACCGCTTCAAGGGTACAAAGGGGGCGCTGCTGAGCACACTTCAGAGGGTTAAATGGGACGGCCTACGTACTCTGCGAGCACGCGCAATTTAAGTCCACGAGACCGAAAGTCCGCATGAAGTGCGCCATTTGGGACAGGGCCTGTATCGTAAATTGGTTCATTACTCGAAGCTTTTCAACACGGTGTACACTAACGATATCTTGTGGTCAAAAGGTGGAAAAGCTACCTTTCCCATTTTATTTTATTTTATTTTATTTTATTGTTTTATGTAATAAATCACTTTGTGCTATGAAAACCACAAAGCAATAAAAATCATTAGTGTTAGTGTTTGTGAATGTGTGTGAATGTTAGTGTGTATGAACAAATGAGTCTATGAATTAATTTATGAAAGAATTAATACATAGGACAAATTAACTCTGCTTTGTTCAACAAATGCAGCCTTAAAACCTTAGCCGTAGTCCTAAACCTATGAGTTCATAGGCAAGGCTCATATAGGCATAATCAAAATAAAAGAAAACTATTGTGGTGAAGTGCTGTGAGTGCTTGTGAACTGGGGAGTTGGGTAATTGAAGAAATTAAAGATTTTTATTAAGGAACAGGACTTGTTCAACAGGGTGGGGGCTAAGTCTATTTCTTTTTTTATTTACTACTTCCCCTGCTTTTGAGAATATTCTCTCTTGCGGGACTGAGGAGGCAGGAGTGCATAAACATCCCAGGGCAAGACGATGAAGATGCGGATAGACACCATTTTGAGTAGCCTCATCAATCATTTGTTTTCTGATCCCTGCAATACAGTAAAGTATTTAAAATATAACTGAATAAGTATAACTATGCACTATGTAAGATATCTCATTATAAATACAGAAATTGACAAACGAATAAATTAATGACTGATCAGAAGTCTTATAGTTGTTGGTCCACTTCCAGAAGATGTGTTTTCATGTTTAGCTCTATAATGTCTCAACATTGACGATGTGTTGTTATTATAAGAAAGCTGTTGAGAACATATTAGGCAGTCAACCTACAGAAGGAGGTCACATTAACTTGAGTACTTTTTTTCATATACATAATGTAGGCCTATCATTATATACTGTTTATTATACACTGAATATGCATAAAATTACATGTAAATATCAATTTACATAATTCATTATTATATTTATTTTATATACATTCGTAAATCATAATTCATTTAAAATCATATTCTTATGACAAAATAATAAGAATAATAATTAGCTTACTGTATTTGTGGATACGACCTGAAAACGCTTGGCTGGTTCCATGATGAAAATTCAAAAGTGGTCACTCTCTGTTTCAGTCTCAGTCGGTCTCAGTTCACTACCGAAGCGCATGACACTCTAAACCTGCGCAAGGTTCGCGCTATTTATGAATCAGAATATGAAGCAGTCACGTGGCTGTGTGTCAAAACGAAGCTTCGGACGTCACTGGTCACATGGTTGTGTCAAAAGGAATCAAGCTCCGGTACAGTGGTTCATGTGAGATGTTTCGTTTTTTTGATACAAGCTTCGAAGCCTCGGTGCCTAACGTCACATCACAAGTTTTTTTTTTGTTTGCCATGGATAAAGAGTTGACACAGTGAGTTTAATCAATCAATCTCTGTTTGTGAATGTTTCAGCAAATAATTAATTTACTTCATGCATTTTATATATTTACGTCTAGGTTACCCTTGTTTGTAATCTTCCTGCTCTTTTTGAGTAATGCTCATGGGTTTGAAGGTAGGAGGAATGTGTTTGTTGGAAAAAAAAATTCTCTCTCTTTCAAAGGATCTTAAATTGTTAGGTTTCTTTTTCTACAAGTCTTCTATTTTGTCTAATTCACAGGTGGAGCTCATTCAAATGCTCACCACCGGTGGGGCCAACCTTCTGACAAAACTTTCTCACCTCGTGCAGTCCAGTCTTCTGTGTCAGAGGTCCCTGAAACTGGGATTTTGCCTGAAGAAGTGGGCTCTAGTTTATTCATTAACAGACCCCTGAAAAGGTTGAACTTACTCCGGTTTGTTGAAGGTCGTGTTTCCAGCAGGCATGAATCAACGTCCCATGCCCAAATGGCTCCAAGCAGCTCTGTTTTAGCTTCCTTGCCTCTTCCCTTAAATGAACAGTATGCAGGCAGCTTGACATCGCTCCAGGGCTCCTCCGGATCAGCCGATACAGATACTACTAGTGTTTCTAAACAAGGAGAAAGTACTAGCTTCCCTGCCATACTTGGCACTTCTGGCCTGTCCACCAGTGATCAAAGCTCCCCTAGTTTGTACATGTCCAGCTCCCTGGAAACCTCTGGTGCAGAAGCCACTTTGGTGCAGAATCAGCAGAAGCCACTTTGCCTGCGTTCTCTCAGGGGAGTATCTCTTACAGCAGTGCATCTGCTCCAGGTGCCACGTACACTTCTCAAGGTAGCCCAGTACTGGCTTCAGAAGGCTCTGGTCAATCCATCTCCCCTCAAGGTGAAAGCAGTTACAGTGGCTTGTCTCAGTCTCAAGGTGCCTCGAGTCAATATAACCCAGGCTCGTATAACGTGCTCAGTTCTTCATCTGTTTCTAGTCAGTCTACCAGTGATCAGGGTACCCCCAGTTTGTATAGTTCTAGCTTTCAGGGAAGTTCGGGCATTTTGTTGGAAGCTTCTGGCTGTTCTTTTCAAGGGGAAGTGGCAGGGCTTAGCTCTCTTGTTGACCTGTCTCCCCAATCACAAGACAACTCCAGTCAGCTTCTACCTTCACCCTTGGAGGTCTCTAGCCAGTCTACTAATGATCAAAGCACTCCCAGCTTGTTTATGGTTGGCTCTGAGAGCAGTTCAGATCCACAGTCAACAGGTCCTGCTTCACCTCTAGACACACAGGGTAGTCTCTCTCAAAGCATTTCAAGCCAGTCCACAAGCGTTCAAAGTTCACCTAGTGTGCCTACAAGCACCCAGAGCAGTTCTGGCACTCAACTAACTTCCAGTTATTTTTATTCCTGTGCAGGGAGGTAGTTCTACTTCTAGTTTACATCTGAATCCTCAGGGCACTCAGGGTGTGCATGCCCCTGCGTCCCGTACCAAATATGTGAGTTTCCCCATGTCATCACACCCAGCTGTTTATAGCCAGTCAAAAAGTAGCTCTGGTGCTTGGTTTAGGGGCTCTACTGGCTTTTCCTCCCAGGGAATGAGTAGCACTAACAGTGGTTCTGTCCAGCATCAAGGTACCACAAGTCAGATTGCCTCTGGGTCTCCATCCTACTATCCAAGTGTATCACTATTCTCACCCCAAGGTGCCTCCAGTCAGTCTGCTACAATCCAGAGTTCACGGAAGCAGTTTGCCTCTAGCTATGGCACCCAGTCTGGGTCCTCTAAGCCATTCACCCTGCAGGGAGGCACCACTTATGGTGGATCACTCCAGGCTCAAGATACCACAAGTCAGTTTGCCTCTGGGTCTCCGTCCTCCTATCCAAGTGTATCACTATTCTCACCCCAACATCCTGCCAGTCAGTCTGCTACAGTCCAGAGTTCACGGAAGCAGTTTACCTCTAGCTATGGTACCCAGTCCGGGTCCTCTAGGCCATTCACCTTGCAGGGAAGCACCACTTATGGTGGATCACTCCAGCCTCAAGGTACCACAAGTCAGTTTGCCTCTAGGTCTTTATTCTCCTATCTATTTGTATCACTATCCTCACCCCAAGGTGCCTCCAGTCAGTCTGCTACAGTCCAGAGTTCACGGAAGCAGTTTACCTCTAGCTATGGCACTCAGTCTGGGTCCTCTAAGCCATTCACCCTGCAGGGAAGCACCACTTATGGTGGATCACTCCAGCCTCAAGATACCACAAGTCAGTTTGCCTCTGGGTCGCTGTCCTCCTATCCAAGTGTATCGCTATCCTCACCCCAAGGTGCTTACAGTCAGTCTGCTACAGTCCAGAGTTCACGGGAGCAGTTTACCTTCACAGGCATCTCTGGCACCCAGGAAGGGCCCTCTGCTGCCTTCAACTTGCAGGGAAGCACCACTTATGGTGGATCACTCCAGCCTCAAGGTACCACAAGTCAGTTTTCCTCTGGGTCTTTATCCTCCTATCCAAGTGTATCACTATCCTCACCCCAAGGTGCCTCCAGTCAGTCTGCTACAGTCCGGAGTTCACAGAAGCAGTTTACCTCTAGCTATGGCACCCAGTCCGGGTCCTCGAAGCCATTCACCGTGCAGGGAAGCACCACTTATGGTGGATCACTCCAGCCTCAAGATACCACAAGTCAGTTTGGCTCTGGGTCTCCGTCCTCCTATCTAAGTGTATCACTCTTCTCACCCCAACATCCTGCCAGTCATTCTGCTACAGTCCAGAGTTTACAGAAGCAGTTTGCTTCTAGCTATGGCACCCAGTCCGGGTCCTCTAAGCCATTCACCCTGCAGGGGAGCACCACTTATGGTGGATCACTCCAGCCTCAAGGTACCACAAGTCAGTTTGCCTCTGGGTCTTTATACTCCTATCCAAGTGTATCACTATCCTCACCCCAAGGTGCCTCCAGTCAGTCTGCTACAGTCCAGAGTTCACAGAAGCAGTTTGCCTCTAGCTATGGCACCCAGTCTGGGTCCTCTAAGCCATTCACCCTGCAGGGAAGCACCACTTATGGTGGATCACTCCAGCCTCAAGGTACCACAAGTCGGTTTGCCTCTGGGTCTCCATCCTCCTATCCAAGTGTATCACTGTTCTCACCCCAACATCCTGCCAGTCAGTCTGCTACAGTCCAGAGTTCACGGAAGCAGTTTACCTTCAAAGGCAACTCTGGCACCCAGGAAGGGCACTCTGCTCCCTTCAACTTGCAGGGAATCACAACTTATGGTGGATCACTCCAGCCTCAAGATACAATTCAGTTTGCCTCTGGGTCTCCCTCCTCCTATAATTGTCATTTGTGTACCGTTGTCCTCACCCCAAGGTGATGCTGACCAGTCCAGCCAAGCTTTTCAAAGCTATTCTGTGTCCCAAAGCCAGAAGTCTCAAAGATGGCAACCTTCACAAGGTATTCAGACCTCAGGTGCAGCTGCATTACAGGGTATCTCTCTGTCTCAAATCTCTCCAATGCAGAGTTTGTTTCCTTCCCTGTCATCAGCAGGAGGCTCATCTTCAGGAGATCCTGGACCATTTGTTTCTGCACAGGGTGGTAGCAGGAGATATGGTGGCTTTTCTCTTCATTCTCAAAGCTCCTCTAGCAAGTACACCCCTGGGTCTCATGCATATGCCAATCTTGGTTCCTCTCCCCTAGCTGTTTCTAGCCAGTCTACCAGTGATAAGTGGTCAAATGGCCTGTATAGCTCAGACTCTCTGCTGTAAGGAACTCAGCTTTCTGGAAATATTAATAATCAATAATATCTTGTTATTATTAATTATAAATATTTGGGTCAGTTAATTGGATTAACTTGATATGGCTGAATTAATATTACAATCAATTAATCAGTTCTTCCAACGAACTCTTTTGATTATTAATTTATTCTAAGAAAAGGGTATCTTCCATGGCCACCGAAGAATAATTATTTCTTCGCCTGTACAGTACTTTGAGCCAGTAGCAAAAACCGTGATCGTAAAGTGACTTGTATTGCAAACAAAACAGAACCAAATACATATTATGTACAAGTTTTATTAACTAAATATAGATATTTATATGAATATAAATAAACTAAACAACATACACACATGAATACATAAATAGGTTAGTGATAGGATGAAATTGGAAACCGGAAGAGGGTCTATGAGAAGAACCATCAGAATTTCATTTTCACATTTCATTGAATTGAATACTTGCATTTGTAATGGGAACAATTCTTGAAGTTGTTGAAAATTGAAGTCGTTGATGGTTCCGGCAGTGTCAAGTGGAAGTTGGTTGAGCGTTCTCTTTCTCCAGGAACGCATGACTGGTTTGGTGAAGGCCTGGGACTCTGTTGAGGCCACGCCGAGCACCCAGGAGAAGTGAGGAAGTCGGAAGGATGGGTGATTGGAGTCGTTGTTGGTTGGAGTCTTTGTTCCAAAACTCTTGAGATTATCCTTGGTTCTTTGTGAGAGAGTCATCTCTCTCCTGCCTGTGCCCATATCTGGTTGGATTGAGGCCTGCTGGGCCCTGGGGCCCCCGTGGAGGGGGAGGGGGTTCCCCAGAATCACCAGAACAGTGTTGCGGCTGGATGAAAGAACTAAGAGAGGGAGGTCACATGTGGACTGTCTCTAATAAGGCCTGGAGAAGATCCTCCCCTAAGGGTTGAACTCGACCAATCAGAAAGGGGACATGTCTGAGAGGGAAAGTGGGCTCTTAGTTGATTTATGGATCTTTGTCCCTAGCAAGATTATACCTTCATTAATGCTAAAATAGCTATAACACATCCACACTGCATTCTAGAAGAAGGTGATGTACATCAAAGTGTGAGTCATTAAATGAGGATTAGTTAGGTAGGAGGCATTATACAGGTGAGGTTACATTGATCGTTAGTTTGTTGTATACCAGGATACATACCATAATATATACCTAATAGTACACGAGACAGTAAACCATTTACACTGTTTCTTTCACAGTTTTATGAATGTTCATTTATAGATCAGTTAGTCTATGATTAATGCAGCAAAGTCTGTTTTAAAGAGGGTTTCTGTTTCATAGTCTCTCTCTTGAGTATGTGGCCACATTCCTCGGAGGTCGTAAAATCTCCTTGTCATGCCCTGTAACATGACACTGTTTCTGCCCTTGTGTTTGTTCATTTGGGCTGTGTGAGGAGTTTCATAAACCTTTGTATATAATGAATAATTAGTATGTGTCTGATTGGTCCATACCCTACACTGCGAACCCAGGGTCTCATTGGTGTAGTTGAAAGACCCTCTAGACCCTCATATCAAGCTCCTTTTGACTCAAGCAGTAACCAAATATCTGAGCATTTTGTGACCATGCTCTTGTTCTTGTGGGTTTTTAAGCTACATTCGAAGGATAGAACTCCATGCTATTTGAGTTTGTTAGGGTTGTGTGCAAAATTGGTTAAGAGTGATTTGCTGTGTCTGACACTTTTGTAGGCATTGACTGTTTAACTAAAGTTTGAGTACTTGGTATCAGGGGCGGAGCCAGACGATGTAAACATTCGGGGCTTAGCCCAAACCTAGGGGCGGTCCAGGCAGGGGCATACTCCCTTGGAGATTTTTTCCCCATTTACGTCAGCTAAATGCACTATTTTTCAGGCTGTTTGAGATATTAGAAAGCCTAAAAATCTATACACTACCTGGGAAAATTATGATAGTTAGGCCTACTCAGTAAAAAAAAAAAAAATCACAGAGTAGAGCCTACAACCTATTTTGTATGTAATTGTTCTCCAGCTGTAGTGAATCCAAAACACCAAAAATGTTAAGGATGACTCATTTTCACCCCTGGCAACTAAAAAGAGGCAACCATTATCTGACTATTTTTAAGTTTGCCTAAATAGGTAAAACACAGTGGTATCTGGTGGCGTGTAAAACTTATATAGCAGCCCTTTTAGACTGGGGCCAAAACGCCACCATAACTCGCTGAGAATAATTTAAGTCTCATGTGTGCAATAAAAGTTCCAAAGACCTGTGTCTTATTATTAAATATGTATACTTTTTGTTCAGAATTGCTGCATTAAATATTGATGATATTGTGCAATATGTTACAGTAAATTAATGATGCGTTGCCCAAAAAGCTTACATATAAAATTGTGGACAGTGATATTCATTTAATTAGCAATACTCTGCTGCTACCATTTATTCATTATCGCTGTTCACCATAACAATTCCTTTAATTATGTAAATACTAATATGTTTATTACATTATTACAGGCGCATCTCAAAAAAATTTAATATTGTGGAAAAGGTCATTGTGCTGCACCACCAGAACAAAACTGACAGATTGAATTCTCAGGAAACCTTTGCAGGTGTTTTGAGTTGATTAGCTGATTAGAGATCTTGTTAGGTCGTATAAAAAATTCTTTGTTCTAAAATTCTAATACATTTTGAGATAGGCGTACTGGAGTTTTGATTTCCATGAGCTGTAAGCCCATCATCATGATTAAAACAATAAAAGGCTTGAAATATTTAACTTTTTATGTAATGAATCTAGAATATATTAAAGATTTACTTTTTAAATTAAAGTATGGGGGGAAAAATAACTTATTGACGATATTGATGCATCTGTACTTGGAATTGTTGTCATCACTTAACTCAAGTGTTAGGCCTACAACAGCAGATTCACATGTAACACTTGTCCGCGGTTCGTCTGACGCTGCTTCTGAATCTCTCTCCGGCCGGTGAGGTTTACTGTTAGTGTTCCGTATAAAAAAACTTTATGATGTCCATAATAACTTCAGCCGGTTAGCCAGTAAGCTCGCTACGACGCCGGTTTAAACATACAACAGCCCGCAAGCGGCCAACCCCTGATGACAACGGCGAAGAAGATTAATTTATATTCTTCTTCGTTAGTTTTTATTGGCAGTTGGCAAACAAGCTGAGTGATGCGCGATGCATTACCGTCCGCCACTACGCACATTGTTTAATTTTTTGCCGCTCCATCAGAAATTCTGAGAGGAAATTAAACAAAGTTGAAGTTATTTTAAAAAACCTAAAAGATTCGGGGCTTTTGACAAACCATTCGGGGCTTAAGCCCAATTAGCCAACCCCCCCCCGCTCCGCTTTGCGTGCAGTTTTACATTTTCTAATTTCCTTTTTTTTTCTGCTCTCCCTTGTCATGATCGGGACTAATTCTTAGGTGTTCAACCTTTTAGTGTTTCCATATTTCAGACAATTTACATTATGAAATACATAGTTCACTACATTGCAGTATATTAAAAGTGGCAAGTTGAATTGAAAATATCAGTGATTGGTGTATAGCGGATCTTGATGTTAAATTTATCTGAATTTGCCAAAAAATTCCTGATGGGTTCAATACTATCTTCTACCTAAAGTGTTTTTGCACCGGTGGCAGCCCTTTGATAAATTATGTTAATTGACAAACCAAAGAATTTTAAATACATGGTTGATAAAATTGAGACTTAAGTTTATTGGACAAGTGAAAAAAAATCTTGTGCAGTTAAGTTGGTAATGTGGTTTTTGGAGTCGTTTAATCATGCTCTGACTGATGGCTGAACTTAGCAATTATAGTTTCGCAGGTACAGACTGATTTATCAATACATGATATATTCAGAATGAGTATGTGCTTGTGTATGATGTTACAGGCTTTATTCTGTGCTTGCGTATGATCTTACAGGCTTTATTCCCAGAATATTGTTGCACTAAAAAAAAAATTTAATGTTGGATTTACGTGAACCGTGTCACAAGAACTAAAAGAACTATGTCAATTGTGATGTGAAACGAACTACCTGCAGTGATTGTGATGTAAGGATGATTTTCCACTTGGGTTACAACCCTAGTACTTCCGAGAAAGACTTCAGGGTTTATATTTACCACAGAGGTGCCTTTTTACAGTACAGTTGAACACCACTGTGGCGTTAGGACCCATACACCACAGGATGAGCAGCACACCCTGCTGGCCTCACCTCTTCTTGCAGCAACCTAGTCTTCCCAGGAGGTCTCCCACCCAGGTACTGACCAGAGCCAACCCTGCTTAGCTTGTGCAGGCGAAAGCTTCGGGTTGACCACTGCCGGCTTGAGCAGCAGGTCTCCTCAAGCATCCCATCAGAGCCGATCAGCCCTATGCGCACACTACGCAAGTTGCGTAGGGCCCCGCCTCCCCCTTGTGTCAAAGCACGTCAATCAAAGTTTACAATATCGATGAGAAAATAAGGCGGAACTATCCTTCCGTTCACGAAAGAGAGAAAAAAACACCATGAGAGTGAACAGCAATCAGCTAGACTCTCCAAGTTTGATGTCAGCAAAGAACAGTAAATGATTATCTAGTCTCCAAGTCAGTAACAACTCTGCAATAAAGCAAAATGGAAAGCAATGTATTGACATTGACTATTGATTTAAAGGTTATATTGCATTTAAAATGTTGACGTAAATGTATGGCTGGACATATTGGTCAATATGGATGCACATTTCTCAGTAAATAATAACCATCAAGTATTGCTTTTATCATTTAAAACACAGTGACATGCTATGACAAGCCATTTTAGCTTTTATTCATTCACAGGATGCATTTTTTTAAATCAATAATTTAATTTGTACTATTTAAAATGTGAATTCTTGATATTAAGAATGTATTTTTTCGAGTAACAATGTCTATTTCTGATATCAGGAATTACATTTTCATTAGTACTAGTGAAAGGAGTGGGAGCACTGGGGTGTCAGGTGTGACTGTGTGGCAATGTCAAATGGTTTACATGACTCATGGGTCAGGTAGGAGGGCCCCTAAACAGAATTTTGCCTAGGGCCCCAGGGAGGTCAGGATCGGCTCTGCATCCCATTGCACACTTGGTTCATTGCACACCAACTGAAATATTTCAGGTCTTTTATTGTTTTAATACTGATGATTTTGGCATACAGCTCATGAAAACCCAAAATTCCTATCTCAAAAAATTAGCAAATCATGAACAGGGTCTCTAAACGAGCTATTAACCTAATCATCTGAATCAACTAATTAACTCTAAACACCTGCAAAAGATTCCTAAGGCTTTTAAAAACTCCCAGCCTGTTTCATTACTCAAAACCGCAATCATGGGTAAGACTGCCGTTCTGACTGCTGTCCAGAAGGCCATCATTGACACCCTCAAGCAAGAGGGTAAGACACAGAAAGAAATTTCTGAACAAATAGGCTGTTCCCAGAGTGCTGTATCAAGGCACCTCAGTGGGAAGTCTGTGGGAAGGAAAAAGTGTGGCAAAAAACGCTGCACAACGAGAAGAGGTGACCGGACCCTGAGGAAGATTGTGGAGAAGGACCGATTCCAGACCTTGGGGGACCTGCGGAAGCAGTGGACTGAGTCTGGAGTAGAAACATCCAGAGCCACCGTGCACAGGCGTGTGCAGGAAATGGGCTACAGGTGCCGTATTCCCCAGGTCAAGACACTTTTGAACCAGAAACAGCAGCAGAAGTGCCTGACTGGGCTACAGAGAAGCAGCACTGGACTGTTGCTCAGTGGTCCAAAGTTCTTTTTTCGGATGAAAGCAAATTTTGCATGTTTGCATTCGGAAATCAAGGTGCCAGAGTCTGGAGGAAGACTGGGGAGAAGGAAATGCCAAAATGCCTGAAGTCCAGTGTCAAGTACCCACAGTCAGTGATGGTCTGGGGTGCCATGTCAGCTGCTGGTGTTGGTCCACTGTGTTTTTTCAAGGGCAGGGTCAATGCAGCTAGCTATCAGGAGATTTTGGAGCACTTCATGCTTCCATCTGCTGAAAAGCTTTATGGAGATGAAGATTTCATTTTTCAGCACGACCTGGCACCTGCTCACAGTGCCAAAACCACTGGTAAATGGTTTACTGACCATGGTATTACTGTGCTCAATTGGCCTGCCAACTCTCCTGACCTGAACCCCATAGAGAATCTGTGGGATATTGTGAAGAGAAAGTTGAGAGACGCAAGACCCAACACTCTGGATGTCCTGGGCCTCCATAACACCTCAGCAGTGCCACAGGCTGATTGCCTCCATGCCACGCCGCATTGAAGCAGTCATTTCTGCAAAAGGATTCCCGACCAAGTATTGAGTGCATAACTGAACATAATTATTTGAAGGTTGACTTTTTTTGTATTAAAAACACTTCTTTTATTGGTCGGATGAAATATGCTAATTTTTTTAGATAGAATTTTGGGTTTTCATGAGCTGTATGCCAAAATCATCAGTATTAAAACAATAAAAGACCTGAAATATTTCAGTTGGTGTGCAATGAATCTAAAATATATGAAAGTTAAATTTTTATCATTACATTATGGAAAATAATGAACTTTATCACAATATGCAAATTTTTTGAGAAGGAGCTGTACGTCTGTCAAAGAGCTTTCCAGGCATAGACCAGCATGACTTTCTTTTACATGTTGTTCATTGGCGGTAAGTAAAGACCGCCTCCTTAGATCTGATCTCTAACGTTTTAACTCAACAGTTATTTTACATAGCGTGGTTATAAACAGTTTAATAGCATTTCTTTTGTATACAAAAGTTCATATCAGAACCTTTGCACGTTTAATGTAAAAATTGACAACCAAATGACAACCAAAGTGACATTTCATAAAAAATGATTCTCCCCCAAATGATTCTTTCTCCAACCTGAACCCAAATGTTGGCAGCCCTGTAATTATGACATAAAAATTAGAAATTATGACATAGTAGGTTTGCGAAGAAAAGTCCAAATTAAGACAAAGTAATAAATGAAATGTAAAAATTAAGACATTAAAAAGTCAAAATTATTTTTTTGCCTCATTTAATCTGAAGATTTAGATTGTAATTATTTTGTGTTTTTTTTCTATTTTCTCTGGTAACTTACAGCATGCAAAGAGGTTAACATAAAATCTGAATTATTCAAATACAAAATTCTTTAAATAAAACATGAACTTGAACAGTGAATGAAGCACAGTTGTGAATTTATTACTCATTACAGTGAACATACAGCTGAAGTGAACAATTTAAACAAATAAAAAAAAGCAAATTAAATTGCTAAATTAAAGCAACCCCCCCCCCAAAAAAAACCCTTTCTAAACCCTAAAAAGAATAGATTAAAGAAATTTAAAATGAACTACACAAACCAACAGTACTATATATCCACACAACTCTTAATGTCTCCCAGTGCTTTAAAATAAGCTGTCAGTTATTCAAAACACAAAATAAGCCAACAAATTAAATGATCTGCATA
Source organism: Siphateles boraxobius (assembly GCF_051911475.1). NCBI lineage: Eukaryota > Metazoa > Chordata > Actinopteri > Cypriniformes > Leuciscidae > Siphateles > Siphateles boraxobius. Next base: position 33,732,240 of record NW_027509193.1, read on the forward strand.
AAACCAAGAAATTACTGCATCCATAAATGTTAATAATTTCATACTGCAAGTCATATCAATGAATCACCTTCAGAGAAAAACACTATGGTTAAGTCTAGCTTGTACATATACAGTATACTAATTATTTAGAATTGTTCCCTTGTTTAAATTGCATTCAAATACTTAATATGTTTGACAATTGTTCATCAGAGCCTTGAGTAAAGCCCTGGTGATAATAAGAGATGGACTGATATATCAGCCTATTGTGTATATATATATATATATATATATTAGTATCATTTCACAATAAGGTTTTATTTGTTAACATTAGATAACTACAAGTTAAAGGGGTCATGAAATGAGAAAATCAAATTTGCATTGATCTTTTGACATCTAAGAGATCTTTGTGCCATTCAAACATCCAGCAAGTTTCATAACATAAAACATCCTCCTCATAAACAAAGTAATTATTTAATCAAGTTTTGATATTGCAGGATTTGTGATGTCACACGGGCAAATTAATTTGCACATGCCTGCCTCCAGAGCAAGACATCGACGAATAGTTAAACAGCATTGCATCACAGGCCCCGCCCACTGGAGTTCAGTCACTTAACAACTGACGTTTGCCTACACCGGATGTGAGCGTCATGTCAAAAGCAAAAAAACAAACAAAAAAACAATATAATTGCTGATGCTGTATAATCATAATTATATAACCATTATAACAATATAATTATGAATGTTTTCAAAACATTTACTCGAGTGCAATAGCGAGTGGCTGTTGATACCGTTTCCTATACAACGACATTAGCCAATCATAACAGTGGCCGTATATTGACAAGCCTTAAAGGAGCCGTGCCTTAAAAACTGATCATTTCAGACAGAGAGTCAGAATGAAGGTTGAAAATAATATTTTTTCCACATATATATTTGCTTTTTGTGAAAAAAACCCTCTATTAACATTATGATTGAACCTCAAGGAACATATTAAAAATACTTATATAGTAAAAACACTTCACCATTTATTGATCTTGGTTAATGTAAACATTAACATTTACTAATACACTAGACCTTATTGTAAAGTGTTACTATATATACACATACTGTATATAATTGTGTATACATATATGTCAGATAATAATATGTACACACAATAATAAAGAATGTATAAAAGATATTTATCTTCATCATCACTGAAAAACTCAATTCACTAGTAAAAACTGTTCAATCTGGCCCCATTAAACCGACTATGTAGAAAAATCCCTAAATGCCGAGTCTGTAACACATCCTGTTGTGTAACTAGACAAAAATGGCCTCAATGTGCAATTCTTCCATCTTTACATTCCAAACCTCTTCAAAAAGGCTTTTCTTCATTAACCGTTGTGACAGTCATTTTTTGACCTGACATCTCAGTAGTCTGCCCTGCAGAAGTACTGCTTTTCTTTGTAAATGCTGCATGTATGCATAGCATATCTCATTTGAAAGCACGCATGACAAATGGGCCAATAAAACTGACTGTAGAGACAATTTGCACTAATATCTTCTATAGCGCCCCTTATAGTGATGAAGGATAATTCAACACAATTAACTTGACGCATGTAATCAATCTTGCGTTTATGTTTGCGTACTTGCGTAGAATGTTTCTGGCCCATTTGACTTGTTGCACCAAATGACTCGATACTGCGAGAAAACTATAAAAACAACACTGCATATTTCCGTAGTTCTTCTCCAGCCTTAACTTCATCAACACTAACAGGTGCAACAGTTACGACTTCCACAATAAACTATGCTATCCTGCGTTTATAAAGTCTGTGCTCATACATTATTATTTTAAATCACATTTACCCAAGGACGAGGGGGCAAATGGGATGCACTAAGACTGGGCCACAGGAGGTCACATGAGGTACCATGCAGCCAATCCGGCTAGAGCAGCGATCCAGGCGGCCAATAGGACTTGACCGGAGGGATTTTTAAGCACAGTCATGGCCACTTGACAAATGTAAGATGATCCGCTGCTGGCAGCTGAAACAGAAAGAATGAAATAATCATGTAAACGGTGTAATTTGCTTGGGTTTAAGGCCGGGTTTCCCAAACAGGGGTTTGAAGGAGAACTGTAGAGGTTGATGAAAAGCTAATGATTAATAAAATCAAATATAAAATTTAAATAAATAGAGCTGTACAATTAATCGAAATAAAACCGTAATTGCGATATAGATCAGAGTAATTATCAAATCAAAGGCTGAAATTTAAAGTAATATATAATCTATTCAGGGTTATTACAGTTAACTAAAATTAAAAACAAACAAAAAACATGTTTGTTACTTGAAATATAATAAATGTTTACTGAAATAAAATATAAAAAACCTTAAACTAATTTTATTACTATTATTATTCTAGTTCAAATTTCTCATTTTCATTTAGTTTAACTTGATGCACTAAATAACTAAAACCGAAATTAAAAAAAATTATAAAAACTATAAAAAAGACATAATAAATAAAAAATAAAATAAAACAAATAAAAATGACAAAAACATACAACAAAATTAATAAAACTTTAACTAAAACGATAATAAAAATAGAAAATTAAAAAATGACAACCAATTCAAAATATGAATAACTATAATAGTATCTCAATATTACTAAAATAACACTGAATCTATTGTGACAAAATAAAAGTCTATATTATTATTATTATTTATTAATTTTTTATAATTACAGTTAAAACTAATAATGATAATTTCACTTAAATATTTGTAACAATATATATATATAAAGATTTAGCTTACTAAAAAGATTAAATATTTTATCTGCTTGGTTGCAAGTCATGTGACCATTAACCATCATCAGAGAACGGTGAATGTCTGAATGTGCCGTTTTCAAATTAGAAGCTCATCTGTACTTCAAATAAATATCTGATGGGTTTGGCTGACAGAAAAGTAATAGTGAATCCCTGGTTTAAGGTGTAATGAAGATGAATAGTCTGGTGAAGCTGACCTGTTTTGGCAGCGTGGTACGGACACTGACTGACGTCTCCTTGTATCTCTCCATGAGCCGGAGCGGCGTCCAAAACATCGTCCTGAAGGGTCTTTCCAACCTCCTCTAGTTCTCCAAAAATCTGCATGCAACACATCACCATCACAGGAAACAATGAGGGAACACTGAGGAAATGACAAGCATTTAATGAAAAGCTCTTTGTCATGTGTGTGACAGTGACAGCATTAAATAAACACATTCAACTAGATGTCACAGTCAAACGCAATGTTAAAAGATGCTGGTGAGAAGCGAGACATTGTTTTGACCCCGTCTTGTCCATTTAATTTCAGAGCTCATCTGTGATCTGCCATGAGGACAAAGGACTCTTCCATCTGCTGACGGATGAAACTCAAGCCACACGGAGCTTTAAGTACACACTCACTGATATGAACACGGAGACGTCAGGTTCAGTTCTAATAGAGCGACTGCAAAGCCCTCCAGGTGAAGACACACACAGAGAGATTATGAGCGGGCCATTAGTTTAATTCATTCGGTGTTCGTGAAGGATCTCAGACTGAGTGCAGAGATAATGATCTGCACATCTTGAATTAATTGTCATCAACATCATTCTTTAAAGGACTCATAATGAAGAATCAAAATATTATTGATTAAACTTTTAGAACCTGAGAACATTAAGTAAGGGATAATGTAGAGCGAGGCGGTTGTTATAGCGAATACAATCCCGACAGGCTGATTAGGACAGGTTACGACAGGCGGAGGGGTCTTGAATCAGCCTGAAGGGGTTGTATTCGCTATAACAACCGCCTCACTCTACATTATCCCGCTTATTACATGGCTACCTACCAAATAAATCCATAATTTGACACAAAATATATATTTAAGTATAAAATATTGAGTTTATCGATTTAAAAACGATTAAATGTATTGCTTCCGCTAAAGAAAATAGTCCGTTCCGTCTCTACGGTTAGAATCCATGGCAACGCTTTGTTTTTCATGGCAATGGTGTGTTACACTTAACATTCTACATTAGAATTCAACCAAGCCATGTAATAATTAAATTTAATTAATTTTTAACAATTGTAATTAATAATTAAACTATTAATTTCTTTTTTAAGTTTGTCTCATTTAATTAAACTTCATTTAGAAAAAAGCATTGCTTTATCTTTCTGTCAATAAAATAGGTAATAACAACAATAAATTATTTCAAAAAGAAAAATGTAAAACAAATTAATTTATTACACACTCTCTCTCTATACATATACACACACACACACATATATATATATATATATATATATATATATATATATATATATATATATATATATATATATATAATTATTATTTTAAAATAAATAAATAAAAATAAGAAAACAAAATAAAAGTAATTTTAGAAATGAAATCATTAATAATAATAATAATAAAATTTAATTTAGAAAATTGTATTTGGAAACGTCATCTATTTAACAATAAAATAGGTAATAATAACAATAATAATAAGCTATTACAAATAGAAAAAAGTAAGAAAAAAGCATTTAATTTAATTGATATATATTTATTTATATATATGTGTGTGTGTGTGTGTATGTGAGTGCGTGCGTGCGTGCATGTATAAGTAGTTATTTTAAAATGTAGATAAATGTAACAAAATAAATAAATGCAATTTTAGAAATTAATTAAATTAGTTGAATTAAATTGAATTTAGAACATTTTATTTAGAAACATCCATTTGCCAATAAAATAACTAAAAAATATTTAAACGGAAATATTATATATATATTCATGATTTTAAAATGAACTTAAATGTAGCAATAATATAAATACAATTTAAAAATTATCAAAAGTGATTTTTGAATTATTAAGCTGAATCACTGAATCCTTTGTTTTGTTTTTCTTAAGTGAACTCCTCCTTCTTTAGAAAAAAAAGCATAAAGAAATATTACAGTTGGTACAACAAATCTTGCCTGAAATAACAACAAGAAAATATGACCCCTTTAAATTTCTGCACTGCTCACCTCCATATTGAACTGAAAGGCGAGGTTGGCTTCCTCCACGACGCTCCTCTTGGTGTGTGTGTCGAGCTCCAGCTCGTTCATCCGGCTGCGGTACAGCTGCTTGAAGGCCTTGGCGCTGTGGATGCCTTCAAACTCATAGAAGCTCAGGCCTTCTCCTGTGGGCGGCAGCTTCATGGCGCGCTGGGCCACCTTCCTCAGCACCTGCCCCCCTGAGAGGTCTCCCATGTAGCGCGTGTAGGCGTGGGCCACGAGAAGCGCGGGCTGGTCCCGGCCGACCCGCCGGATGCGGTCCACGTACCGCTGAGCCGCGGGAGAGATGCGGATCTGACTCCGCCAGTCCTCGCCGTAGAAGAACTCCAGATCCCGAGCCAGAGCGTCGCGCCGGTGGAGCTCGTGAGGGAAGTAGAGCGGAGCAAAATGAGGATGTTCTTTATTCCTCTCGATCTCCTCTTCCATGGCGGAGTACGTGAAGAATAAAGCCACATGGCCGAGCTGAAAACACAGATCCAGAAATCATAGTCAAGGAGAACTAAACACATTTATCTTGCTGTGTGCAGTATCAATGAGATGCTATTGTAGTTTTTATTTTGTTGCCTATTTTTGTCATTTATATTTGTTTCTTAAAAGATATGTCTATTTAGTTCTTATTCATTTAAAAAAATAATAATCAGACTCGCCCAGAAAAAGCACACAGGTTGGGAAAAATCAAGATTAATAAAAACAAGGGCTGTGCAACAATTAATCTTGATTAAATGCATCCAAAATAAAAGTTTGTGTTTACATAATGTATTTTGTGTGTGTACTGTGCATAATTACTTTGTATATATAAATACACACACATGCATGTATACATTTAAGAAACATGTGTTATTTATTTATAAAATATTTATAATATACATTATATACAAGCAAATATTTCTGTAATTTAATTACCTCAGTTGACATTAACTAACAATAAAGAGTATTTGTATGAACTTGTATTTACATAAATACTGTAATGTGTCGTTCATTGTTAGTTAATTTTAATTAATGCATTACATAAAATTACAAATGTGGCCATATTGTAAATTGTTACCATTTTATTTTTTAGCTTTAGCTAACAATATTATGTGGTTAATAACTGGTCCAATACCTTCATTTTAAGTGTGTGAGATTTCTTTTCCTTTTAATCATCTGCCACAAAAATATCATACATGTAATCCAATCCAAAGTTTAATGTGATGAAATGATCAATCAAATCACAGCAGCTCATGTTTCAATCAGAAATATGCCCCATTATGGCTGATGACATCACGACTGACTGATCCGTTTACCTTGAAGAGCTCCTTGTGGATGCGTCCCTTCAGGAAGTCTTTGACAAACTCTGTGTTTTCGGCCTTCTCGTGAACTTCTTTGGTTCCTGCTGCCAGCATCTCTGATAGATCAGTGGGACTGTAGGGTTGAGATGATATTGAAGGTTTGTTCATGAAACAATTACACACTCAAACGGTGTTATTTTAGTAGAACTGATATACTTTTATAATGTTTATACATACATATATTTATTTTTTCTGTTTTAGTTAATTTTGTCATTCGTATACGTTTTTAATACTATTATTATATTATTAATATTACTTTTATAATGTTTATTAATATTTAGATTTTATAACAATATTTTTTATTTTCCGTTTTAATTTTAGATCATTTCTGTCCTTTCTATTAGTTTTTGTTTAATTAATATGTCTATTTCTTATGATTTTTTTTTATTTTCCGTTTTAATTTTAGATCATTTCTGTCCTTTCTATTAGTTTTTGTTTAATTAATATGTCTATTTCTTATGAATTTTTTTTATTTTCAGTTTGAGGTATTCTAGTATTTCGAGGCAAACTAAAAGAAAATGAAAAACACAACAACAAATGTCTTGGCAACTAGCTGAAATTAAAGAATTTTTTTTTCCAAGTTATACAATTTTTTTTATTATTATTATTTTAGTTTAAGTTAACAATAATAACTCTGACTTTTATATTATTTATTAGCATTTTGAATGAGCTTTTTTTTTATATTTTCAATTTCCTTTTAATTTTAGTTTTAGTAATTTTGTCGTTTTTATTAGTTTTTACATCTCGCCATTTGACTTTCGTTTATTTCCTTCAGGTTTAGTTTGAATAATTTTAGTACTTCAGCTTAATTTTTTTTATTTTTTTTATTTTATTCAGTTTGTCATCTAATATTATTCGGCTTTATTTCATTAACAAAATCATTTTTAATAGTTTTAGTAAACAATAACAGCATAATTCAAGCATGTTGTTAAAGGAAGAAAGCGATGACAGGAAATGCTGCTCTTGTAAATGTTGAATGTATGATGTACCTGAGGACCGTGACGCCCCCCTCCTCACACACTCCTCCTCCTCCGTTAGCTGTGCTCGTCCCGTTAGCATCCTCTTCAGTCTTCATAGCAGACATCCCTCTGTCTTCTGTTCAATCTGTCCTGACTGCTCAAACACATGAGCATGACTGAGCGTTTCCTTCTTAAACACACACACACACACACACACATACACACACACACACACACACACACACACACACACACACACACACACACACACACACACACACACACACAATATTCTAGAATATCCTGGGTGTTCAAATACATTATCTATCTATCTATCTATCTATCTATCTATCTATCTATCTATCTATCTATCTATCTATCTATCACACACACACACACACACACACAATATTCTAGAATATCCTGGCTGTTCAAATACATTATCTATCTATCTATCTATCTATCTATCTATCTATCTATCTATCTATCTATCTATCTATCCGTCCATCAGTAAGCACAAAAATTACTAATGCTAAATAAAAAATAAAGCCAAAAATAAATATTTAAACAAAAACTAATAAAAATGACAAAAGCGCAATTACTTGAACTGAAATTAATATGAACTTTGAACTGAAATTAACATGAAAAGTGAAAATATAAGAAAAATAGCTCATTCAAATTATGAATAAATACTCTATTAAATTAATAATAGCAAATGGACACTGCTACCTAACGATCTATCTAGGCAAATTACAGTTTAACACAATACAACACAAAGTAGGAAGCTCATTCATCCTTTTCATTATGTAAAAATTATTCTGTAAGCCGCTATCCCTCAGATTTGTACATGTTTTGACTTTAGCTTTTAATCAAAGTGTGATATATGCAGCTCAGCATTAATAACTATGATAATGTAAACACACACACACACACACACACAGAAATGATGAAGAAAACCTCTTACCTCAAACCTCCTGAGCACGAGCTTCAACTGTCAGTGTCCCTACAGCAGATGACAATAGTTCAGCATCCAGTCAGGTGATTGTTTCTGAGGACACACACACACACACACACTGACACACTGACAGTGAGCCTCTATTCATCCAGCACACACTGAGGCTGTTTCAAGAGCATTTGTGTTTGTTTGCAGGGTGACGTTAAATGAAAACACAGAACAAAAGAGCAGTCATGAGCATTCTGGTGTTTTCTAATCTAATCTCACTGTCCTGTGATCAGCATCCATTTAAAACCTACAAGCAGCTCCAAAAGCATCAACCCACTCTAGTGTCATTATATTAACTCAGTCAGTTTTTACTAAAGTGCTGACTTATCATATGTCAAAGCGAACCTAGCACTCATCATAACGTCACTAATACTTACAATCAGCTCTTCAGCAAATCCTGCTTTAGACCAGATAATAATAGTATTAAATGGTCTGTCCAGGCCGTAGGAATGATAATAGATTGATAACTGATTATTGAAATGATCAATAGTCGGATGCTCGTGGGTTTTTTTTTTTTGTCTGCGGCGTTCACTCAGGAAGCTGCAGGATGAAACCACGTGACTCTCCGAGCTTATGCTTAAAGGCGCAGCGAACATTAAATGCATAATGCCCGATAGATATTTGGCTGCGTCCGAAATTGCACACTTCCCTAATATGTAGTAAGCGAAAAACAGTATGTGACAAAATATGTCCAAATTCACGGTCCCCATAAGCGTAGGACAAAAAATCACCCAGATTACAAGATAATAAGTTTGCGATGGACACTTTACTTTCCTATGAGGCCACGGGAGAGGATTTATGAATGGTAACAGAGTGGAGCAACCGGAAGCAACGCAACTGACACTGGTAGATCACATGATAATGACAACATGGCGAATGTAGTACATCCGGATTATATTCATACTACACACATTCATACTATATAGAAAATAAAATACTTTTTTAGCGTTGTGAAGTATGACTTCAAAACTAGTACCTACTCATATGTGATTTCAAACGGAGCCATACTTTTTAAAATAGTTTGTCAAACAGAACAACCATAAACTTTGTATGTTTAATTCAGCAAAGTTATGTTCCATCTATCACAGAAATAAAAAGCTGCTTTTGCATTTTTAATTCAATTTTGTTTAAAAATGTATACTTCTGCAGTCGGGTCAAATCATGAGGAATACATTTCTCATGGAAGGTACAGTGTGTTGCATTCTGGGATCATGTGCATGTTATGGTAGTATGCTATTCTGAACATATCTATATACCTTTCTCAATCTTTCATTTTTATCAGTAATCCTGATTTGTGCATGTGTACTACCTAATGTAAACAATAAAGGCCCGTTCACACAAAGAATGACAAAGATAACTATAACTATAACAATACTTATATTAGGATGATAATGTTGTGTTTATTATAGCTAATCGCGCGCTACAGTTCTGTTGTCTGCTGCTTTAAAAGCTCCAACTCTTTAATGTCGGGTGGATTCTGATAAGCTATCAGCGTTTTTATCATTCCTCAGCTGGGAAAAATCGTTCTGAAAGTGATTCCAACGATATCGTTCATCAATGTTGTCATTGTTGTGCTGTAGACTTATTCACATAGAATTATTAATTATTAATAAAACTTTATAGTTGCTGTCCTTGGTGAGAACAGGCCTTGTGTAGCAAATATCACCAAGATCACCCGATGTACACGAAAGACTACAATAGATTATGTTAAAAGTCATATTTTATTATCATTTACACGTTTTTATATTAGGATTAAGTAATTAACCTTTTTTAAGGTTTAAAATTTCATTTCTGTGGCAAAGGCACATCAGAAGGAAGGGTTTCCGAACCCAACGCGTGACTGCAGGTCGTGGATCTCCTGTAGAAGTGACTCTTTTTGTAAATTCATCTGTGAAACCAAGCATAAAAAAAAGGCAAAAATTAAACGTATTTCGATACAAAGACTTTAATATACTCACAAACACATCAAGATTAGACAATACAAACCTTAATGGCGTATTTATACGACTGCTCTGCCTCTAGTTTTCGGCCAGTCTGGAAAGACAAATCAACTAAAGTCAAATCTAAAGTAAAAAAAATGCAATATTAAATGCACATTCTGTTGCCTGGTTAAAAAAAATGAATGAGCTGCTTTGCTCTCTACTTTCTACAGTAGGTTTTAGAACAGTAGTAACTGTAATTTCACATGAGGGAATGATTGAATGAAAGAAAGCATAAGGTCCCTCACCTGTAAACAGACCAGACACAGGTGCGCCCACACCTCTGGATTCCTGTTATTCAGAGCGTTGGCTTCAGTCAGCGCCTCTTCAGCCTCACTCAGCTCCTCCAGCTGGAGATACAGCAAAACACAAACTACTTCATGCCTTCTATCATCTGAGTGATACTTTATACTTTTATAGAAAGTAAAAGCCTTTTATTAGTGTAATTGTAAAAACATCCACCAGGTTGAGGTTTAAAGGGTCATGAAACCCTAAACGAAATTTTCTGAGATTTTAACAGAGGTATGTGTGTTGAACACCATCCCTCCCTTCTTCTCACAGCCATCCACGCCCATTTAAGTTGCATTTTTCAAAAAGATTGTGAGCTAGACTTGAGCTGAAAGAGGGGGGTTTCATGACCCTTTAAGTGTCTTTTTGCTGAGACATCTTTACTGATTTTTATAAAGTAATAACTGTTATATTGTTAGTGATATTTCAAGATGAACATTTACAGGACTGAAGCAACTTAGGTTTACTTGATTATCCATACATCATTTGTAGAAAAATCATGTTTAGTTGCAAGTATAAAATATGATCCATTAGGCTTTTGAGGAATGCTTATTTATTCATCTCTCAAGCCTCCTTGAATTGAATTGCATTATATGTTTAAAAACTGCAGAGCTTTGATAATAAAACTAAGCGTTTAAATACCATCTTAAGACATATTATCGGGAGATATAGAGTCACAGCTGATATTTATGCATTTTATGTAAGTATCTGCTAGACTGGTATAAAGATCTCATTGATTTATATTACAAGCTATCAGATTTTCATTTTACTTTTTGGCCATCCTGCACCAAAATTGCATTTAAAAAATCCGTCTGTGTCTGTACCATGCCAGTGCCATATATATATCGTCTAATTATTCAATAAACAGTTCCATTTAAAAAAAATAAAAATAAAGTTTCTGACTAATATCTCTTATGTCAGGCTTTACAGGGTTAAGGGTGGTTAAGGAAGAAAACCCTCTTTTTCTTCTTCTTTGGAATAACATGCTCCTTTACAAAAGAAGACCAGGAATATACGGAGCCCCTAAAGGGACATGGTGATGAAAAAAGAAAAATGAGATGTGAGGAAAAAATATATGCCAATGCTTTTGCGTTCTCTCGCAAACAATTTTGCAAACTTTGAGTTCGCTTGTAAAACTTTTTTTTAGTTCTTTGCGAGTGAATGCAATGTTTCTCAGGGAAACGCATATTTTTTCATCTTTAATCCAATGTCCATATGTTGGAGGTGAAGAGTCTTTCCATTTGTACAAAATTAACAGAAGTGAACAGAAAGCAATAACATCAGACTGGGATATCCTTAGATTCTAATCTACAAACAAACTCCAAATATTGCTGTCGACATGGCTGGAGCAATGAATTTACCAAACATTTTAGAAAAGGTCTCAAAAATTTAGCCACAGTACTCTAGCAATTTCGGACATGACCAAAACATATGATATAAAGTAGCAGGAGCTTGAAGAAGATGTACAATTTTAAACTGAACAATCGTGTGCCTGGAAATGCAATTTTTGCGAGAGAGCGTAAAGTTTCTCGGGTATGGATCTTGTTTCCGCCATTGAATAAAACAATTTAAAAAAGGTAATTGTGACTGATGTTTTTCCCCAAGCAATTGTGTTATAAAGTCAGTATTGTGAGATATAAACTTGCAATTCTGACTTTTTTCTCAGAATTCTGACTTTATAACACGCAATTGCGAGTTTATATCTCACAAATCTGAAGTTATAATTGCTACATATAAACTCACAATTGCAAGAAAAAAGTCAGAATTGTGAGATAAAAAGTTTCATCTTTTAAATTGTTTTATTCCGTGGTAGAAACCAGCTTCCATACTTGTGGGAACGCAAAAGTTCTGAAAAATTTATTTTCCCTCCCATCTTATATTTTTTCTTTGGGGGCTTCTTAGGGATATCTATTAAGAAAGTGACCAATTTTGACTCCATGTTGATTGAACATCCTGCTTACAGTGACATGATCTGTGATTACATAATGTCAAAATCCTCAACCAATCACAAACCTTCCTTCAAATGTGGCTCCAGCGAAGCTCTTCAGCTTACACTGGCATGCTACAAACACAGACGGATTTTCTAAATGCCTTATGGGTATATACTCACTCTATAGCAGGCAATTCCCAGCCTGAGCCAAGTAAGGCAAGACGGAGAGCGTTTGCAGACGCGCAGGAACACAGCTTTGGCTTTTCCATACTAAAGAGGGAATGAAACACACATGATAATAAGTGAAAATAACTCCTAAAGAAGATTAAAGGATTGATCGGGACTCACTTCTCCTTCCTGCAGGTAGATGGAGCCCAGACGGAGGTATACAGAGTGTGTGTCTGAAGCGTCCAGCACAGAATCCAGCGCCCGCTCATAGCAGCTCTGAGCCTGAGCGTAATCGGCCCTCGCGTGATGCAAGTGACCCCACAGGGCCCACGTGTCTGGGTTCTGCCGGGATCAAATACCAAGAGAAAGCGATGAATCCCAGGTGCATATAAAAACCTAGTGATGGGCGCTTTCAAAACACGAATCATTTGTGTTGAAGCAGTGATTTGGAGCGTGTATCAAATGCGATGTTGAAATGCTATGTCGTAATTACTGTAATGTGGAACATGTGACGTTCCTCTCTGAGCTGTTACGCAGTTTTATGGCCACACTATCAACGCCTAAATGAATCTTCAGCCGTCAGGTGGTACAAGTAGGAGGTTTTCTCAGCTTACAAGTTGTAATTACGAGGATGTGAACAAGTTTTCACAAGTTGAAATCTTGTGTTTATGCTAATTACGACATGAACGCACCTAAACTGCCAAAGTCACATGATGTATAATAAAAAGAAGAGTTAATATTCTCTTAGTGGACTGAATAACCAAAAAACAAGCTCTCCATGAAAACATAATAAAACAACATATTATACAGACACTTCATATTTAGTGGTTTTAGATGATTTGTTTTCATGCATGTTTGGGCTGTGTTTCTATTGCATTTACACCATTTTGAGCAGCAGGGGTCACCAGCGCGTGGTGTTTCAAGCACTTCCAAACAGTGAATCGTTTTCGGACAATTGGTTCAGTTGATTCAAAGTTTCTAGAGGCTACATGTCTCCCATCACTATCAGTACCCAGTACAGGGAATGGATTGTGCAGACCTGGAAGTTGTCGATCAGCGCCTCCTTCAGGCTGGCCTCAGCGCTGTCATGTTCTCCTCTCAGCAGATGAAGTCGGGCCAGAGCGAGATGATACGAGCTGATGGATCCTCGGCCTGGAGACAGCAGCTCTAGAGCCAGGGTCCGCTGGGACATCTGGATGGACACAATTCAGCATTAACTATTAACATACACATTCAAATGTTTGCTGTACTATGTGGAAATTCAAAACTCAAAGCTCATCTTCAGTCCACATTTTGAATCTAAGTGGCAAAAAATTGATAATTCAGAAAAAAGTCACGCCCACATTCTGCAACACTGTCCAGATGAGACAGCATGAGGTTAATCGATCATAACGTACAGAGTATTTATAAAACATATACACTATTGTTCAAAAGTTTGCGGTCAGTAAGATTTTTTTTTAATGAAATTCAGCAAGGATGCATTAAATTGATCAAAAGTGACAGTAAGGACAATTATAATGTTACAAATGTAAACATGAAATCCTTCTCTTTTAAAAAATGATGTTCTTTTTAAACTTTCTATTCATCAAAGAATTTTGTTTCCACAAAAAAATGAAGTTTTCAGCATTGATTAAAAAAAATCTAGAGCATCAAATCAGCATATTAGAATAATTTCTGAAGGATCATGTGACACTGAAGACTGGAGTAATGAAATAATATTTCACAATTTTACTGTATTTTTGATCAAATAAATGCAGCCTTGGTGAGCATGAGACAAAAAAAAAGACATTAAAAAACTTAAAGACAGCAGCAAAACAGCCTTTTAAGTGTAAAAAAAAAATCGAACTGTTTCTGATGAAATAAACTTTGACGAACATTATAAATGGACTTTTGGGTTAAAAAAGGCTCCTTTAATGTAAAAGTGAGTAATTTGAGACTGATGTGTGCACAGGATCTACTGACGTGACCATCCGCTGACCTGTAATGCATAGTTCTGCAGGAGAAACCACACTGTCTCCATGAAGATAGTGCTTTGGTGTTGTACTTCCTGTTTTCTCTCCTGGCAGTTCTGTGGGATGTCTTCTTCGTGCAAAGCGCCAGCGCCACCTTAAAAGCAAATGGGAAAAATTCCATATGAGCTATAAATGAAAGGGCATTTGTCACAGAGCAGACAGAAATGAGGTGGTCACCTGTCTCACTCGTTTCATCTTTCTGGTCCTTCTCCTGACCAGACTGAGTCTCTGAGGTTATTTTTGCTCTAGATGTCTGCTCATTTTTCATGACTGAAATAAAATGCTTATTGGCCTCCCGAAAAGTCATTTCTGCCTGGATGAACTTCTCCTGGGCCTGGCAGAACACACCTGACAACAATTTGACACACATTTTCATAGTTTCTTCAAAAGTATTGTGCAGACTAACTATATAATGTTGCAAAATGAACTCAAATTAATGAATATGATATCACAATATTAAAAAGAAAACGCTACCGTTCAAAAGCTGGGGTATGTACGATTTTTTAATGTGCATTTATTTGATCAAAAAATACAGTAAAAACAGTAATATTGTGAAATACTTTTACTATTTAAAATAGCTGTTTTCTATTTTAATATGTTAAAATGTTCAGAATTTATTCCTGTGATCAAACCTGAATTTTCAGCATCATTACTCCAGTCTTCAGTGTCACATGATCCTTGAGAAATCATTCTAATATGATGATTTGATGCTCAAAAAATATTTCTGATTATTATCAATGTTCAAAACAGTTGTGCTGCTTCATATTTTTGTGGAAACTGATATATTTTTTCGTTGTTGTACAGAAAGTTCAAAAGAACAGCATTTTTTGGAACTATAAATCTTTTGCAACATTAAACATGTCTTTACTGTCACTTTTGATCAATTGAATGCATCCTTGCTCAATAAGAACTAATTTCTTGACCTTTCTAACCCCAAACTTTTGAGCAGTAGTGTATGTGCTGTTTAATTCTGTTCTCACCAAATAAAGTCCAGGCGACCACATTGTTTGGCTCCACACTGGTCGCCCTTTCAAAGAAGGTCTCTGCATCCTCATAGCGTCCATTCATGTCAGACAGAACGCCGCACATGAGCAAACTGCACCAAACACCACAGAAGAAGTCAGAAAAGAGTTTTTAAAAAACCTATTCGGAGTCATTTCTGTCTGCTAACCTGGGTATGTGTGTTTGCTCAATGGACAAGGCCTGTTGAAAGCACTCCTCGGCCTTCAGGTGGTCAGCGGTCAGCATGTGGAACGCTCCATAATCAAACCAGTGGGACGGGTCACTGCGCTCTCGAATCAAACACTACAGAGAGACATGAGTCACATCCAATGATACTGTCATATCACAAATGATTGCTAAAGCTCTGTTTGAAATAGCACACAGTCATTGGAAGGAGTTTATTGTATATGCATGAGATAACATAATTATATACTACATATTTCACAAAATACAGTGCTTGAATGTTCATGCTTGAAATGCCAAATTGATCTTTTCCTAGCATTTCATTAACATCAAGGGGTTTCACTTGGCAGGGTTTGTTGTCAACTCATTATTCTCAATGGTTAATCTCATTCTCATTACTGTTAGACAATGGGTTTTTTTTAAAACCAGCATAATACAGACAGTAACCATTGTGTATTATTTTATATAGATCCTTTCTGCAAACTCAAGGTCGCTTTACAAAGAAATGACAAATAAATTGACAGCGAAACATAGAGAACACATATAGACACAGATAACATATTAAATGTTTTCTTTCTTTTGATTTCTGGGTGAAATATGACCGGACATGTTGTTTACTGGTTAGGTATAAAACCATTATGTAGTTTACACTAACATCCTAAACTACTGAAAAAAGCAGCGTTCAGGATATACTGTAATAATGGTTTATCATTTTATTGTGTATTGTGCGCTCATATTTCAGATTTGCAATGCATTCGTACATAAACGCTTCCAAAGCCCATTTGATCTTTTGAAAATGTATGATTTTTAGTATTATGACAGCATTATTATTACCAGCTAATAAAAAAGCTGTATTATTCACTTTGTGAAGAAACACTACGCACCTATAGTCTGAATACGTAATGCGCATTCGCATGATGTCACTGTTTTCAAAAATTCACATTTTTTTGAAAGTTTACATGAAGATGATAACGGTAGCCTGTAGTTTTCAAAAACTTGCACTTTGAAACCAGTTTTCAAAAGTTTGCATTTTCAGGCCCCCGAAACGCTCTCGTCGTGTAAATGAATGTCCAAAACGCATTTTTAAGGTTTTTCGTTGAAAACGGTGTTGTGTAAACGGCTCCTAAAAGTCAACGAAAACAAAACATAAACCTGACAATAATAGTATTTCAATGAAACTAAAATAACACTGCTTTACACTATAATATTATAAACTACTGAAAAAAAAATGCTGTGTATAGTATGATGAGTTAAGATGATCAAGATAGTATAATAGTATGTTATTTTGAAGCATCAAAAGCGCTGTAATGCTTTACCTCCTGATAGCACTGTGCTGCCAGCTGGTAGTCCGTGTTGAGTTGAGCTTCTTTGGCGAAGTGTTTGAGTTGAGCGCAGCTCAGAAGAGGCTCATGATGCGTGTCCTGTGAGTCCACTGACAGGCTCTGATTCAATGGAGTGCATGAAAACACAACTGATAATACAGACCCTAAAGCACCAATGTTCAATGTTCAGATCAGTAACTCTCAGCATGAGTGAGAATTATCAGATAACACAAATGTATATTTTGAGGCCTCACCTTGTTGAGAGCAGCATGCATCTCATCCACCAGGAACACGTAGAGCTGACTGAGGAACGCTTGGAGCTGTTCGGGGTCTGAGAACGCCTCTGTCCTCAACATCTTCTCTCTTACGATGCGGACCACAGAGTACTGACACATACAACAAACACCAGGAGCTCATCAACATATATGCTAATCAGTCTGCCCTGATAAACAACAGCATGAATCATAACAAAGGTTGCTTACATGTAAGTCCAAAACACTTATGTGTTGTTATTTTTAATTTAAACCATTAGAAACTATTTTCGTTAATTAAAGTAAAATCAAATATAAATATTAGATGAAAAAATTAACTAAAAAAAAAAATAGAAATGTTGCCTTGAGGTAAAAAATAAATGAAAACTAAAGAAAAATATTTAAAACATGAATGAGCATTAAAAAAGCACATAAAGAATTACTCAAATTAAATGAAATTAATCAAATGCTACAGTACAACAGTACTAAAACTATTTAAAATTGTTTTCATTAACTGAAAATAAAGGTGATACAAAACTTTTATTAGCAGCTTGTGACTGAAATAAAGTAAATGTAAGTACTAAAATTACTACATTCGAAATACCTACTATTACTATAACCAAAATAAAATTAAAGCGAAATAGAAATTTGTTTAAATGTATTTTTAACTATAAATTAAAAAAACATATACAAACGATGAAAGCACATAACAAAATTAATAAAATTAATAAAATTAAATGAAATTAATTCAAACTGAAAATATAAAAATAAAACCTATAATATATATATATATATATATACAGTATATACTGTATATTAAATGCTATAGTGTAATTATATTACATTAAAATAACACTGAAAACAGCCAGCTTAAAATCTAAAGGAAAGAGGGAGGAAATGGTTAATAAACACTAAATTATATCATTTCTGTAGCATGAAACCTTGAATAACATTAAACAGAGTCAATTAAAAATGACACATTTAACATGATTAAAATTCACCTTCATCTGTTCCTTGAAGGCAAAGTATTTCCCAGAGCAGTTGAGTTCTCCGAGCAGCTGTGTTTTGCGCTGTTCCTGCAGGACGGGGTCCAGAGGTTTCCCTCCAGGCACAAACGCCGTCCCGAACAGCTGCTGGTACTGATCCAACACCTGGGCGGCCACACTCGCTATCTGAGACTGGTATTCCTGTACTGCCTGATAATATCATGCACATTTATTATTAATCATATGATGTATTAGCTATTTGGATGACTCTTATGAAAAATTGGTCATATTTCACAGCCAAAATCTTTATCTTTATATTAATATTTACGTCAGTAGGTGGTTGTAAATGACCGTCTCTGTGAGCGAGCCACTGATTCATTCATTCAACCGATTCATTCAAAAGCACAGGAACGATACAAGTATATATATACAAGCACTGAATCTAATGATTCACTCAAACACGCTGATTGATTCAGGAAGAAAACAGGTGTGTTTGATGAAGCGGCGCTGCACAGACTGATCGGTGTATGACATTAAAGAAACGCGAGAGCGATTAGAGAGCTGACGGCTCCTGCGCAATACTTTGATGTCATACACTGTTCGGTCTGCGCCACTTCAAGTCAAACACACTCAAAAATAACTGTCTGAATGAGCGAGTCATTGAATCACTCAACTGGTTCGTTCAAATGCCAATTTGCTTATTTGTTCTTACATATTCAGAACAGCAGCAAGTGCTTCATTGTTTAATAATGCAACTCATACATTTGAAATCTGGGGTCAAAGTGCTTGATTGTCATGAAAATATTGTTACATTGAAAAATATTTCTTCCTGATATATGACCCAGGCATTTCATAGCAAGTTTCAGCCATTCTCTTTTGCCATGATAGTGTAAACTGTTATAGACAAATGATTTCCCATAGATCTGACTGTGAGAGGAAAATATCTGACAGAAATAGTGAGAAAACAGGAAAAAATGTTGTTTTTTACTCTTTCTGCTCCTGCTGGCCGTCGAGGCAGAGGAGGTCTGGGAGGAACCAACTCCTTCACACTGTATCAGACAGAATCAATTAATCTGAAGCACTCTGTAAACACATTTTGAAGACAAAACAAGGCTTTGTATTTGAAAGAAACTCTTTCCTATTACCGTTTGGCCAGCTCCTCCGGTGGTCTCTTCGGAACCAGCGGCTTTTCCACAGTAATTTCAATAATGATGTACGATCTTGAATCGGCATACATCTGAGACAATAACAAAAGGGAAGATCGCACCTTCCCAAGACTATTTTTCATATTTAACTGCTTTATTTTGATGGATACTGTACGTGACAGATGAACTGACCTGTCCCTCCGTGTTCACCGGTGGCTCCAGTCCAGTCACACTTTCAGACTGAGCAGATTTTCCCTGGAAGTCTGGCTATAAAAGAGGAAATCATTATTCTTTCCTATGTAGTCCCATTACTTACTATCTAAACTTATTTGAAAAGTTGTGTATTAATATAAAAATGAAACGGCATTCAAAAACTTTTTCACTTGCGCAATGTGGTGTACACTACTGTAAGGCCCGTAGTTAGCGATGTCACTTTGTAAAGAAGGACTGAACATGTAATACACATGCGCGTGACATCACCCTCAGATGGTATCGTTTTCAAAAACTTGCACTTTGAAACCTGTTTTCGAAAGTTTGCCTTTTTTAGGCCCTCAAAATTATGTAGTCATGCAAATGAGTTACCAAAACGCATAGTTAAATTTTTTTTTTTTAAACAGTGTTGTGTGAAATGCCCCCCAAAATGGAAAGTAAATGGAAACAGATTCTCAAATCTCATTAGAAAAAAAAAAACTACAGTAATCTCAGCGTCTCAAACCATGCTCAGATTTGCCAAGCTAGCAAAGTCAATCAAAAGTCTCAGATCTCAATTCAAACTCACAAATTTCCCATCAAATTCTATCAAGATCAAAAAACTTATTCATCTAATAACTCTAAAGTCACACCGTTGTCTCGCTTCTCCATACCGTTTCTCCATCGACATTTGGAGATCTGGATTAAACGTCATTGAGCCATGAATGAGACCTCTGAGTAATGACATGTCTTCTGTGAATACGATCAAAGGTGTGTGTGTTTGTGTGTGTTGTTTGAGCGGCTGTTATTTGTCTAGCGGGCAGCTGCGTTGGTGGAGTGGCTGTGTGTTGCTCGCCTCTCTCCGTCTGCTGCGGGGCGTCAGAGATGGGTAGATGAGCAAAGGAGATGATTCACCGCACCGCGACGAGGCCGGCAATCTGCTGCCATTACAGCTAATAGGTTTGGGAAGCGTGCCTCGGCCACAGATCCGGATTTAATTGGTGGGGGGGGGGATCAAATGAGGGGGGGATCAAAAACGAGCCCCAATGCCGTACGGAAAGGGGAAGAGATGGCATCTGCTCCAAACGACTCTATGATGTCTCGTTTGGGTGAAACGTATGCTTTGTGTGCGTGATATTTGAAAGCTGTGAGTTTGAGGAACATTGTACTGCTCTGAAGTCGTTTTTCACAGCTCATAAGTGACTTAATGTTGTGTTCTGTCAAGTATCATCTTTGTCTCAGATATTTCTCCTACAGTTTCTCGGGAGAAATCAAAATAAACTCAAATAGTTGTCAACCAGAAAGAGTATTGAGCTATAAATGAATGTGGATAGCAGCAGCTTAGGTTACTTAATTATGGAGAATTTGATGAGAAACATTTGAGCTTATATTGAAATCTCTGACTTTTTTGTTATCTGAGCAGACTTTTGAGGCAGTGAAATTTCAAACACATAAAGGACAAGGTATTGATATATTAATAAAATCAGATTTTTTTCTATACTTTTTTGGGAACCTCTTTGTTTCCTCTCTGGTTGTCCAAGGTTTTACTCTGAAACGCCCTTAAGGAGTCGACGGAGGAATTGTCTCGAGGTCGTCCCGGTGCCGGCGGTGCTCTGCTGAGCTCCTTCAGAACGCTGTAGGTTCTCTGAGTCTGGAACAGCACATCCAATTAAGATTCACTGTCAAAGAGTCAATCTTAAATTAATATGCACTTAGTATTTTTAAGATGTTTCTCTTGTTGATTCAAAAGTGGTCATTGACTTTATAATGGCATCTACTGATTTGGACACAGCATCAGAAGCTTTTTGATACCATCCCAGCCAGCACAGCCATGTGGGGCCCACATGGGTTTGACCTGGGCTATCTAACTGGGACCCAGACAGTTTTGCACCCGGTTACCATGTAGGCCCACATGGGTTTGCCTAGAAGAAATGAACACAGCTCAGTGTGCACACTACAGGCTGTTAAATGTAACACGGATCAGTGTTGGAGTTAATGAGATAATTAAGTGATTGAATAATGATTGAGCATTATTGATGAACACCTGCTGTTAACAAGCAGAATCACTGAAGAAAAGAGAAACACAAAAGCTACTTCCAGTCACAGCCTTAGATGAAATCAACTGAAGATAAAATACACGAAATCTCTCAACATCTGATTAAACAACTCCACAAACAGCATTACCAGCTTCACTTACCAACCAGGTTTACTTTATGTCTGGTAGACATCTACAGAAATTCTTATTGAAAATTAACAGAGGTTAAGATGTTGATTATTTATTGAAAAGAATAGTTTGGTTTGGTGTTACCATTATGGTGATCAGTGTTTGCTTTAGTTGGGCTATTGACTTTTTAACATCACTTTTTCTCTGCTCAGTTGTATCAGATTGTTATGTTGAGCAAGCAAGAGAAAATGCAATCAGATTCTATAAACTGATTGATGATTAGAATATAATATTGTGTGAGCGTTGTACACGGGTGATATGTTATTCATTTTGTTTTCTTGTTGTGATTCTACAGCAAGAGATCCAGCACATTTTTATCAGAACATCAATTGATTTTTAAAACATAATTTTCACATTTTGGACTTCTGCGATTTTTACTCACACACAGACATCAAGAATCAGCATATGAATCGCTACAATGGTGACATGCTTCATGGTGCAATGCATTCTGGGAGCCATGCATAAGTTTCGTATGATGCACCCAGAATGCATTGCACCATGAAGGTTGTTACCATTGTTGAGATTCATATGCTGATTCTTGATGTCTGTGTGTGAGTAAAAACCACAGAAGTCCAAAATGTGAAAATGGTGTTTTAAAAATCATTTGATGTTCTGATAAAAATGTGCTGGACCTCTTGCTGTAGAATCACAACAAAACAAAATGAATAACAAATCACCCGTATAAATCTCACACACAATGATTTTAATCGTATCATCAATCAGTTTATAGCATCTGATTGCATTTTCTCTCGCTGTTCTCAACATAACAATCTGATACAACTGAGCAGAGAAAACTGATGTTAAAAAGTCAATATCCCAACTAAAGCAAACACTGATCACTATAATGGTGACATCAAACCAAACTATTATTTTCAATAAATAATCAACATCTTAACCTCTGTTAATTTTCAATAAGAACTTCTGTAGACGTCTAACATAAATAAAGTAAACCTAGTTTATAATAAGTGAAGCTGGTAATGCTTTTGTGGAGTTGTTTAATCAGATCTTGGGAGATTTTGTGTATTTTATCTTCAGTTGATTTCATCTAAGGCTGTGACTGGAAGTAGCTCTTGTGTAAGTTGTGTTTCTCTTTTCTTCAGTGATTCTGCTTGTTAACAGCAGGTGTTCATCAATAATGCTCAATCATTATTCAATCACTTAATTATCTCATTAACTCCAACACTGATCAGTGCTACATTTAACAGCCTGTAGTGTGCACACTGAGCTGTGTTCCTTTCATCTGGGCAAACCCATGTGGGGCCTACATGGTAACCGGGTGCAAAACTGTCTGGGTCCCAGTTAGATAGCCCAGACCAAACCCATGTGGGCCCCACATGGCTGTGCTGGCTGGGATATCAAGTGGACCATTTTAAAGCATTGGCCAAAAGTACAATTAATGTTTGGGTGTAAAACTTATACTAATTTAAAACTAGTTTAATGCAACTTTAAGCACCAAGCAACTTTAAGATGCAGCAAAACATGATTTTCTTACTCAGTAGTTTTGTCTTGTTTTTCATTACAAATATCTAAACATTTTTAAATCAAGATGCATTTACATAATAAGCAAAATTACTTAAGATATTAAAGTCCCCCTGTGGTGAAAATCAAGCTTTTAAAGTTGTTTATATGTCTATGTGGTGTTTTTAATATGCTTTAAGACAAACCATGTGTAAATTCATAAGTCAACAGCATTACTGAGTATTTTCATCTTAAAACTGCAGTGAACCAAAGACAATCTCAAAAACACGGTTTGAAATCACTGGTGTTTCTGACGTCATAAACTACCTTGTAACCAATCAGACAAACATGTGATCATCAAAGAGTGGATCTATGAGCTGGAGTGAGTGGAGGCGGGGCTCATTTACATATTCATAGAACCGCATATACTAAATGAGGCAAGGGTGTAGAGTTACATTCAAGCTATTTTAAGGCACGACGGGTTTCAAGGAAAAAACGCTTAAATATGTCTTTTTTTTCATCAAAGATGAGTTTTAAGGGATTAAAATGACTACAGGGGGACTTTAAAACAGTTAGTTTCTGCTTAAAAAAAAGAAAGAAAAAAACTCTGCCAAGTGGGTAAGAAAAATAAACTTCTTTCCCCTTGGAATATAGTTGATTTGATGCATGATTGTCTTCATGTGCATATGACTTCTATTCACTCGCCTTGTTTAGTAGATCAGACTCATAAAACGGGTAGACTCTGTACACCCCGTGTATACGCCGTACTCCAGGGTACAACAACGGCACCAGATCCATGTAAACCACTCCATGAAATGAGATCTGTGCCTCTTCCTCCCCCTACGGCACACACAGGCAAAATTGTATTGTTATTATCAATAAGTTATTGCTGTCATGTTTTGGGTTTTGAGGGCCATCTTGAGATGTTAAAGTTCAGGATGTTTCTCACCAGCTTGTCTCTGGCTGTTCTCCCACTTTTGGTTGGTACCGTTTGATTGGCTTTCATGACCTCAACAGGCCACAGTCTGCATTCTGCAATCCTGTGGGACAGACTAAAAAAAAAAAGTGGAAGCAATAATTGAAGGACGTGACAAATAATGAGAAAATAAATTTGAGTGCATTGATTAAAAGAGGTGTTTACTCACCAGGCCACGCCTCCTGCATCAATAAAGCATCGACGTGCCGTATCCCAGCTCACCCTATTCTCGTTACACTCTGCGTTCTCTCTGAAATCCTTGTCCTACAACCCACACACAAATCAATGTGGTGACATGCTCCATATTCCTTTCACATCCATCACTGTCCATTAATGGCTCAGATCACCTCTATGTCAGTAAGGTCTCCGTGGTCCGTGTCTGTGGGTTCTGAGTCAATATAAAGGCCCTGAATGACCTCGGCTCCTGGTGTGAGAAGAGGCCCCAAGGGCCATTTTTTGGGTCTTGGCACTGGCTCCTGCTCACCACCCATTTTTAAGATGCCATTGGAGAACAACAACACTTGCTCTTTCTGGAAAAACAATAAATAATGTCAGACTTTTTATACGTAGGTGAATTATTTCTTTAAACATAAAAATATCTTACATATATTTAACCCTATGGTGGTCTTCTGTCATTTTAGGCTGAGACAATTTTACATTTTGAATTTTTTTTTAAATGTTTTACTTCATCGGAATGGTGCGAAACTTTATGGCTTTTGTGGAACTTGCTACGTAAACAGAACCTAAAAACTGTATTAATTTTATTGAAAATAATATTACATATTTTATCTAACATTTGAATTATTTTATATTTAAAAATAAATGGTGCATCATTTAGAGGTTGAATATTGTCTAGTACCATGAAACTCCTTGAAAATACAAAAAAGAAAAGAAAAAATATTAGTGAAACAAAATATAGTACATTAATTTCATTAAAAATACCACACTAATAAGTACGCTTCTTGTCTTCTGTTCCCTGGTTTTACAGACCAGGTTTAAGATAATCCCAGACTTGCACTGATATATCTTAAAATATGTCAATGCCATTGTTTCGTCTCCACACCAGTAATGTTTTTTTCTAAGGCACGTTTATAAAAGCTACTTAAATGTCCTATTTGAACTAAGGTGACATTCTCAAGGTGAACGCATACCTTCACTCTAGGGGTCAAACAACTAAAAATCAAGTCAGGAATCTGGGTGTGTCTCTAGAGTCAGACCTTAGTTTCAGTAGTCACGTCAAAGCAATAACTAAATCAGCATACTATCACCTGAAAAATATTGCAAGAATTAGATGCTTTGTTTCCAGTCAAGACTTAGAGAAACTTGTGCATGCTTTCATCACCAGCAGGGTGGATTATTGTAATGGACTCCTCACTGGCCTTCCCAAAAACATACAGAACGCTGCTGCCACGATTCTGAGCAGAACCAGAAAATATTAACATATCAGACCAGTCCTCAGGTCTTTACACTGGCTGCCTGTTACATATAGGATTGATTTTAAAGTATTATTTCTGGTATATAAATCACTCAATGACCTCAATACATTGCAGATATGTTCACTGAATATAAACCCAACAGATCACTCAGATCATTAGGAGCACATCAGCTTGAAATACCAAGGGTTCACTCTAAGCCTTTAGCTACTATGCCAGCCGCAGCTGGAACCAGCTTCCAGAAGAGATCAGATGTGCTCCTACAGTAGTCACATTCAAATCCAGACTCAAAACACATCTGTTTAGCTGTGCATTTACTGAATGAGCACTGTGCCACTGTTCGTCCTACTGTATTTTATATTTTTTATTTTAATTTTATTTTTTATTCAAAACTGTTTTAATTACTCTGATTTCTTTTGATTATTTTCATTTCTTCTATGTAAAGCACTTTGAATTACCACCGTGTATGAAATGTGCTATATAAATAAACTTGCCTTGCCTTGCCTTGCCTAAGGTCTAATCCTGGCTTAATCTAAGCCCTGTCTGTGAAACCAGGCCTGTATGTTTTGATCACAGGTTCACAAGTGTGACCCCTAAGTAAGGAATACCAGAGGCTTAAAGTGTCTTGCTTCTTGGATGATTTGGAGAATCCACTACTCACTTGAAATGCCAAATAAATGCAAACACTTGTTTCTCACCATGGCTGAGGTGGGAATCTGCAGGGCAGCCACGTAGCTGGAGGGAGGAGTGGAGGCAGGATTCCAGACCTCAGGAACCGAATACATCGTCTCAACGGTGACCATCAGCACATTAGAGTCAGAGCGCTGGCCATCAGAGAGCAACGGCTCCAGAACGCTCACTGTCACATCTAGTGTGGACTGTACATGCGAACACACACAAAATATAAAACATGTATTTAAAAACATACTAAATCAGCGGTGTAAAAATGACTTTCTTACTTTTACGCCGTCCTCATGCACAGCAACGTCATGAAGAAGCACAGTAGATGAGAAGCTACACTGACCTAGAATAAAAACAGCACTGCCTCAAATCTCAAGAATATGAGAATCCATAAAAAGTGGCATAAAATGTGTCAAGTTTGAATAAAATGAAATGGTTTAACCTCGTAGCAGTGGCAGAAGGTCCACAACGGCTTGTCCTAGTACAGTGGTTTTCTCCTCTTTTTGTTTTTTCTCTTTAGGTAAGGTCTCGAGCACCGTTACTGAGGGCACAAATACATTTCTGCTTACATTTAACCATGACTGATTTAACTAATGAAATGTAGTCTAAATAGGTTTAAATGCCAATTCACACTGCACTGACAGATGCCGACCAATGCTGACAGTCACCACCAGATTACAGTCTTCACTTCTCAGACAAGACTCGATAAACACCGTTTTAACATGACCAACGGATGCCGACAGGCTGTGTTGATGGTAACGCATTACAAGTAACGAGAGTTATGTAATCTGATCACTTTTTCCAAGTAAGTAGTAAAGTAATGGATTTGTAAAGTAAAGTAATGGATACTTTTTCAAATAACTCAAGTTATTTTGTTTTCCCATGTACAGACTCCTCTCCTGTCCCCATGTTGAAAAAGATCGGGAGTAAGAGGCAGAGGCGTTGTATGTGAACATGAATATTGTAGTAGACTTAATGTGAGCAGGCATTTACTCATTTTGCACAAAAACAGATTCAGTATTCCTCTAAATGAATAAAAACAGTGAAATGCGAACTCAAAATATTAAATAAACCTGCAATAATAAAATATGTGTTTGTTAAATATGTTGAATAACACAGATATACTTTATGTATTTAATCTCACTTTATTAACCAGTATCTGCTGCTGAACTTCGATGATCCAATCCAACCATAACAATGAGCAAAAAGATAAAATGACATTAGTGTTTCCTTTTTTTACTTGTATTGCTGAAATATAAGTGTTGAACAGTGATGGTGCGTTCAAGTCATCTCGTATAGATCGTAATTACGAGTTGAATGCACTTGAACGCCACCACAATGTCGTAAATACCAGTGGGGAGCTCAGGATTTTCTTTAAGCCCCGATCTGTACCAGTTGGGTGCGTGTCAGTGAGAAACATGGCGGGATCAATGGATGCAACATCTGTAGTTGGTAAATTTTAATTGAATTTCAATATTTACTTGTCCTAGAAACTGTCATTTATCATGATCATCATTAATCTTGTTATAAGCAGCAATTTAATGAATTACAACAAGAAAATGCTAACAGTTTACATTGGCTTCATAAGTTAATTAAAAACACTGCCATCTTGCTCCGACGAAACGGACTTGACGTCGTAAACACGACTTCCCACCTCGTACGTACGAACTTCCCAGGAGGACTTGAACGCACCATGAGTGTCTTATTCTGCAGAACATCTGAAAGGTTTGTTTGAGCGGAGTGAATTTGCATTTCCATCAGCCTGAGGCTTTTTCTTTTCACTTTTGGTGTGAAAGATCCTTTACACTTGCCATTTGTTTTAGTAAAATAAATAAACAAGCCCAGCCCAGATTAGAAAAAGTAATACAAATGTAACGTAACGCATTATTTTCCATAAAAAGTAACTTTTCCAATGCAAATAGTTTTTAGGAAGGAACGCAATATCGTAATGCATTACTTTTAAAAGTAACTTTTCCCAACACTGCCGACAGTAATAAACCGATCGGACAAAACCAGACAAAGTCGTGTGAATTGGCCTTACAATTTGTAGTATGGGGTGTAACGATACCCTCATGTTACGATTCGATACATATCACGATAATGAACTCACGATACAATATTGTTCCGAAACTCCAAGACATATGATAAAAGGTTAACAGGAAATGAACTGTTTATTAAAATGCTAAATTTGATATTACATTGTGGGTGTAAAAAAATGAATAGGCTTGGATTTTGTGCTGAAACCCAATACACAGGACAATGGTCACACCAGAATAAAAATTTTCATGATTCTGAAGTAGACAATACACATTTATTTTAGACGAATATGCTTACTCTGTCAATGACTAGATATATTTAAAATAATGTCTTACTGGTAACATATGACATTTGGCATTATCAGGGCACACAAATATCCCCACATTGCATTATTATACATTACATTCAATATTGTAGTAGTTTAATGTAGTACTTACACTAAAACTCTGAAAATTTTACACTAACTCCGCCCACCAAAAGTATCAAAACTGACTACAGGCTGCCAGCAGCAGTGGAGTAGGGAATAAGGCACATAAAACATACTTTTGACACGATTATCCCAATGGCAGATATTTATTCTTGTTTTAAGCATAAACTAGCATAATTTTTTAACTCGCTTCTAATTTTTTTTTTTTTTTTTTAGAAAACGAGACTTAATTTCTTGAGTAATTTTGCTTCTCAAGTAAATGTATCTTGAATCAACCTAGATATTTATTGGAAAACAAGACAAAAATATTGAGTAGGAAAATATTGTTTTGCAGTGTGGTGGGGCTTAGAGAAACATAATCAGCAGCACCTGATCAAAAAAAGGTAAAACAGCAAAAACTACAAACACATCGTTGTGAATGATCGATACTCACGTATGACAGGTTTATGTGCCACATCATCCAGTGTATGTGCTACTTCTGAACATTCAAAACTACAGGTGAAGTTGTAAACCACATCTTTGTCTACAGCAATGTCCAGTTTTTGTGAGTCTCCCAGCACAGATCCATTGAACTCCACCCGAACAAAACTGAGACACGAATCAGTCCTACTGCCTCTCTGAAATAATCACAAATGAACATGCTTATTATAGTAAACCTTATAACAACCTCTCACAAAGAATTAATCACAGACAGTAGTGCCAAAATAAGCCTATCACACTACTGCTATTTAAGAAGAGGAAGAGGCTCTCAGAATCCTCTGTATTTTTGTTTATTTATTTATTCATATTTCTCCAAGTCAGTGGTGGCTAGTGCCATGTTTGTTTTATCATTAGGCTATATTTAATTTCCATCGTTTTATTGTCGCAACAGTCGGGGGAGACCGGGGCTAGTTGTCACACTATTTACTGCAGTGAATATTTCTCAGGGTAGGTTTATTTGAAAGTCTTTTTCTTTAATGTAAGACAGTTTGAACTAGGTACTGAAACCATATAGCAAAAGAGAACAAGAATTTAAGACCCTACAGTAAGTGAGATATAAGTTCCTCGTGTGACAACTAACCCCGGTTATGGTTTCCACGGTAATGCAGGAGATATCTTGTCACAATCATTTTAAGGCTTTCATTTAAGTGATTGTAACATGATTTTAGTGACTTACCAAATTATTTCCAGAGAGAACAGTGATCTGCACTGGAACAGCTCTCCCAAACTCTCTGTGATTCTCCATGTTGAAAAACTAAACGAGTTTCTCTCTCCTCAGTCGACACTGTTGCTCAGCGCTCACTTGTTTCCACAGCAACGACGCTTCGTGTCAGTCTCGCGATATTTGAGAGTTGAGACGAGCGGGCGTTTGTGAGAAGTCGCGCTGAGCTCGGAAGTTTGACGCAGAATTTTCTTCGTTTGTCTGACTCTGACATTATTTTGACAGTCTGAGTTACATGCGATTCATTTAAATCCCTCGGCAAGCTGACGGTACACAAAGGATGGATAAAGGAAAGTGAAAACTGTTTTTTTAGACAGCAACGTGCGCTTCCGGGCGGGTAACTTGAATCATGATGATAAGAGTCTTGAATATTTAACTGTTAGACACACATATTGACCAAATCAAAGTATAAGTTTACTGATTTAATGCACTTAAGTACGCAATGTCCATTATAACTGGCTGTTTGAGGCCTGAACTTAATGTCTTAATGAACTTAGTGTCACCTGTAATATTTGTGCATGTGTAAATGTATAACTGTAGCATCTATAACTTGCATGCTTGCATACATATTCATTTGAACCTCAAATCACACGCACCTATATTGTCTACTATACACAGTACAGTTGTTCTAGGCTTACAGTTCTTGTGTATTTTCCAGATATTGAGCATGTCTCTTCATGCTGTTGAAGAAGCTGTCAAGATGTGCAAAGCTGAAGAATCAAGACTCACTGAAAACATCAGGCAGTGCAAGGAGATATTGCGCTCAATGTAAGGTATTTAAAGGGATAGTTCACAACACAAAAAAGAAAGTTCTGTCATCATTTACTCTACCTCATGTTGTTCCAAACCTGTATGAAATAATTTCTTTGTTGATCACATAAGATATTTTGAATAATGTTTGTAACCAAACAGTTGATGGACCCAACTGACTTCCATATTATTTTGTTATATACTATGTGTTCAGCAGAAGAAAGAAACACATACAGGTTTGGAACAACTTGATGGTGAGTAAATGATGACAGAATTAATATTTTTGGGTGAATTGCCCCTTTAAGGTTTTTTGTTTGTTTGCTATGGCATAGGGAACCAAGGGGCTAAAGGCACACCTTGAAGGGACAATGTGAAGCTTTTTAGGTATTTTATTATCTAAAATCAATATTTTTATTCATAAATATGTCCTCAATGGTGTACAAATACCTCTGCCAATTATCTGACTTATCCTCGTTAACGAAGAATCTATTATCTTTATATACATGTTACGGGTAGGTCCACGGAGGCTTTCATGTCGTTCCGTCATTTTGAAAAACTATAATAGCAGAGAGGGTCAAAAAGTACTAGACCAACGCGTTTCCACAACGCGCTTTCGTTCAGAGCCAGCGTCACGTAACTGAAAGCAGCAGAATTGGAGGAGCAGAGCAGTGAGAGGCGCTTACAACACGTAGATGCAACACGCATTTGAAAAAGCGAGGTGCCGGAGAGCACAATTCGTTTGAATGCAAAATACAATTTCACCGCTAGATGGGAGAAATTCCTACACAGTGTCCCTTTAAGAAAAATGTGCTTTTCACTTCTCCCATAGTGTATGTATGCAGAAAAAATTATGTTTGTATTGAACATTAATGGAGCAACAGATTTTGGTGAAAATAAATCATAAAAGTGGTTTATTTTTGTTTAAAAATCTTATAAATGTATGAGGTGGCGAGGGGGGCCTTTTACCCCAAACACGGGGTAAAACCAGCACAGGACAAAAGGCACAGAGTATTGATACAAATACTTTAGCTGAAATAATATAATGTTTTTAATAGTGTCTAAGTTAATACATGTTCTAAACAAACACTTTAGCAAAGTTTGTACTATTTTCTGTTCATCTTGATGAATAAAATAATTCATTTTTCTTCAGTAAATATTCTTTAATAAAGATAGGTTATTGTTAATATAAAAATTACAAAATGAATTAAAGTAAAGATTCTGAAAGCATAATTTAGATTTACATTAGTAACAATAAATAATATTTTATTATATGATATTATTAATATGGTTTGGTGGATACCCAACTTAATCTATGATTTTTACCATCTGAATCTAACCATGTCGTGTCAACAAACGGAAAAGTCAGCCAACTCTTTATTATCATGTTAATTATTGTGCCTTTTACCCCAAATACTATACTCATACATATTCTTCCGTTATTGAAAAAATGTTACTTTAATTAGCTTGAACAAACCTGAAAATCATTAACAAGGCCTTTGTCCTAAAATATATTAAATAATTTTTTAGAAATTCTCATTTGCTTTTTAAATCTACAATATTTAAAAAAACACATCAAATATTAGATCAAATAAGCATTTTTCCAAATTTCCACATCTTGAAAAGCAGATGTTTTGGAAAGTGCTTCGGCAGGTTTTTGTGCCATTTAGTGGTTTAGACGAAAATAAAATCAAAGACACCTTTTACCCCTGTGCGCCTTTAGCCCCAATGTACCCTACCTGTCTTGAAATAGAGGGTGTAAAAAGTTAAATTTTGTCGGATCATATCATATTTATGCAGGAGAACACGCGTTACAGAAGCCAGTGAACTGGAAACTGCCACAGCCATTGGTACTAAAGATGGTCAGAGGAAAATAATTTATTTATTTGTATTTATTTGTCATATAATCCCATGTTATATATTACACAATACTTA
The DNA here is from genome assembly GCF_051911475.1 of Siphateles boraxobius. NCBI lineage: Eukaryota > Metazoa > Chordata > Actinopteri > Cypriniformes > Leuciscidae > Siphateles > Siphateles boraxobius. Next base: position 33,765,122 of record NW_027509193.1, read on the forward strand.
TTTGTCTCTGCTTTCTAAAACAGATATTCCAGCTGAAGAAAAAACAGAAATTGAATTGTTGGAGCAGGTTTTAAAAAAAGCACTGAGAATCCGCAGCACATCTGAGGCTCATAAAGAACTTCACTCTGACAGCAACCAAAGAAAACACCCCAATGAGAGCAAACATAAGCCGCTCATTAATGTTACTGTTAAAGAAGAAGATAAAAGGAAACCAGTGAAATATTTCCCCCCTTCAGAGACTTGCAAAAAACCTAATCATCACAGAGGAGCAGCCGGAGGGAACGTGACCCACGGGGCCGTTCTGCTTCGGAAGCGGCCGAATGCTCATCCACTGTTCAAAGCAAGGCCATCTGTCCCGAAGAGCGCTCCAGTGAAGATCTCTTCATCCCAGCAGAAGATGTGTGTCAAAGACACAAATGCTGAAGAGTCTTCCCCATCAGTGTCCTGCCGAGAAGTGTCTGGTAAAGATGGGAAGTTCACAACAGGAAATATGCAGAATGCACAATGGTGTGTATATGATCAGATATTCATCTTTGTCGCGGCCAAATATGAAATATAACTTTAATTGAATACGTACACTACCTTTCAAAAGTTTGGGGTCAGTATGAAATAAATTAAGAAATTATTACTTTTATTCAGAAAGGACACATTGAATTTATCAAAAGTGACAGAAAAGACAGTTAAATGTTAAAAAGATTTCCATTTTAAAAAAGTTCTATTCGTCAAAGAATCCTGAAATCAGTTTCCACTAAAAAATAAAGCAGCAAACTGTTTTCAACATTAATAATAATCAAAAATGTTTCTTGAGCATCAAATCATCATATTAGAATGATTTATAATGCTTTGATCACAGGAATGAATTACATTTTACTATATATTCAAATAGAAAACATATGATAAAAATGTTATTTCACAATATTACTGTTTTTACAAATGAATGCAGTCTTTGTGAGCAGAAGCGACTTCTTTCAAAAACTTTAAAATCCTACCTACTGTACCCCAAAAGTTTGAATGGTAATGTATATGTAGGCTATTATATTTTACATATTTTTGGCCATCAAATGTAGCTTTAATGACGTGTGTTTGTTGCTGTAGGATACCTTCTCCTTTGTTACCAGTCTGGCGAGCACAAAGAACAAAACAGATCCGGTCAGTCTAATACTGTCTTTTAAATAAATGGAATATTTTGGGTTAAGCACTATCAGCTGTATTTGTGGCATAATATTGATTAGAATGACTCATTTTTTAAAACCATGCCACAGTACAATGGAAGTAAACAGAGCAATGCAGTAAAACCTTGAAATAATGTTGTGTAATTAAAGCAACAAGACTTAAGCATTAGAGATTTTAATATGAGACTAGTATAAGAAAAATCGCTTGCTAACCTTGTCTGTGAAACATCATATAATTAATGAAGATTTAAAGCAGGTAAATCTTGTCAATTTCACACAATACACACATAGAGAACTGAAACTTTTACACAGAGAAACATCTGAACACATAAATATCATCAGTGAGTGACTAATATAGTTATAGTAGTTATAACAGTAGTTATAGAGCAAAATTATAATTTAGAAAGCATCACAATAACTCAAGCAACACATTTTTAAGAAGTGCTTCATGTAAACACCTTGCTCCTTTGACTTCCATTGCACATGCATTACTTTAACTAAGATTTTTCCTTAAAAAGGAAGTCAACACAGAATATTTATTTAAATCAAATGGTTATAAATGTATATATGCAAAATATTAAATCACATTTATTATTGTGAGGAGGGGAAAACAATGTGTTTTTTTTTTTTTAAAGTGTAAGTGTTCTTTCAGATTGTGGAAAAAAGTTTTAACCCAGCAATCAAAGCCAGTACCACAGAGAACTCAGTTTACGGAGAGACTGCGGGCGACTGTATCCTTCAGTTCAATCCTGTCACTTCTGGCCTGTTGCATATGATCAGACATTATCAATGCATCCATGCAATCATCGTTTCTCCTGTTGGTGGGTTTAATCCTGATCCAGGACTAAACGGCACACTATAGAGTGGTGCAGGGATGACGTGTTTTTGTAGGCCACCTTGGTTCCCTAAAAAAAAAAAAGTATTTTTTCCATTGGATTATTGCAGAAAATAAACTCTGTGATAAACAAAACTCTATGATTCTCACATGTTTTGTTCATTGTGAAAATATTCACAAATGAACACAACTTTTATGAACTTTGAAGCGTAAATGCAGTCGGTAGAAGTCAAAAGCTAAATCCTATAAACGCACTACACCACGGTTGCATGACTTCAACGTCACCATCATTGTTGATTAAAAACATTTTCAATGAAAGTTCGAGTCATAATAGTTTGCAAGAATTTCATCTGTGGAAGGCGTAGGACCATAAAATGTTCATCCAATCATTGCATTCGGACCGAATGCAATGATTGGACAAACACTTTATGAAGCTTTGAGGGATAACCTACTTGCCTGTCAACGTATGTATTTCCATTCTTCCGCGCAGCTGCTCGCGCAGACATCACACGTCATCAGTGAGTTTCATGCTATGCAGAGTTAGACAGACGTCAGTCACCGAGCAACGCAAACGAAACAGCAGCCGCCTTTTACACATCCTCCTGAACCAAAATAATGAGCTTATGTTGCGTGACATTGCCGAAAATTGCCTACCCTACCTTTAATGTCTCCGACAACCTCTGTAGTCCCGTTGAGCCAATTGTTAGCAACCGTCTTTTACAAGACAAGTAAAAAGCTTTAAAAAAAACATCACAGGAGGCTAAACCATGAAAATATCTTGAACACACCACAGACCTTATTTCAAGCATTTAACCAAAAACACATTCAAAAATCCCATAGACACCGGAAGTGCTAAAATCCTAACTTGTGTCCGGGTTTTAGCCTAGAAAAATACGTCATCCCGCCTTCACCACTCTTTTCTACTTGCTATTTGTTCAAAAGGCCTCGTCAGGATAGATGGCATATTTAATTCGACCATTTAAAAATAAAGCTTTGTGGGATAAACGTACAATCCTGTCATCTTTTACTCTCCCTTTCTTTTGTTTTGGTCAAATATTATCTTGTTGTTGTATGTTCTTGATCTGCTGCTGTATCAGTTTTCATCCGAATGGCCTTCCAGATGTCCTGCTGATATCACAGCGGAGCTGGACGGGCTCTCACAGCGTTGTCTTGACCTGACGCACTGCTTCACACACTCAGTCTCAGGTAGGGCAGAAAGATAGAGGGCTGCAGGAAGACAGAAGTGTGTGGGAGGAAGAAGGGGGCTGAGAAATGAGCATCTGGACAATAAGAATCCGTCCAAGGAAAACACTGTCATCTAGTCTTTATTCCTCTGAGTCACAGGACATTTCGCAGGCGGGCAGCTCATTTGGAGTAGATAGAGATCAAGAGAAATGTGTTTGTGTGTGTGTGGGTTACAGGGACGTCTCATGAGAGAGAATATGAGTCCTTGCGGATGCTGGAGGGTTTGGAGAGAATGACGGCAGATCTTCTTACATGTGCTGAGCAGCGGAAGAAAGGTACTTCACAATCTCTCTCCAGTTGCCCAAGCATTTTGACGTCATGATTTTCAGGTCAGGGTTCATAAGGAGAGTTTGTTTCTTATGTTGTGACTCATTTTTAAGACACTTTGAATAAAAGCATCTGCTTAATTAATAATGTCAATTTACTTTATTTAAATTATTAAATTATAATGTATTATTGTTTTAATTGTAATATTATTTATTTAATCATCATTCTATTTGGCACATGCAAAAACTTGCATCTTAACATTTATTAACAATCCTCTTGTCCTGAGAAGACAGTTCATTTATTGTAGAGTTGACTCTTGTCTGAATATGTCAGTGTGTTTTTATTGTTCTTTTTTATTGTAATTTTACTTAAGGATAAACACAGATTTTAATTTAAGAAAATGTTGGTGTTTAAAACCAACATATGAAACCAGTGCTAGAAAAACCACACATTTGTGTAATTGTAGTTTTTGTGACAACTAGCCCCGTTCTACTTTATATGTAAAGAAGCACACCAGACAGGACTAGCGACCTTCATCCATCTTCGTTACTCTTTTCACTTCTGTTCTCACACACATTACGTCATTACACAAGTCAACAATGTACATTTCTTTTCATGAACACAACAGTGTTCACATGGTATTTGCAGTGATCGAAAACTTCTCCAGTCTATTTTGGGTCTAATTTGGTGTCAGTAGTCTTTTATCTGTTCTCCCTCCATTAAACAGTGCTAGTTGAGTTTCTGTGCTCAGTTTCACATGTTCGATTTCTACAAGTGACATACCATCCAATTATCCAAGAAGTCGAAACTCACATCCCCTTTCTCAATGTTGTTAGCTGTTATATTTTTCTCATGAAGTTTGAAGTGCTCCCTCTGGATTTAACGGGTAACACATCAACAAGCCTCACACATGGTTCATCATTTTGAAACTTCATCCACCACAACCCCATAGAAATCCCCCGACTCCGAAGGGATCCATGTACCAGAGTTCCCATGTTCTTGCTTCTTGGGAAAGCAATTAATGTACTGTCGACGCTTGCACATTATCAATGTTTTGCCTTATACCAGTTGCATTTGGTATCATTAGAATGTTACTAAGAAATGATATTATCACAGATTGTGCAGTTCAGTTGTGAATTCAGTTCACTATCCCGTTCACACAGCTAGATCTGGATTTTATGGGTTGATAATCTGGACGTAGATCTAAATCCAGTGCAAAACTGCCTTGTGCTTCTCAGACTGGGAGAGGTGGGATAAGAGTAGCTCTGGAGCTTTGTGTCCCATCCGGCGGAGAGGTGATTGGGGTGACCCAGATCGTTCCTGTCTGCCGCCCATCCTGTCCTACAGCAGTGAGACTGAACTCAGAGAGCTGGAAAACCAAAGGCTCAGAGTAGAACAACTTCAGCAGGCCCTTCGTCTTCAGAAGGTATCTCGCCGCCTCATATTCAAGAGATACCCTTTTTCTTCATTTGACCTAAAAAAGGTGTCTTATAAGGCATCATATTGTTAAATATCGACACTTTTGTTTTTTTGTAGAGCTGCTTTATGGGGTGTAACAATATATCGTGTCACAATATATCGCAATACAAAGATGAATCAATATGTATCGTGGATAGTGACAATATGTATTGTGTATAGTTCACCCAAAATGAAAATTTCTGTGTGAGAAATAATTCTAATTTTCAGAGTTTTAGTGTCAGTACTACATTAAATACATTAAACTACTATATATAATGTTGAATGTAATGTATAATAATGCAATGGGGGGATATTTGTGGGTCCCAATAATGCCAGATGTCTTATGTTACCTATAAAACATTATTTTCAATATGTCTAGTCATTGACAGTGCAAGCATATTTGTCTAAAATAATTCTGTATTTTCAGCTTCAGAATCATGAATATGTCCAAGTCTATTCATTTACACCCATAATGTAATATCAAATGTAGCATTTTAATAAACAGTAAATTTCCTGTTAACCTTTTATCATATGTCTTGAAGTATCGGAAACAATATCGTATCGTGAGTTCAGTATCGTGATATGTATCGATGAGGGTATCGTTACACCCCTAGTAGATAACCTTTTTCTTCATTTGGCCAAAAAAATATGTCTTATAAGGCATCATATTGTTAAATATCGACACTATTGTTTTCTGTAGAGCTGCTTTATATCTGAATTGAACTCTGAACAAACTTTGAAAACTGAATCAACGTTGAACTGATTTCAGCTTAATAATATTGTCTTTTTAGAGCCTCTCTACAGCAGAATTGATTGTTTACCACTGTAAAGCTGCTTTGAAACAACCTGCATTGTATTAAGCACGTTATTTTTCTGTTTTCAGGCGATGTCCAATAACCTTGTGTCTTCCTGGGACGCTCATTCCGGTGCCGAGCGACCCAGTGCCGTGGCTCTGCGTGGTCTTTACTCGCTTCTGGCGGAGGGAGGCGTTCAGTTCCCGTCTCTGGTTTTGGATTCGGAATGAGATTGAGCAAAAACAAGACTGTATTTCAGGGTTAGTTCACTGAAGTCTACGAAGCACAGCTGGAAAGTATTCCACACAAAACTGTTCTCCAGAACTCTTATTCTGAGAGAAACTGCTTGCGTTTTCAGCGCTAAGCGTGTTCGCTGTTGTGTATTTGCCTCGGATTTCAAACAAAGTGCTTTTTGTAATCAGTCACATGACTGGAGACGTGATGAGCGAGTGCAGCTGCTGTTAAGAAACACGAATAAAGCTTCCAGCTGACGTCTCTCATGATCCATGAGTCAGGATTTCATTTCATGTCATACTCCTCCATCCCGCATATATTATCGTCTATCACTGTGCGGCAGAAGTTTATTTGGCTCTCTGAGGAGTTCTTCTTGTTGGAATTCATTACTGTGAGCCTCAACGTGCCAAACCACCGGCATCTTTTGAACACTAACACCGTGCGTTCTCGTGGGGCCTGTGGTGTTGTGTTTTGCCAGCAGAGGGTGATGTGTCCTGAGTGCTGTCCTGAACGTCTTCCAGAGTCCCTGTTGACAGCATCTGTGGCACGACGTCTGTTAGGGCTGAAAGTAATTTAGACTCATCCCTCAGTTTATGAAAGAAAACAATGATTGTGTTTATGCTGTAATGCACTTATAATGGATGTCTAGACATTCCCGAGTCCCATCCTACATTCGAAAATGTGTGTTTTTCGATCTATAAAGTGTCTAAATCACATTTTAATGGTGGAACTCGTGTTCTGGATGTTACTGATGCAAGGACTGTTTTGATTTGTGTCTATGTAAACCCATCAAAAGTTTGGAAACATTTTTTTGATCAAAAATACAGAAAAAAAAACAGTAATATTGTGAACATTTCTATTTTATTATACTTTAAAATGTAATTTATTCCTGGTATCAAAGCAGAATTTTCAGCATCATTACTTCAGTGTCACATGATCCTTCCGAAATCATCCTTATATTATTATTTGATACTGATAATTCAAACAGTTGTGCTGCTTAATATATTTTGGAACCTGTGATACTTTTTTCAGGATTAATTGATAAATAAAAAGTAAAAAGAACAGCACCGACTTGGCAACATTGCTAAGATTCTGCTACTTACCTTCAGGGGATGTAAGCAGATCATATAAATCATACAAATGAGATTGTATCAGTTTTTATGAACTTAAACTTACAAATTGTCATACGAATGTGTTGATCGTATTTCATTTTTTTTTAATTACAGTTATTAGTTTTTATTATATTCCAATTAATGAAAAAAACAAAAACACTTTTGCTGCATTCATTCAAAATTCATTTCATTTGACTCTAAGCGTTGTTTCATTGCATTTTTTTTTTCCAAGTAGGAAATTCAGACATTCGAAGTTGAAAGTAACAGGAGAACTGTCCCTTTAACTGACTGGTTTCAAAGGCTTCGTTCACAATGCAACCAATCAAATATAATCTGACGGTGTGACTGTAATTTTGCAGGTAATAAAAGAAACGGCATCTGTTGCTTTAGACCGTGCAGTATATATCTATATCTACACCAGTTGCCATAGTGACTATGAGAGTGGCTGTTATTGTGGATAGACGAGAGCAAAAACCCAATATTTTCCCTGTGTTCATGTCCATGATGACATCTCACAGCGGTGCTGTTATAAGATGTGTCAGAAATTATTTTCTCATTCACCATTCAAAGTGTAATGAATGCCACTACTGCTCTAATTGTATAACATTAGAATCACGTTATGTCCTAAATGTTATGTCCTAAAAAAAGACAGAAATGTATTTTAAAAAATCTGTTTAATGTAAGCTCAAACCACATATAGATCTCTGTAAGAATCAGATTCCATGTAGGGTATTTTTATCGTATTTTTTTATTATTGTTTTGTATTTTATTGTAGTATTTGGTCACACTTTAGATTAGTGTCCAGTTCTCACTATTAACTAACAACAACTTTTGCCTCAATAAACACATAATCACTGCTTATTAATAGTTAGTAAGGCTCTTAAGTTTAGGTATTGGGTGGATTTAGAATATGGTCATAGAATAAGGCATTAATATGTGCTTTATTAGTACTAATAAACAGCCTAGTAATATGCATGCTAATAAACAACTAGTTCATAGTAAGAATTGAACCCTAAACTAAAGTGTTACCTAGTATTTTTATTTCGGTACTTTTATTTGGAGATGTTTGTAAAAATCACATTGTATTTATTTAATTTAAGCATTTTTTTATTTTAGTATTTTTAGTTTGTTTTGCTTTTCAGAGTACAAACTGAGTCTGATACAGCCAATACATTTTTTGCTGCCTTTCTGAACAAAGTCAAAGTATCAAGTTAAGTAAAATGAAGACAAATGCCCTCTTAAACTCGTGGTGACTCCCAGTTCACCTACTTATACTATTCCCTAAAAGTATGTACTATTTCTGTGAAGAAAACATATAAGGTGCATTAGTTAACATTAGTTAACAACGTAGTTAACATGAACTAAGAATGAACAATACTCCTTTAGCATTTATTAATCTTAGTTAATATTAATTTCAACATTTACTAATATGTCATTAAAATCAAAGGTTAGATTTGTTTACATTAGTTAATGCATTGTGAAGTAACATGAAAAACAATGAACGGCTGTATTTTTTGTTACTAACAAAGATTAATAAATACTGTAACAAAAGTATGGCTCATTGTTAGTCCATGTTAGTTTTAATACATTAACTAATGTTAATCAATTAACCTTATTGTAAAGTGTTATTTAAACACTGATTTAAACACCTGATGCATTGAAACGTTAATGACTAAACGTATATCTATACAAAAGACCACAATGCTGCTGCAGATGAAATATAATGTATAAAAACATTGGATAAATATTTTTTCGGCAGGTTTGATGCTGATAATTAATCATTCAAACCCCTTTATCTAAACCTCTCTACTCCACCGTCGGACTCAAACATCTGCCATGTTTGTAGTTTTTAACACTTTTTATTTGTGCTTGTAGTTCTAATCGAATCCTCGTCCAATGGGTTGTTGGCAATATTGTAATAAGTTGCACGGATCTACACTTCAAATTCTAACCGGAAAAAGTAGACCATCCGGTATCTTTTGGTATACTCATTTGAACATACTACGATTTGGGACACACTAGTTACGTCCCAATTCTCCCACTTATGCACTATTCTATGATGTTTTGTAGTATAAATAGTGCGAGTAGTGTGTTCACACTGAAAACTTCCACATTAAAAAAGTACACTTTAAATACATGGATGACGCGCTTAATTAACGGAAAAAACAAAGTGTGTAATGTTGGAGCATCAGACTCCGACAGTGAATGACAAAATAACCGTATAAAATTCATACACTATACATGGTTGAGTTCATAGTGCATAAGTACATAGTGTAAGTGCATAGTGTGCACTGTAAAAAAAAATATATGATCAATAAGTTATGACAACATATGTTTTTACATTACTTTAACTCATCAAAATAAGTTATTTTCAACTTTTTTATAAGTTAAACAAGATTCAACTCCTTTTTAAGTTAGTTTAATGTCATTTAAGGTGAAATGACTTAAACATCCAACTTGATTGTACTTTTTTAAGGCAGCGACTTTTTTTTTACAGTGAATAGTGCGTCATTTGAGAGGCAACTACTAATTCTAATTTTGAATAATACCTAGAATGGGTATGGGATGCAGTGTAGTTCTCTAAAAAGAATATCAATATATTTTTTCAAATTGTGCGAGAAGAGATGCAGTGCATTAGTCACAGCGAGTATTAATTTTCCACCCGGTAGGTTGATTATATGTCAAAACATGCCAATGGTTTGTGTGCTTGTGATGATTGTTAGTTAATCTCTGATTGTTTAAACCTATTAGTCACCAGAAGTGGAGAACAAAGGAGGTACTTCTCATTGATTTCATCTCACTTTTAGAGTCCCACATGGTTTTCACAAAGCCCAAGGAGCACAAAGCTGTCACGGGCATCGCCGCCAACCTACTGAGACGATCAGTAGATCATAGGATTAATCGATAAGTCGAACAGGCATCGTTCCGGTCATGTTACGTGCAACCCGCCACGAGGATCGCCTGCGGTAAGTATTCATGCTTGGGATATTCATTTATGCACAACAAACATTTTTAGACTGCTAAATAGGTTTATTTCTGTCAGATTCATGCTGAGCGTGTAAAATGAGTGTTTGAGAGGTTCCATGGGGCCCATTGGGGGACGGTGGCCCACAGACAGGAGGCTCAAGCTGTTCCAGACTGGGAGACAGGTGGCGCTGGGTTCACGGGTGGGCGTCCTCCTCCAGCCCACGCCCACTCCACGCTGATGTCACTGAGTCACACGGGAACACGTTCAAGGGACTGATACTTCCATCGTGGGGGAAAGAAAGACAAAAAGGTAGAAAAACAACAGATGAGTGCATGAGTGAGTTCAGCGAGGACACGCTCACTTTCTTACGACACTTTTAAAGCCGTCATGACATCTTGTCTCATTTTTTCATGGAATATTGCAGTATTTATTATAAATGATGTATCCTTGCCCTCATAACTTCCCCTCTCTTTTGCAGCAACATCTCTTCTTTTCTAGGATGAAGTGAGGGCGGGGCAAACTGTCACTCACATGAGATCAACCAATAGCAAACCATAACCATCCAATCAATTCCCTACGACAAAATCAAGCCCCACACTACATTTGTTCTTGTTCGAGAGGCCGTTTCACTTAGGCCCTGTTTACACGAGAACACTCGCGGCTGAAAATGTAAAAATATTTTATCAGGTGTGCCTTTCGTTTACACGGCGAGGGCATTTTTGGGGCATAAAAACGCAAAGAAGTGAAACCACCCTCCAGAGTGGAAATCTTAAAAACGCTCCACCGTCGCGTTCCCGTCTCAAGGGTAAAAACGCAAATCTGCTCACGGTGGCATGCGCCAGTACAGGAAAATAACAAACAAAATGTCGGATTATTTCCATACGTCGGACCTTCAAGTTGCCCTAGCAGCTCTGATAAACGTACAAGAGTCTTTTTGCTGTTCGCTTCGCCATGTTTTGATTTCGTGCAACTAGGGAGAGAAGTAGAAGGAAGGTTGTACGCAGGCGCGCGGACTTGGTGTTGTTGTGTGGCAGTGGTTCACGTTGCCACCTAGCCGTCTGGAGTGCATACTACATCGAATTTCACACACTTTTGCGTCTCCATATGCACGCAGATTTCCCCCCCATAACGCTCGTCTAAACGCACAAATAAAAAGTGATAACGCAACGCCACTTTTGCGTTTTCTCTTCAGATCGTTTCCGTGTAAACAAAGCCTTAGATATACACCACAATAGGAAGAGAAGACTCTCATATCCTCCGTTTCATGCCGACTTTAAGATGGCGCCCCAGCTTTCAGGTATCCTTCACAGAGAAACCAATCCCAGAATGCATTGCAATGAGCTCTGTGATCTGACAAAAATCCAAGATGGTTGTAAAAGTTTTTAATTTACCGAATATTGCATGCAAGATGTGTTGTTATGCCTTATTTTGGTGCTAACATGAAACGATATAGGAATCAATGAGTCCAATCAAAAGTTGTGTCCCAAATGACACATTATACTCTATGTTCTTTCTATGTACTCTACCGACTCTAGAGGATGAACTTTATAAGGTTATTTTTTCATCCAACATGGCACACCCATTTTCATTTTCAGTGTGTACACACTACTCACTCTTTTTAAAACAAAAGTGTCAGTGAATAGTATGCAAATCGGGACGCACCTAAAGATTGTATATATACTAAGGCGGTGCACTGGTTTTACTTTAAATTGGGCGAAACTACAATGTGCAATATGGCATCTCCAGTAAAGGAAGTCCCGCCTTCAAAATAAGAGCCTATCACCGATTGGTAGTTATCGCTTCATTGTAGCCAGTGTTATTTTAGTATCATTGAGATACTATTTTAGATTTTGTTACAATTTTGAATTAGTTTTTGTTTCATATTTTCTGCTTTCAATTTAATGTTAGTTTTAGTAATTTTGTTTTTTGTTATTTTTATTATTTAAAAAATCGGTTTTATTAATTTTTCTATTTTCAGTTTTATTTATTTTAGTATATCAGGTTAATCTAAATTAAAATGAGAAATGTTTTAACTGAAATAAGTTATTTTTTTTATATTTTATTTTATTTAAAGTTTATTTCTTTCTTCTGCTGAAGACAAAAGAACATATTTTCAACAATATTGGTAACCAAACAAATGATTTCCATTGGATGAACAAAAAAATAAAAAATACAATGGAAGTCAATGGGGTCCATCAACTGTTTGGTTACTGACATTCTTCATAATATCTTCCTTTTTTCTTGTTCAGCAGAAGAAAGAAATTCATAAAGGATTGGAACAACTGTGAGTAAAT